>NC_143486.1:89625178-89936992 GCF_027475165.1 Benincasa hispida | reverse complement strand
CCAATTTTATAACAACTTACAAATTTGTATATCAAATTCATTCAAATTTAGCTTCTTATCCCTATTTTTAGATCAAATTAGGCTAAAATCTCAAATTAAAATTTGGTCATATTCTAAAATTTATCCCAAATTCGAGTTAAACTTATGTATTAAATTCATAGTTTGACTGACACATCAATTGAGATCAAATTCAAGAACAGATATATTTGAATTTCGATTCCAACTTTATATTTTTCGAGATTCCTCTATCCATATATGTGCATAAATTTCGAAAAAGGGCATTTATTGAATGAGAATATTTGGACCAATCACAAATTGCCAAGTCATTTACTAAATTAATGACAAAATTTCAAATAATTGAATTTGGACTAATTAAAGTCGCCATGTGTCCCAAATTAGAGTTGAAGACAAATTATGATGACGTAATGTGGTTTCATCATAACCGTTGAACCAAATAGGATTAATTTGTTGGTATTATTATTTGGGTTAAAGTCCAACTAAGCCCAAAAATGGAAAGATTTTGACCCAAAATCAATTAAGCCCAAATCTAACTAATTGCGCTCAAAGGCCAGGCGCATGAACTAACCAAACCCAAGCATACGACTATAGATAGAGATCTCTACTCATTTGTGGAGGTCAACAATTCTACAATCCAAAGAGCCTAGAGAGAATTTTCTCAACAATCAGAAGACTTCTAGACTCTTGAAGCTGCACACTCTTTGGAGACTTGATACAAGGACTCTTCCAAGACTTCAACTTAACTTCAAGAAAAACACGCACTCTACTTCTTCAAGTCAAGCGTACGTATTTAATTGAGAAAGAATTAGAGGATCAAGTACTAGAGATTGAACTAAAATGGCGATCATCCAAGCAGATCAACAAACCAAAAGATCAAACATCCAAGAAGATCAATAAACCAAAAGGCTGGATGATCAACACGTCCAAAGGGCAATCATCTAAGAAGATGATCAAGCCCAAAGGCCGATCATCCAAGAAATTCATCAAGCCCAAAGGCTGATCATCCATGAAGATCATCAAGCCCAAAGGCCGATCATCCAAGAAGATCAACAAGCTCAAAGGTCGATCATCCAAGAAGATCAACAAGCCCAAAAGTCGATCATCTAAGAAGGTCAACAAACTCAAAGGTCGATCGTCCAAGAAGATCAACCAGTTTAAATATTAAAGTTTATTTTGAACGCATCAAAGAATTATTGTGTTAGAGATTGTACTTGTTACACTGAAATCAATACAAATACAAAAGTTCAAATTCCACGAAACAAATTTCTCCGGAAACTTCGTGCAAACAATAAGTATTTCATTAGTTGTTGATTGTTGTATTTGTTCTATTAATAATTCAAGGTTAAAGCTATGGAGTTTCATCCTTAATTTTTGCCCTACATGTCTATCCAAAGCTTAAATTTTGAAACAATGTAATTCCATAATTTTAAATCTAGGATTTTTTTATTTTAGTATATACCATCACAAGAACTAAAGATGAGACATCATACGAGTAGATGGCTAGGAAAAATGAACTGCTGGCATACGCAGTATATCTTCTTAGAGCTAAGGGTCATCTTAGACCCAAATAAAGTCTACAACCCAACTCATAAAGTCTACAACCCAACTCAACCTTTAAAATTCGAATTGTGTTGGATTGACGGGTTATACCTTATTTTTTCTAATTAAAAAACATGTAAATTATATAACATGACTTAACTAAAATCTCATAAAATTCAAATGCTAAATACCAAATATCTATGATATTTATTGCAAACATTAAACAAAGAAAAATATCATAACAATTTTAAAAGAAAATTATTAAAAATTCATAAATAAAATACAAAATAATCAAATTTTAAACAAAGAGAAATATATTTTATTAATATATATAAAATTTGGGTTGGGTTGGTTCAACAGAATTTTTTTTAGCCAACCCACGAACCAATCTAATCGAACAAAAAAAAAAAAAAAAAAAATTTAACCCAACCCAAGAACAAAACTAACTCAATCCAATAATTACATTTTGAATCAAGTAGTCCGAATTATTCGAATTGTTGGGTTATTTGAACACCCTACTTAAAACTATGCAATTATTTTTTCTCCAAGTTTATAATCATTTAATTGACCTTACAAAAAAAAAAGAAGAAGAAGAAGAAAGAAAGAAAGAAAGAAAGAAATATATTCTCCCCGAAAACACCAACATTTATGAAATTATTATTATTATTATTTATTTATTTAATTTTTAAGAAACTTCATTAAACTAACAATAAAAAACAAAACCAGTATACATTTGGAATGAAAGTTGAAAGTGGTCGTAGAAGAAGAGCTTTTAAGTATGATTAATTTTGTGAAATTGGTTTTTATCCAATCATATTAATATTTGATTGCAAACTCTTAAATGTGATTTTGAATTATTATGGAGGTGTTTGGGACAAGAAATCGATTATTATTCTCTTAAGATCTTATTATTAAATTATAATAGTTTGTGTTTGGGTATAAATTATTTTAGTTTGATTTATAATAGTATTTGAGGTGTAAATTATTTTAGTTTGAGAAGAAAATAGTAAACATCATAATAGAGAATAAAAAAAATGATGAATGTAAAATAACGGTAGTAAATAATAAATCCTATGACAAATTGAGGTTTTAAAATAATGTTTATTTTATTGCTAAAATGAGCATATCTTAACTTGTACCATCAAGTTAGAAGTTTGATTTCTCCACCCCACTTATTTAATTCAATACTTTGAAAAAAAAAATATTAATTGTACCTAATTGAATTAGATATCCATTTTTGAAACCCTGGTTCGGAAAAGTCACCATCCAACTATTTTTTCGAAAATTAATTTAAAATGACGTTTTAGATATTTTTTAAAATCCAACCCAAATATCATCATTAGAAGAAAAGGTGATTTTGATAATTACAAAATCACTTCTAAATATAGTCCAATCCGGCAAGTTACAAATCTTTTTTTAAATACTTATATTAAATAATTAGAATAGAATAATGGATATCTCTATTAACGGTAAAGATATATATATAGAATTAATCTTACCATTATTTATTAACTCAAGCGTTTAGATTCAAGGGTGGTCAAACCATCTCAATAGCAAATATTTCTGTGTTTATACCAACGTATTTCAAATCTTTTAAGATGGATTTAGTTACTATCCTCCAAGATCCTCATTTAAATTACTTTACCTTCCCTTTTTACTAATGAAAATTACCATCTTAACTACTACTCAATCTCCAAAATTTGTTATTTATCCAATTTGATTTGTAAAACACTTATCAAGTAATTGCATTTTAAAAGAATACTTTTGACTATTGTCTTCCATTTTTGTTTTTGTTTTTAAATTTAAAAAATGGAATTAAAAACGAACTTTTATTGTCAAAATAAAAAAGAAAATATGCTGAAATTTAGGAATAAGATAAAATCTTGGCTTATTTGATAGTGTGGTAAAAGTAAAAAGAAAACTGGGTTTGAAGTTGAATTGGACGAGGGGAGACAGAAAAAGAAAAGAAAAGAAAAGAAAAAGAAAAAGAAAAAGAAAAGACCCGTTATTATTATAATTTATTATTTATTTTAAACAGAAAACATATATATTTCTGTTTCTTCCTCAAATCAAATATTTTCAGATTCTTGTACACCAAGCTATTTCCTTCAGATTTCCGATTTCCTAACCATTCATCAAATTAGGGTTTCTCTTTCCTCTCAGGATGTTCTCGTCCTTCCTCTTAATCCATTAACCCTAATGGCTTCTACTGTTTTCCCTTCTGTTTCACCCCATTCTTCTGCGTTTCCTTTTTCCCACACTCCCTCAACCACCAACATGCCGAAATTCGTCCTACGTTTTCATCATAATCCAGAATTCTTCAGCGAAGATGACGACGACAATACTGACAACGACGACGATTATCCACCGATCAGGAAAGCTCGGGAGTTCACAGTGAAGCACGCGCCTAAGGCGAAAGCTCGGAATTTCATAGCGAAGAAATCGCCTCAGGCGGTGGTCGATTGGTACATGATTGCTCTCGACAAGAAAACCGCTCTCAAGAAATCGGTCGTCAAAGAGAATGCATTAGGGCATCTTTTGTGGACGGGATGGCATTTTTTCTATATTCAGAAGAAAAACAAGCAGGAGTTGCGATACCAAGCTCCTAATGGCAAGGTTTATATTTCTCTCAGAACCGCCTGCAAAGCTTGTATAGATCAAGGAGTCACCGCAGTCGCCTATCATTCACTTACTCAAAAGAACTATTCACAACCAGAAAAAGAAACTGCGGCGTTCTCATTTGAGAAACCTGAAGACGAATCGGTACTCGTTGAATCACCAGTACCGTCCATCGATCAAATCACTGCAGCCTATATCGATCAAGGAGGCACCGCCGCTGCCGATCATAATTCCCTAAGTCCAAAGAACTATTCACAACCAGAAAAAGAAACTGCGGCGTCCTCATTTGAAAAACCTAAAGACGAAACGCAACGCGTGAAATCACCAGTACTGTCTGTGCAATATTTGGGGAACCAGAAACCGCAGCCGCGGAAGGCGGCGAAGGGTAATTCACGGCGGAATCCACGAACGGGTCTGTCATATTTGATGGATCATGGGTTAGTTTCGCCAGGAGATAGAGTCTATTCCACTGTAGCATCGAAGGACGGTCCATCAATAACTTGGTGGGGATCGGTAACAAATGAAGGTATTATTAAATGCGACTGTTGCTATAATCTGTTCACTATCAGTAAATTTGAGGCTCATACAGGCAGTACAAAGCATAGGCCGGCGGCCAATATCTTTTTGGAAGATGGGCGATCCTTACTGGACTGTCAAAAGCAATTGAATCCAAACAATAATCGGACTCAGAACGAGACAAAAGCCACTGAGAAAAAGGTAAACAATAATAATGACAATGCTCATTCTGACACGCCCTGCCTGGACAAAAACGACTGCATCTGTTCCGTTTGTCATTTCGGGGGTGAATTGATTTTGTGCGATCTCTGCCCTGCTGCTTTTCATGGCAGTTGCCTCGGTTTCAAAGGCATCCCATCTGGGGATTGGTACTGCCCTTCATGCTGCTGCAAGATTTGTGGCCAAGTTTCATACGACTTTGATGATCAGGTTTCCTCTTTTGATATATCTTTTGTTAAATGTGTTCAATGTGACCAGAATGTTCATATTGGTTGTGTAAAGAGCATTCAAGTGCTTGAAGATGATTCAGATCAAACCATCGATAGAGAAAACTGGTTTTGCACCAGAAGATGTGAAGATATCCACATGGGTCTGCAGAAGCTTTTATGGAAACAAATCCCAGTTGGGAAAAAAGAAGAAAACCTCATATGGACATTAATGAAATATTGTCCAGATAAAATGGCTGAGTATCAGAGGAAGAAGTTGAATATTGCCCTTGGTGTAATGCACAAGAGTTTTCGTCCTGTAAAGGACCCCATCACCAAAAGCGACCTCATTGAAGATGTTCTCTTAAGCAGAAGATCAGAGTCAAAACGCTTAAACTTTGAAGGGTTTTACACAGTGGTTTTAGAGAGAAAACACACAGTAATCACAGTAGCAACAGTGAGAGTTTATGGAGATGAAGTGGCTGAAATTCCTTTAGTTGCCACTCGATTGAAATACCGCAGACAAGGAATGTGCCGCAGATTGATGAACGAGCTGGAACATCAGCTTATAGAATTAGGAGTGAAGAGGCTGACATTACCTGCTGTTCCTGAGGCTCTCAGCACTTGGACAACCGGATTTGGGTTCTCCCAAATGACAGATTCTGATAGATTAGAGCTGATCAAGTACACATTCTTGGGTTTTCAACACACTGTGAGATGCCAGAAGGATTTGCTAGAGAAAATCAGGATCTCAAATAATCTGAAATGGTGGCCAAGGAAAAAGCTGAAGCAAACTTGTTTGGACTATGAGTTCTCTGATAATATGTTTTTAGATGATTGGAACTCAATTTCAGAGGCTTTTGATTCAACCAATTATTATTGGTGAAGTTTTGAGGGGTTGGGGGAAGGGAATTGTAATTGATTATTCTTTTTTGTATAGATGGTTTTCCCATGTTATTTTTTTGAACTGCATTTTTGGGTAGATGACTGGGAAAGTACTGTATATTGACCTTATGCTGCTTTTATGATATTAAGTTGAATATAACTAATTTCTTAGCAGTGTTCTATTTAATTTCTGTTTCATTCTGGTAATCCTCTTTTGTGGTTTTACAAAGTTTCTATTTCTATGGCTTTACTTTGGTCATGTATAATAAACTAATAATGATGTGAATAATTAACATTTTTGTTAAGGATTGAGGTGAGCCTTTTCACTTTTTAAAAGGAAATTACACCCTTTTTATCATTATTAAAATTTAATTTAAAATCTAGGAAAAAAGAGGCTATTTTCCTTAAATTTCTTTACTTTTATCTCTTATTTTAAAATAGGGTTATAAATGGATAGATAATTTGTTGCTTATTGGAACAATGGAGCTTTGTTTTTAAATAGACAATATTTTTCTAGTTTTGCCTCTATTGAGTTATTTTGATCGAGTTGTTACAAAAAATTTATTTAATAAATTGACATAACAGTGCAGCACGAAGAAAACGTAAGATAAAAAACTGTGGAATGAGAATGTATATATTATTTCTGAAGTCTCGAGTCAAAACGCAGAGGACAACAATTATTATTATTGTTATAATTATTTTTTTTGCCACCACAATTTATTATGGTTTATTAATATTTAAAATGAGAATCAAAGTTCAATTAATCTGAAATGTACATCAGAAGAAAAATACACAAAGTGACGAAAAAAAATATTTGGCAGTCGTTTTCTAAAAAAGAAAAATAATTGGTGCACGTTTTTTTTTCTTTTTTTAATAAACAAATTTTATTAAGGACAAAAATGTAAAATGAAAATGCTCTCAGGTCGGGAATTTGGAAAACCTGTTTCAAGAGTGCATCCAAAATTCTCCCGATACCCTCCGTCTGGATATCCTAGGATGCTCGAGAATCTTCAGATGTTGGGACATCTTACAATACCGAAAATCAAACACAACAATCCATAATCTAGTTGTCCACTCCATGAATATCTAGGATACTCGCGAAACAAATGAGGCATTTGACAGACTTGGAATCTTAAACCTAATAATCTTAAGCTCGGGATTAGGCTTGGAGGTTTAGGTAATTCGGGTTTAAAAAAACTGTGTTTGGAGTACAGATTTTGGAAGTCTTAGTTTAAGAAGTTGGAGTGCAGATTTAAGAAGCCTAGAAATGAAGTGCAAATTTATAAATATTTAGCTTGTGAAATATTTTCTTGTATTTAATCGCCGATTAGATTTTAAATTAGTTTAAATTTGTCATCTTAATTATTTTAATATAGTTAAGTTTAAAATAAACTAAAACATTTAGAAGCATATTTTTTTAAAAAATTTGAAATAGAGATTTTGACTAAAATTATAATTTTATTTAATCTATTGTTTTAATAATTTTATATTTTAATCTTACTAGATTTTAAAATAAAATTTCATAACTTTTGTTACTTTAACTAATTTGAAAATGATTAATTCTTTTTTACCATAATATACTAACTTGAAATTGAAATAAACTAGTATTTTAATATTAAATTCAATTATTGAAAAACTATATTTTTTCTTATCAAATTACATTTGAGAAATAAAAAATAATAAATTTTGAATTTTAGTTTTTATTTGGTCGCTAGGTTCTTTTAAACATTTTGAATCTTTACGTTTAGAAAATGATTTTAAGTCTTCCAGCTACTTAAATTGACCAACAAAATAAATTAAAATGTTATTAAATTAAATTAGAACTTTCGAACGTATATAGTTCTACACATATAACCTAAATAAATATAACTATACAATGCAGTCTATTGTCGTGTTTGGAATGACTTAGAAAAAAAATATCATTCAAAAATTCATTTGTCATTAAACACTTTTGATAGAAACTCATTAAAATAAAAAAAAACATACATATATTGCAATTCTTTATATACAAATTTGTTATACAAATTTGTCTAGTTTGTTATATACTAAGAGTATATTTATTAATGTTTTTAAAGGTTGGTTGGTGGTGGTCACTGGACACTACAAGAAAAATGAGTTCTCTCGATGCCTAAATCGAGCGTCGGGAGAGACCATCTCAGCGTTGGAACTCTCGATAGCTCTTCCGACGCCCGTTGGGCGGCGTCGGGGAAGGGGATCTGGTAACCAGATCCCCTTCTTCCCCATTTCAACCCACGCCCTAGATCCCCTCACCACCAGTTCCCCCCACTCTTCTCCCTCTCTCTCCCATTTTCCCTTCCTTCCCCGCCGCCGCCGTTCACCCTCCCCCCATTCCTCTCCCTCCCTCTCTCACTTTTCCCCTTTTTTTTCGCTGCCGCCGCCACTTCTCCCTTCGGTCAGCAGCTGCAATCAACTGCCCACTGTCGTCGTCATCTCCTCGTCTCGTTCAACCGCCGCCTTCAACTACCCGCCGCCACTGCCGGTAATCTTCTCATTTTATTTTCTCTTATATATTTATTTAAATCATTATTTCACATCCTTTCATACAAATTATGTTCATTCAAATGTGTGTATCCATTTCTATTCACAACTTTCAATTTAATCAAATTAAACCTCAACTTTGATAAATATTATAATTAATTAACCTACTAATAAAAAAAGACAATGTTAAAGATTGTGTCAATTTCACTAGATTTCAATAATATCAACTTTGATACAAATTTTAAATTTTAACCAATGCACATATTTATCATCCAATATCGGTGCATGTCGCTTTTGTTAAGATCTCGTCAATTTTGCATAATATATTTGTTTTACAATTCTCTGAAAGTCTATAGAGTAATTTTATAACGAATATGTCATAATTCGTTAAAGATAAACATTATTACATTCTTTTAAGTTTCAAGTTGATTACAACACTATCTTTATGTCTAAAAAATGATATGATGTTGGTTATTTGGAGCCTAAGCATACATGATTTAACATTTCGAACTTTCCTTGAAAGGAGAAAGAAAATTAGTACATAGATGCTATGTGTTATTTTTAGTATATGAACTTTTTTATGTTGTGTCTAATAAATCTATAAATATTAAAAATATAAAATAAATTTTTAAACTTCCAATTTGGTACTTAATAGGTCCCTAACACATTTAATATTTTAAAAAAGTTTAAAGAATCTACTCGACATAAAACTAAATTTTGTGTCTAATAGAAAATTGAACTTTAAATTTTGTGTCCAATAGGCTTGTAAATTTTAAAAGATGTTGAATAGATGAAAGCCCTATATTAGATACAAAATTGAAAGCTTGGAGATGTACTAAATAAAATATTTGAAAGTTGTTAGACAATTTAAACAGTTTAGGGACCTATTAGATAAAAAAGTAAGGATTATGTGAACCTTCATTCATCACTTTTTTTATAAGATAGTAAATAATAATAATAATTTAATATTTTTTTAAAAAAATTGTTACATAACAATTTTTCATTGAGTAAGTGTGCAGTTAAAAAAGAATAGATTAAAAATATATTGTAAAGATGATTAAAAACAGTAGTCTCAAAACATGTGTTTATTTTGCCTTAAAAAATGAAAATTATGGAACTCACTATCAATAAAAAAAAGTCAAATCCTGTATTATAAATTAGTTAAAATTTTAAATACTCCGAACAAACTTGAAATTTTTTAATCAAAGTTCATGCTTAATAAATACTTTGTACTTTGTCCTCTAATCCAGGTTATTGTTTTGGATTACAAGTTGGTCAGAAAATATTTATTTTTAAGGATGAATAAAGAATGGATTAAACTAAGAAATAAGTTATCAGTGGAGTATAGAGGAGGAGTATCCCAGTTTTTAGATATGGCAAAGTTTCAGGTTATTGTTTTGGTTCCATCACTATAGGAATTCTGGCTTCTCCCAACGTCATATTTTGTCGGAAAAGTGTGAAAAATTCGTCGGGAGAGCTCCCGATGCATAAATGGTCATCGGAAGTTTGGTCGGGAGAAATCCGTCGGAAGAGGATCTCCCGACGAACTTTTGAACGGCGTCGGGAGTTAGGGGGAACTCCCGTCGCTTAGTATACGGCGTCGGGAGTTCCAGGAACTCTCGACGAGTTACAACGCGTCGGGAGTTCCCCTCTAACTCCCGACGCCACGTAAGCATCGGGAGTTCCCCCTAACTCCCGACGCCGTTTTTGTGCGTTGGGGGATCCTATATGCATGGGGAGTATTAAAATTTAATATATCGTTTGTAATTTTTTAAAATTTGATCTGAAATCATGTGAAACATATTATACCAAATAAGATTCACATAAACGAAAATGAAGTTCATTTTCTAACAAGTAAAAAATTACAATATCCAAACGAAGTCGATAAACATTCATATCAGAAATACATAAAATAAGTAAAATGAGAACAACATCTAGAACACTTTTCGAATATAGCATCTTCAATAATTGTCCCAGCTCATGTCCGAACAACATTCTACAATAAAACAAAAACATTGAAATGTTATATCGATAAACAATTCAATTTCCTCTATTTTTCAATTTTTAAAAGTCCTATATGATCTTTTAAATTGGAATCTAGTAAAAATTAAATTTGTATGAGAAGTATGTAAGAAGGGCTAGCTTATCTCAAAATAATATTAGTGCATGCATAGGATAATGGGGTAGAATAATAGTAAAGAAATACTCTTGGAAGGGGGAAAGAAACAGAGTCTATCGGTGATAGACTTCATCGTTGGTTGGAGTCTTTTGATGATAGAGTTTATCACTGATAAGAGTTTATTAGTGATGGAGTCTATAACTAATATATTTTGTTATTTTGCAATTCATTAAATATATTGTTGTTCACTTGATTAATCCCCCTAAAAGTACCACTTATTGCAATTACCCTTTCTTCTTTTATTTGTAATGGGTCCAAGTGGAGAGATTTCAATTCAAATCCATATCCATTTATGCAAGTTTGGGCCTTAGGAATATTGAAACAATAATTGTTGCGGGCCTTTCATTTCTCTTGATGATAGGATGGGCCTTGATTCTAGCTCAACCCATAGTTTGGGCTCATTGGGCTAACTACCCCTTTGCTATGTAATTTGCTTAAGTCTCCCTTTTAATTCCTTTGTTATCACAAGTTAAGACTCCCTCTAATTTAATAATAAAAATAAGATCAAAAGAAAAGAAAAAACACAATTCCACATCTTAATTAAATATAACAGTTGATAATTTCTTATGAGTTTAGGATGAATATAACAGCTAAGAATTTCTTATTCGTTGCTTACATTACAAAATTCAATAATATGAATCATATTCATATGCAAGCATGAACGAATAAAAGCACAATTACACATCTTAATTAAATTAAAACAGGGCATAAAATAGTGATCCCTTTTAAGATTTTAAAAAAAGTTGAATTAAATTAACATATGTTTTGCAAGGCATGGTGGGAGAGAGCGAGAGGCAAGGAGAGAGCGAGATTCTAGTCCTTACATGGTGATGGATGATTTGACTGTGAAACCAATGTCCACCATTTCTAGTATTACTCTCTTGAACAAGTTTAATATCAAAGAAGTTGGTGCTTTGGTGGAGAAAGTCATTACTTTGGATGTCAATCACAGTGTGAAGCTGCTGAGGGCATCTTTGTAAGTGAGATTCAGGGAGAGAGCGAGATTCATAGAGAGAGTGAGATTCATGGAGAGAGCGAGATACATGGACTGTGATTGGGCTTTTGAAACATCAAAGCATAGTGAGATGCTTATCTAATTTGTATAAAAGTGTTAAAGCTTTAAATGACACATATTTACAACCAAATCAGAGCAAAGACACCCTTTTGAAGCCTAAAGTTTCACTGTCTGGCTCTACCTTGCTTTTGCCTAATATTGAATCTTCAGCTGATCAAATGAAGTTATACATGTGCTCTTATAGATGTGACTATAAAGTTTCTAGTAATCCTAAATATCTTTGTCCGAGTTGTTCGTATGTTATGAACCAAGCCTGTGAATTTGTGAATCCACCTAATAGTGCAACTACATAGGCAAAAAGAAATGTGGGAGGAGGGTTTGTAAAGGATGTGATTGCTTACATGGTGATGGATGATTTGACTGTGAAACCAATGTCCACCATTTCTAGTATTACTCTCTTGAACAAGTTTAATATCAAAGAAGTTGGTGCTTTGGTGGAGAAAGTCATTACTTTGGATGTCAATCAGGGTGTGAAGCTGTTAAGGGCATCTTTGCAAGCAAGATTCAGGGAGAGAGCGAGATTCAGGGACTGTGATTGGGCTTTTGAAACATCAAGGCATGGTGAGATGCTTATCTAATTTGTATGAGAGTGTTAAAGCTTTAAATGACATAACTAAACTTTGCTACCATAACTGCAGGATAACAACATATTACACAACTAAATAATGTAGTAATCGTACCTAATTTGATGGGTCTCCTCTATGTGATCGTACATGTCTTCAATCATCATTTTCATTTCTTCCATTTGTCTCGCATGATCCTCTTGCATTCTTCTCTGAACATCTTCGAGTTCCTTAATCCTCGACTGAGACTATTGGAAATTAACTCTCAATTCATCCATTCCCGCCTCCGTTCCTTGAGTAGATGACGAGCTTGATGACATGGTACTCCTTCTTGACTTAGGCTTAGGGCCCCAACCTAGACCTTTTGAATATCCGGGTCGTCTACCCAAAACCGTCTCACAGAATTCATCCCCTGTTAGTGGTTGAGAACCTTCTACAGTACTAGGGTTGGATTGTAATTCCAACATTTGATGCTAGACATAATAATTAAATGGGTAAGTACGAGCGACTAAAGTTAAAAGTGAAAAAAAAAATACTACAGTAAAGAAAAAAATGTTACATGTGCACTTTCAGTTGCCTCGTTCACAAACTTACCACCTTTAGAGTGTGTTTCCCTAAATAGGTCAACACGTCCTATTTCTCGACCCTCCTTTGCCTGCAACTCTGCCTGAATTTACAAGAATGACTTCGATCCACCTACGTGGTCGAACGGTAATTTCTCTCTATTCTTCCGGTTCGTCATAGAAATTTCCTACATTTGAAGAAAAACAAATATGTCAATAGTGTGATGTATTAGTAAATGCAGCAAATGATACACGCCATAAATATTGTACCTAAAACGCTTCACTCTCGAAGCGGTCACACAAAAAGTACCAATCTTCTGGCCTATTTTTAAGCCAAGTAGTCAAATTGGCACGTGCTTTCTGAGGATCTCCACACTTTCTAAAATGTCTGTGCAAATCTGATCTAAATTCTTTGAACGAGTTTTGCATTTGATGTTCTATGAAACGGTTAAGTCATAGACTGGACAGATCAAGATCGAAATGAGCCTACAAAAGAGGGAGGGAAGAATTAGCATAGATGATGTTCATGACTATAAAAGAATAAACTTATAATTACTTACCAATAATTGACTTTTAGCCAATTTTATGAACTTGTTTGGAACCTCAGCAAAAGTATGACAATGTACTGGAAATGCAGATCTCATGACCACGCTGATGACATTACTAGAAAGAACCGAATGTTGAGATATCGGTTTCATCTCTCTCTCATTTATCACGATTGTGATTCTCCCATATTTTTGTACGTATTTTTCCAACTCGATGTTTCGCGAATGCTCTCGCTTCTTCCGTTTGGATGCTAAGCCACTATCTGAAGAATAAAAAATTTAAAACAGTTTATGATGTATTTCAGTTAACAGAATATATTTCAAAATATACTAACTTGAAGTATCACCCACAGAAGATACCGTGTTGCCTAGATATAACTCCTGGAATTCTTCATCAGCCTTCTGTTGCCTATTAGGGGTTGACATTGTATCTATACAAGCACCAAAGAGAGAAAATAATATTAAATTAATAATAAATACGTGTAAGCTAGAGAAAAAGAGAATTTAGTAGATACATCATTACTCATCATCGTAATCTAATTCAAATTATTCATCAGCACTTGAACTATTATTGGGAGATAATTGTTCTTCATCATCATCGTTTATGAAGTCATGATCGCCATGTATAGTAATTGGTCTTTCCACAACTGTAGGATCAACGTCAACTCTGCATAAAATAACCTTCTCAATGGTTTCATCCACTCAGACGCCACCAATAATTTTTAGTAAATCTAGTTGTGCGTTTTCAACATCATCCACTTCCGGTACATCCTATATTCGTTTATTTTGGCCTACTTGAACAACTTTCTAATTGCTACCATGTTTGATGTCATCAATGTAAAAAACTTGTTGTGCTTGGATAGAAAAAATGAAAGACTCGTCGACATACCAAAAGTGTGATGTATTGATCGATTTGTATCCTAAATATACATATGTCCTATTACTTTTGTTGTTATCTGTGTCAAACCATCTACATTTCAACAAGAAAACACGTCTTCTGTTCGCATATTGCAAATCTAATATTTCATCTACAACACTGTAGAAATTGTTCCACATTTGTGTTTTCATTGATCTTCTCGGCCACTAGGATTCCACTATTTTGTGTAGCTTGATGATTATCACGCTCTACAGTGTGAAACCGTACCCCATTAACAATGCATCCATTGTAAGAGCGCACCTCAGACGAAGGTCCCATTGCAAGTGAAAAAAAATCATCAAAGATATCTTCTCTCTCGCGCCATTGTAGAATCTGATAATTACTTATACATTAAAAATGAATACAAAGAATTAATCATCCCTCAATCGTTGCCTACAAAATGACTATGTATACCTGAGATTTGAACCAATCGGGAAATTTACGTTGATGTTTTATATATAAGTCAGAGGCGCTTTGAGCTTCACGACAAATTAACCTCAAATGTTGCCTACAATATTTATCATTTAAATGTTATATCAAAGGAGATACCCAAGAATTTAGAAAAGGAAAAATTTTGAAACGTACTTGCGATAGTCTGTTATTTCTTTACAATTTTTGAGAATATACCAATGTGCAATACGCTTTTCCTCCACTGATAGCGTCCGTAAAGTTGACGCCCCTAATGGTCGTACCCTCTGCCTAAATAATTCAAATTCACCAAATATCTCGTGATCAGGAATGTTATCATCATTTCGTTCATCTCTATTAAATCTCGTTTCAATCCCACTTAGATATCGCGAGCAGAAGTTCCATGATTCATTCATTGCCTATGCTTCCGCTATAGTTCCCTCAGGACGTGCTTTATTCCGTACAAATTGTTTTAATGTTCATAAACTTATTTAAATAGGATACACCCAACTGTAACTAACTGGACCCACCACTTTGGTTTCATATTGTATATGAACTGTAAGGTGTACCATTACATCGAAAAAGGCAGGTGAGAATATTCTCTCCAATTTACAAAGTATGACTATGATGTCTGCTTGTAGTCTGTTCAAATCATTTACACATATTGTCTTTGCACATAAGTTGCGAAAGAATGTACACAACTCAACAATAGCAGTGGATACATTCTTCGGTAGGTATGCTCGAATACCAATAGGGAGTAGTCTGTGAAGCAACACATGATAGTCGTGTGTTTTCAGCCCCGATATTTTTCCATCTTTGTCATTGACACATCGTGATATGTTAGATACAAATCCATCAAGGAATTTCACTGATTTCAAATACTTACAAAACGAAATCCATTCACCATTTGTTAATGTGTATGCTGCATGTGGTTTTACAAATCTGTTCTTGACCTGTATCAAGTGTAGGTCCTTTCTTATCTTCAAATCTTGTAAGTCCAATCGAGCGTTCGTTGTATCATTTGTCTTTCCTTTAATATTTAACAATGTGCCCACCAAATTGTCACATATGTTTTTTTCAATATGCATTACATCCAATTTATGTCGTAACAATAGTCTGGACCAATATGAAAGTTGGAAAAAAAATACTTTTTTTAGTCCAGTTCGCTTTCCTTTTTTATCTTGCTTCGATGAATATTTGCTAAGCATAAAAGTTTAGCGTATTTATTTGTTATAATATCTCTTCTCCATTCATTACGACTGGTGGAGGTCTACGTTCAACTTTTCCATCATGTTGTCTACTTCGACGCCAACTATGATTCTCTGGAAGATAACGTTGATGTCCCATAAATGATATTTTCCCTCTTATCCCGAAGGACGAGTTATCTTCTTTGCATATTGGACATGCTTGATAAACTTTTGTACTCCACCCAGATAAGTCACCATACGCAGGGAAGTCATTAATCGTCCATAATAAGGTAACATATAGTTGAAAAAACTCACCAACAACAGAATCATAAGTTCGTACACCAATTGTCCACAACTCTTTCAACTCTTCAATCAACGGTTGCAAGTAAACATCAATTTTCTTTCTAGGAGATTTTGGACCAGGTATCAACAAAGACATGAAGAAGTTTGTTTCCTTCATGCATTTCCAAAGCGGCAAATTATAAGGAATTATCACCACAAGCCACATACTATAAGAAGTGCTCATATTTCCAAACGGATTGAAGCCATCTGAAGCTAATCCCAAACGAACATTTTGAGGATCTAAAGCGAAATGAGGGAATTCACGATCAAAATGTTTCCACCCCTCTGCATCAGCTGGATGTCGCAATACATCATCCATTTCAACTCGCTTATCTTTATGCCATCTCATGTCAGAAGCGCCTTCTTTTGATGCAAATAATCATTTTAATCTCGGTATCAATGGAAAATAACGCAATACCTTATGTGGTATTTTTTTACCCTTGCCATCATTAACTTTGTACCGAGACTCACCACAAACAGGGCATTGTTGCCAATCTGCAAACTCTTTCCAATACAATACACAATCATATTTGCACGCATGAATAGACTCATAACCTAGGCCTAAATTACACAATTTTCGCTTGGCTTCATAAAAGGAAGTAGGTATAGAGGTGCTAGCTGGAAACATTGCTTTTAACAATTCCAGCAACATGTCAAACGATTTTTTACTCCAGCCATTCAGAACTTTGATATGCATCAACTTCACTAAAAAGTTTAACGACGAAAATTGCGAACACCGAGGGTATAATTCATTACGTGCTTCGGTCATTAAATCCTCGAATAATTTTGTGGTATCTCTTTCTTGACCATTAAAGGACATTTCATTATTCTCAATCTTTCCTTCATTTGCATTTTTGTTTTCAATTGGAACTTGTAAATCGTTTATAAGATTCAACATCTCATTTTCTTCGACAGCATTACTCTCTATACTATCTACTTCAACATCCTGTATTGAATGACTTGTATGACTTCTAGATAAGTTTACTAGCTTTCCATGATATACCCATTCACAATATGAAGGAGATATTCCAAATGTTAATAGATGTCGTTTCACAATATCTATCTTTTCCCAAATTGAAATCATACAATTCTTGCATGGACATCTTATTCGTCCGGAATCATTTACATGAAACCTTGCCATATCTAAGAACTGTGATACTTCTTCTCTATACTCCACTGATAACTTATTCCTTAGTTTAATCCATTCTTTATTCATCCTTAAAAATAAATATTTTCTGACCAACTTGTAATCTAAAACAATAACCTGGTTTAGAGGACAAAGTACAAAGTATTATTAAGCATTGAGTTCCATAATTTTCATTTCTTAAGGCAAAATAAACACATAGGTCGCTTAAATTGTCTTAACAACTTTCAAATGTTTTATTTAGTACGTCTTCAAGCTTTCAATTTTGTGTCTAATATAGGCCTTTCATCTATTTAACATCTTCTAAAATTTACAAGCCTATTGGACACAAAATTTAAAGTTCAATTTTCTATTAGACACAAAATTTAGTTTTATGTCTAGTAGATTCTTTAAACTTTTTTA
Source organism: Benincasa hispida (assembly GCF_027475165.1). Taxonomy (NCBI): domain Eukaryota; kingdom Viridiplantae; phylum Streptophyta; class Magnoliopsida; order Cucurbitales; family Cucurbitaceae; genus Benincasa; species Benincasa hispida. The sequence goes on along the minus strand of NC_143486.1, from coordinate 89,919,167 downwards.
AAATATTAAATGCGTTAAGTACAATATTTTTTTCTAAATTAAGTAATCCATAACCTTAAGAATTAAAAGGGAAAAAAAAACTCAATCCACAATAACATCAACAATCAATAATTCATAATTCACATTAGATTACTAACATGCTAGAAATTAAACATTAGCAACATTAATTACCAACATTAGTAACATGCTAAAAATTAAACATTACCAACATTACCAACATGCTAGAAATTAAAAACAATGGCTTAAATTAAAATACAAAATAAGAGAAAATAAATGAAATGGATGTGCACAAACCTTGATGAAAACTTGAAAATAAATAACAAATTTGCAAGCAATGAAGGGGGAAGGTGGCGGCAGACGGCGGACGGTGACGCGAAGGGGGAAGGGCAGGCGTGAAGAGGGGCGGCAACAGGGGGGAGTGGCGGAAGCGTGAAGGGAAGAAGGAAAATGGGGCAGTCGGTGTAAATGGGGGCAACGAGCAAAAAAATCGAGGGGGGTTAGGGTTTTTTGAGAGATAAATTTTTTTGGATGTGCACGAGAAAAAGAAAGGGTCTGGTCCTCTCTTCTGATGCCGTCGACGGGCGTCGGGAGATCCGTCGGGAGTTCCCCGGGAACTCCCGACGCCGGTTTGGATGCGTCGGGAGTTCCCAGAGAATTTTCGACGAACCTTTATGGCGTCGAGAGTTCCCCATCCTTTACTTCGTTAGGAGAGACCGTCTCTCCCGATGACCTAACTCCCGAAGCCTTAAAACGGCGTTAGGAGTTCCCGTTTTTCTTGTAGTGCATGTTTGTCGTGGGGGGTGGTTAGAGTTTCATTACACTCGTCTTGTCCTTGAACTCGGAGTTCTTGTATGTTTATGAATGTTTACGAGGTTTAATGTGTTGTTGGGGTGTGGGTTGAGATTGAGTTAAACCATTTTGGGGACAAAGTTTGAGTTTTATGTGTGTTGGTCATTGTTTACTCGTTTTGTGTATTTTTGATGTTCGGGAGGTTCCATGTTTGTCATGGGGGGTGGGTAGAGTTTCATTACACCCGTCTTGTCCTTGAACTCGGAGTTCTTGTGTATTTATGAATGTTTACGAAGTTTAATGTGTTGTGGTGGGGAGGGGAGGGGAGGGGAGGGAGAGGGGAGATTGAGATTAGATTAAACCATTTTGGGGACAAAGTTTGAGTTTTATGTGTGTTGGTCATTGTTTACTCGTTTTGTGTGTTTTTGATATTTGGGAGGTTCCATGTTTGTCGTGGGGGGTGGGTAGAGTTTCATTACATCCGTCTTGTCCTTGAACTCGGAGTTCTTGTGTGTTTATGAATGTTTACGAAGTTTAATGTGTTGTTGGGGGGTGGGTTGAGATTGGGTTAAACCATTTTGGGGAAAAGTTTGAGTTTTATGTGTGTTGGTCATTGTTTACTCGTTTTGTGTATTTTTTATGTTCGAGAGGTTACATGTTTGTCATGGGGGGTGGGTAGAGTTTCATTACCACCTGTATTGAAGTTTGAACATGTTGTGGATGTTTACCGATATAACATTTGAATGTTTTTGTTTTATTGTAGAATGCTATTCGGAGATGAGCTGGGACAATTGTTAAAGATGTTGTGTTCTAGATATTGTTTTGATTTTATTTCTTTTATGTATTTGTGATGTGAATGTTTATGAACTTCTAGTATTGACTTCGTTTGGATATTGTAATTTTTTATTTACTTGTTATAATATGGACTTCATTTTCGTTGTTTAATTATGTGAATCTTTATTTGGGTTACTATGTTTTGTAGGTTATTCAGATCAAATTTTACAAACAATAGATTAAAAATATTCGATAGACAATTTTCAACTAATGAATGAACTCCCCACTTATATATTACTGTGTAACTCCCGACGCATTAAATAAAACCGTCGGGAGTTTTGAACTCCGGACGCATAGAACAACCGTCGGGAGTTAGTCGGGAAACTCCTGATGCACATATAGGGCGTTGGAAATTAGTCGGGGAACTCCCGATGCACATATAGGGCGTCGGGAGTTAGTCGGGGAACCACCGACGCACGTATAGGGCGTAAGGAGTTCCCCGACTAACTCCCAACGGGTTTCTCCTGACCAAACTCCCGACGAGTTTTCCATACTTTTCCGACGAAATGTGACGTCGGGAGAAGTTAGATTTCTTGTAGTGGGAGGTGGCAGTCAGAGGGTGGCCAACGAAGTTGGTGGCCAAAATTTCGCTAGTGTGAGGGGAAGGGGGTTGCCAGAGGTTGGTAGATGGTGGTCAGAGTTGGCCAGTGGCGACTGGAGATTGGCCAACGACAGTCACCAAGGTGGCGGCCAGAGTTGGCCAGTGGTGGCTGTAGGAGGTGGCGACCGGAGTTGGTCAACGGTGTTCGCCAGAGGTAGTTATCAGAGTTGATCGGAGGTGGATGCCGGAGTTGGCCCATGGTGGTCGGGGCTGATAACAATCGTCGGAAAGAGGCGGCTGGAGTTGGCCGTGGTGATCGCCGAATGTGATGTTTGAAGGTTGACCGACATACTTCCTAGATTAAATTATAAAAAAAAAAAAAAAGGGGAAGGGATAACCCATGGGTTTGATAGTAAACACTATTCAAACCCATGGAAAAGATGTAGGAAGCCAGACTTCCTAAATCCATAACCCAAACAAGGGTTGGGCTTTGGATGCCTAATCCATCCAATCCCAACCCTTGAAACAAACACCCCCTTAGGACTTTTGAGATAAGTCGAGGGGCAAAGAGGTTTCACAAAGGATTTACATGATGAAGCAATAAAGTGTGCGGGAGAATTACAAGATCATGAGTGAAATTTAGAGAAAACGACGAGAATTTAGCTAGAATTTCAACAAATTATTGGCCGATATAAAAATAAACGTTTTATGTATTAAACTATGTTTCGATGTCAGGATGCAAATACCATTGATAAATAATTTAGTTACACTTTGTTAGAGTAACAATAATGAAAATTTGACGTTAGCTTTAGTATGGCAAAACTAAATTACCTAGATGAGATTTCTAATGATACAATCTTGAAAATAGAGCAAAAAGTGTAGAAATTCACATATTATCTTTTTTTTTTAGGAAAGAAATTCATATATTAATTAATCCTTCATCTTATAATTGATATTTGAAAATGATAGATATAATAATATAAAGATCTATCTTTGTCAAAATTTTATGTACACGTACGCAAGAATTCCTCACCAATCAAAATTATCGACATAATCTAAATGAATTTTTCTAAGTACGTTGATTATTCTATATTCAATTTCTGACTAAAATAAGCAAACGGAACTGATGGGATGTTATCAAATAATTTAACACTAATTAATTAAATTATTTGTTTTTTTAAAAAATTACAAGTATAATAAATCAGTGTGCTCAAGGCTATATTTTAAAATTATGAAAACTGTCATCCAACTAAAATCATATAGTTTTATACTAAAAAACATAATGTATGAATCAACATGAGTATAACACATAAATTAAGGTATCTATTCTTTCTTTTAAAATCGAAGTTTCAAAATTCTCACCATCATATTTATTGTACTTAAAGAATATGAGATAAAATAGGTTTTTATCTCATTTTAATTTCTAAACTTTAAACATATAATTTATTTTAGTTTCTAAATTTTTAAATGTTTTTATTTTACTTTTTATAAAAATCGTATGGACCTCTAGGTCCTGTTTAGTAACCATTAAGAAGTCGTGATTTTTTTCTTCTAATTTTGCGTATTAATGTTGCCACTTGAACTCACATTTACCTTTTCCCTAAAAATAAATATAATTTTAATTAATTGGTATTATATATATTTTTATTTAATTTATAATTGACTTGATTTTTTTTGTTTAATCACTTTTAGAAAAATGCTCATAAAAATATATTTTTAGATAGCTAAATGATAAGGAGGTTGAGATTATGCCAACTTAGTTAAAATTTTAAAATATGATTTGCTTCTTCTTCTATCCAAAAAAAAAAATATATGATATCTTTTTGGTCTCAACTTGTGGGTCCACCCTGATTGGGTTTTTGGATTTCTCAGGAGATTGGAGTTCTTAAAATGATTAATGAAAATATCTGTAAGGATTAAAATGGAATTTTAATACACATTGATGACTCGATTAAAAGAATAGTTTTTTTTTTTTTAATTGGTAGAAATACAAATTATTTTACCTCTTTTATGTGAAACAATTAGGAAAAGTCATAGGAAAATTGATAAGAAAGTCATGCGATTAATCACATCCTGTGATCGCAAGCTGCAAAACTAACAATCCTTAAAAAAAAGGTATGAAACATGTCACTTTTGGACACAGGATGAATGAAGAAGAAAGCAAAACAAGCGGTAGCCAAAAATGTATCAGTTCAACACCAACTTTGTAATGCATAATACCACGCGATGAAGCAAAACACGACATACCAAAAACGATAAATGTATAGGCGGTAGAAGTCAAGTCAATAGAGCAAGTTTGTAGTCGATGTGATAGGTTCATTGCATAGCCAGTGGATCTCTGATGCATAGCAAGCGGCAGAACAAGACATGAAATTTAATGTAAGTGTCAAACCATCATTAGAAAGAGGCGATGACTTTTACTTTTTGACGCCTATAAATAGCCCATCCAAGAACTTAAAGTCAACTCCATCCATCGAGAGAGGGGAAGTTCTGTCAAAACTCAACCCTAAGTCTACCATAACCATTATTCCTCCAAACTTTTCTTATGAAAATTTTGAGTGAGAGCTCGATAATTGTCCGAGAAAGAAGAGGAATTTCCTTCAGATTATTGCAGTCAGCATAAAGCAATCACCTCCAAGAGCCTTAGGAGCAAAAGATTGTCACCTATGGCTTGATTTCTTCAATTTTCTCTTTTATTTTTTTGCATCTTTTGTTCCTTTATATTTGTATTAACATTAAAGAATAATATTCTTAATATAAATGCAATTCAGTCCACATTTCATACTTCTATGTCTTCTTCTACAAGTATGAGTAGCTAAATTATTCATGGGTTGAGAGAGAGCGTACCTAACATTTTTTTACTAAGTCATGCATAAATATGCGTTCATCTTGTTCAAACATGTATTTACGAAATTACTAAGATTAAATCGAGAGATTGATCTAAGTACATAACAATTAACGTCTTGAGAAAGGAAGCGATTGTGAAATCAGTTTAACAAGGAAAGAAGTAACTTTAGAGATAGTCTTTCACAATCAAAACTCATTGCATGCATCCTAGAAATAAGGTAGTGTGACATAAAAAATTGAGAGGTGACATTCGTTAATTATGAGTTTTTTTGGCATGAACGAATAACTTATGCATAGCTTAGGCAAATATTGGTGAATCTTTCTTAACCCTATTCATTTCTTGTTATTTCATCCATTCTCGTCGCACATTACTTTATTTTGAATTGCAATTATCATCGCATCTACGTTATCCATCCCATTGCTTAGAAGTAAATAGGACAGTTAGACACATACATTTTCATTGCCTACTTTACAATCAAAACACTGAGTCAAGATCAAACATTGCCGCACATTTAATCGCATGTTCTTGAGTTCGACACTTGATTGCATTGAGACATACTCTAGTTAGATTTATACTTAGATTTAATTAGAGAATACATTATATCTAGATTGAGAAATATTCATATTGAATACCACAACATAAGGCATTTCATCGCATCAATCTAGTAAGGCAACAAGTTTTTGGGGTTGTTGTCGAGGACATTAGCAATTAAAATTGTGCTAAAATTATTTTGCTTTTGATTTTCACATGAACTTGATTTTGGTGTATTACATTCATGTCTAAGGAGTGCAACACATTGTATGAGCAAAGGTACATCGCTTGAGCTATTATATGACTCTAAAATTGAGCGGACATTCCATAGTCGGATAAGAACCAATAGAAAAAGGCGTCAAAGGAACAAAACTCGAGCAATGGATGAACAACCCAACTCCTTGGTTCCTCATGTACTCAGTAATTCAACAACACCAAATGCAGCCAACAATATGGGAAACAATGCAATGAACAACGCATTGGCAATGGCAAACCCCATACTTTTAACAAATGACCGCAAGAGACCTATTCAAGAATATGCATCACCTAATCTGTATGATTTCTCATCATAAATTTTGCGAACGTTAGCTGAAGGAGCTAGGTTTGAAATGAAATCGTTGATGCTTCAAATGATCTAAACGGCAGGACAGTTTGGAGGTACACTGGAGAAGATCTCCATGCACACCTAAAAAGCTTTCTTGGAATTTGGAATACATTTGTGATTCCAAAACTTTACTGCCGAAGAGATTAGACTGTTTTTTTCCCATTCTCATTAAAAGATGAGTTAAACAATGGGCTTATGAATTGGAACAAGGAGAAATCACTTTGTGAGAGCAAATGATAGCTAGTTTATGAAGAAAATTTTTCCACCAACTAATAATGCTAAGAGGCAGCGAGAAATCACAAATTTTCTATAGAAGAACTGGAAAACATTGAGTGATGCATGGAAGAGATTTAAGAAGCTGGTAAAAAATTGCCTGCATAATGGCTTGCCTGACTACGTGCAAATGGACATTTTTTATGATGTTCTCACCGAAGCATCACAAACTGCGACTGATTCAGTGGCAGAAAGAGGCCTACTGCATAAGATATATACTAAAGCTAAAGCTATATTGGATCAAATATCTCAAAATCATGAAGATTGGGAGGATAATGGATTCAAATCATGGTCAAGTTCTAGAAGAGGAAATACTTCGAAATCAGATAACAGCACTACCGTGATATTGCAAACACAAGTGAGCGCAATGTCAAAACTGCTACGAGTGATGACTATGAACAAGAATGGCAGAGAGAATGGTAACCAAATAGGGGTGAATCAAATATTGGACCTAGGTTGTGTAACATGCGATGGACCACATACTCTTGAAATGTGCCCGCATAACTCTCAGTCGGTATGCTTTGTGAAGAATTATCCATTCTTTAGCACTTACAATGTAGGTTGAAGGATCGCCCAGATTTTTCCTGGGGAGGTAATCAATAATCTAATGCAGATTAACATGGTAACTGTGGTATGAATAGAAGTGGACCACCTGGGTTCCACCAAGGACAGCAACGACATGCTCAAGTGCCTAGCCCATCACAACAACCATCTTCGTTGTCATCACCACTGGAGAACTTACAGAAAGAATATATATAAACTAACAATAAAAAACAAAATCGGTATACATTTGGAATGAAGTTATAGGTCTATGAGGTCCCCTCTGTAACTCAACGGGGGTTTACGAGAATCAATTTTGGATTAGTTTGAATTATTTAAATCAACTGAGAGAATTAATTATATGCGATATAATTAATTTAATTTAATTATATATGATAGAATTATTATAATATATTTGATGTATTATAATATAAAGTTTATTTAAGAGGAAATATTTGAATATGATTCAAATATTAAGTATATGAATTGGATTCATATAATTAAATTTAATATAAATGGGGTTTATATTAAATATCGTTGTTGAGAGAATTAAAGTATATGTTATATTGTAATTGATACAATATTAAACTATTAGATATATGTTATATTTGATATAACATATAGTTCAATATATACTGTATGATAAAATAGTTATCATATAAATATATATTAATGTTTTATTAAAATTAATTCTATTTATTAAATTTATTTTTTAAAAATAATTTTAGGGAGGGAGTTGTAATTCCCTCCCTTTTTTTCTCTCTACTACATGTTAGTGGGAGAAGGTGGGTTGAATTGATTCTTCATCTTTTTCTTCCTTTAGGTTTTTACATAATGGTTCTATAATAGTTAATCTTCCCCAATCTCCCAACATTCTCATCCCAGAGAATACAGAGGAAATCAAGTGGTGGTGTCCATTATGAGATTTCGAGTTCATAATTTTTTGCAGAGAGGATAAACGTGAAGAAATCGTTTTTCAAAGGTTAATTTTCATCTACCTATTCTCTTTTATTTTTTTCTTTTAGCATGTTGTAATTTATCTTAAATGCATAATATTATGTTTCTTCTGTAAAATTGTTAATTTTGTAAAATTTGGATTTTGGGTCCGATCCCGTTTCTGCTCAAGGACCTGCAACGGTTCCTTTAGGATGTCCGCATGACACTCGTGGGGGCAAGCCAAAATGAATGTGAGAATCATGATCAATGGAGAAAAGATCATAACTCCACTGCCTATATTAAAAAGAAATTTGCAAATGCATGAGTTAATTCTGAGAAGGGCACCTTCCTCATAGTTAGATGCGTGGATGACACTCATGGGAGCAAAGTCAAAATGAAGTTGACATGCTTGGATCAACGCAAAAAAGAAGAGAGAGAAGAAAATATCAAGGAGAAACTTTTGTCTACTCTAAATCATAAGCCTATTTTTTAAAAAGAAATATAAGATGGCTTGGAAATGAGTAAGTGACTTTTGAAGAATAAGCTTGCTGCATCTAAGGGCTGGAAATATTTTCATAAGAAGGAAAATAAACCCAAGGAAAAATGCTAGTCTGATGAATCTAGAATTAGGAAGCACTTTGAGAGGTTTAGCTGACGCATCAGAATGAGTTGAGATATATATTAGGACTTTAAATATATGCTTGAGAACAAGCATTGCCTTAAATTTTGGAGTGTGATAACTTGTAGAAATACAATTTATTTTGTCTCTTTGTTCTAAAACAATTAGAGAAAGCCATAGAAAATGTGTTTGCTTGATAAGAAAATCACGCAATTAATCACATCAAGCGATCACAAGCATACAAAACTAACAATCCTTGAAACAAAAAAGTATGAAACATGTCACTATTAGACGCAGGATGAATGAAAAAGAAAGTGAAACAAGTTGCAGCCGAAAACATATCATTTCAACACCAACTTTGTAACGTATAGTACCACGCGATGAAGCAAAACACAACAAACAGAAAATGATAAATGCGTGAATAGTAGAAGTCAAGTCAACAGAGCAAGTTGGTGGCCGATGTGATAGGTTCATTACATAGCCAGTGGATCTCTGATGCATAGCAGGCGGTGCAGTAGGGCATAGGGCATGGAATTTAATGCAAGGCATCGAACCATCATTAGAAAGAGGCGATGACCTTCACTTTTTTATGCCTATAAATAGCCCATCCAAGAAGTTGAAATCAACTTCATCCATCGAAAGAGGAGAAGTTTTGTCAAAACCCAGCTCTAAGTACGCCATAACCACCATTCCCCAAGCTTTTCTTGTGAGAATTTTAAGTGAGAGCTTGATAATTATCCGGGAAATGAGAGGGAGTTCCTCCAAATCATTGCAGTCAGCATAAAGCAATCACCTCCAAAAGCCTTAAGGAGTAAGAGATTGTCACCTACGACTTGATTTCTTCACTTCTCTTTTATTTCTTGCATATTTTATTCATTTATATTTGTATTAAGTGTAGTGGTTGAAGAATATTATTCTTAATATGAATGTAATTCAGTCCACATTTCATACTACTCTGTCTATTTCCACAAGCATGAGTAGCTAAATTATCCATGGGTTGAGGGAGAGTAGCTGACATTTTTTTACTAAGTCATGCATAAATAAGTGTACATCTTGTTCTAACATGTACTCATGGAATTGCTAAGAGATTGATCTAAGTACATAACAATCAACGCCTTAAGAAAGGAAGCGATCGTGGAATCAGTTTAACAATGAAAGAAGGAACTTTAGAGATAAAGATAGTCTTTCGCAATCAAAACTTGTCACATGCATCCTAGAAATAGGGTAATGTGGCATAAAAAATCGAGAGTTGAAGTTCGTTAATTATGAGTTTCTTGAGTAAATGTTGGTGAATTTTTCTCAACCCTATTCCTCTATTGTTATTTCATCCATTCTCGTCCCACACTGCGTTATTTTGAATTGCAATTATCATCACATCTACTTTATCCATCCCATCACTTAGAAGTAAATAGGATAGTTAGACACAGTTTTTCATCGCCTACTTTACAATCAAAACACTGTGTCAAGATCGAGCAAAACATTACAACACATTTTAATCGCATGTTTCTGAGTTCGACACTTGGATCACACTGAGGCATACTCTAATTATATTTATACTTGGATTTAATTAGAGAAAACATTGTATTTAGATTAAGAAATATTCATATTGAAGAGCACGACATAGCCTCCCCTTTTAATGCAAAATTGAAGACTAAAACAAAATATTTTGATAGGGGATACCTGAAGTTAAGCTATATCAATTTTCACCGCAATAAATTTTTAATTTTATCAAATTCCACCCTAAACTTAGATAAGTAATTTAGTTTTAACCTTAAACTTAAAAAAAATGTTGCAGATTCTATCCTTTACTAAATTTTTGTTCCAAAATTCGTTAAGAAAAGCATCCTCATATGCCTTCAATGAAAAATAAAATATGTGTATGGTACAAAATTGAAAAGATTTATTTTTTTATTTTTCCTTTTCCTTTTTGAAAGAGAAAAGAAAATTGATAGAATTTCAAAGAAAAATTACATTAATACAAGGCTGGATAGAATTTCAAAGAAAAACTACATTAATACATGGCTAAATTTATTCAAGTTAATCTGTGTATTAAGGAATAATCGAGGGTGGTTGTAACTATGTTTTGTGATTAATGAATTGCTTTGTTTTTTAAAAAATAAACTTAAATTATTGCAAAATTGATATTATTAGAATTAGTAAGATTACAACGGTTTGTTATATTATTTTAGTGGGTGAGTTGGCAAAAATTGAATAGATAGAAGCTTAAAATCTAATTTGATGAAATTAAGGGATTAAGATGAAAATTGATACTTGGTGGTAAAAATTAAATCCCCCCTCAAATAATAATAATAATAATAATAATAATAATAATAATAACCGAGTTAGCAATACTCAATTGAATTTAATCCTAATAAATCTCTATCATCCAGAAGTGATGAGGAATTTAATAGTTCCGTAATATTGCAGCTTTTTTTTTTTTTTTTAAATATTGTAACAGTTATTCTGTATTTGCTCGCAAACATATGGAAGTAGGGGTGATCATTCAAACCCCAAAAATCGAACCGTTTTTAAAAATTGAACCGAACCAAACTAAAATATAATTAGTTTGAATGTAGATTATTTTAGACCGTGTGTAACTTTTTTTATTACCATCTTTTATAATACTAATAATTCTGCATAATATTTTGAAAATATAATTAAGATTATATGTTCTACCAATTTATACAAGATCAATTTGCTTGTAATTTATGCTAAAAACTAACCACCATTTTTCTTTTTTGTCATTTTGGGAGGTACCTTGGTTAACATGGCCAAAAAGAAAGGGAAAAAAAAAAATGTAAATTACTTTAAATGCAATTTATGTGCTTTATATATAAATCTCTCTTTTTTGGAGGTACAAAAAAATGTAAGATAAACTAACTAATTCATGATTGCATGATTAAAATATGACCAGGAAGATTTCATACCAACTATACTACAAACTTAAATGCATAATTGAAACAAAGTAATCATTATTCATTACTAAAAAGTAGTCCAAAACACGGGTTGATCAAACATTCTCTTCAAGAAGGAGGGTACAATAGTCCAACTTCAGGGCTATGGGAACGGATACGAAACTCTCTATATCTTGCACACTACGGAATATGATTTGCATAAGCTTCACTGTAACGACCCGACCTTTTGAGTACTCTTATAAGGGTCGTTACTCATAATTACACATTTACATTCAAAATATTTTGATCATTGAGGAAAATAAATTTTCATTAAAATAATAAAGACAATTTTCCAAACTAAATAATAAATAAGAAAAACCTTTGTTCGGGGCCTCTAAAATAATGAAGAAAAAAAATAACTTAAACAAATAAAATTTTGACCAACATTTAGTTTCAAATCAAAGCTTTTAAATAGCTTGAAAACGTAAGCTGAGCGGAAGAGATTTACATGTCCCATATAGTACGATCACAGGTCCCTCTCGTCACCCGCCGGTCCGTTCATATCCTTACCTGAAAAATATAAATTAAGAAAGGTTGAGTATAAAATACTCAGTAAGTGATCCCATTACCGGGATCAGGCTATGCATCCACGAGCAAAGAAAAATAGCTCGTGGCTCATACAGCTACATCGATTTTTGATGATGAAAGGAAAATCAAAAGACGTACAATCTTGCCTTGATACGCATGTCTAGCGGCCCGTAGGCACACCGTCAAACATAAAAATAACATAAACTTAAACCTGTCAACTCACGTACGTCTAGCAGCCCACACACCATCAAACATGGAAATAACATGAACGTAAACCTGTCGGCTCACGCATGTCTAGCGGCCCGTAGGCTCGCCGTCAAACATGAAAATAACATGAACATAAACTTGTCGGCTCACGCATGTCTAGCGGCCCATAGGCACACCGTCAAACATGAAACATGAAAATAAAAATAACATGAACATAAACCTGTCGGCTCATGCATGTCTAGCCGCCCGTAGGCATATGAACGTGAACCTTTCGACTCACGCATGTCTAGCGGCCCGTATACACACCGTCAAACATGAAACTAAACTCGTAGGTCCTCTGAAATAAAACATGTGTCAAGGTAAACCACTCTATTGGTCTATTCATGCACCACATACATAATATCAGTACTTATTAGAAATTCGAACATGCTCATAATACTTATAACTGTCATGCAACAAATATAATGAAAAAATCATGCTTCAAGAGTCCATTAGTTAACTTTATAATTCTAAACTAAGTCGTCTGGCACAAAGGCACCGGTAATGGTACCACTTACCTCAACTTGGTAAAAAACGTAAAACAAAATCTCCTTAGAATTTCTTTAGCACACTTGAATCAACCTAAAGTTGTGGCTTGGTCCAAGAAAAATTCCAAAACTCAATTCAATTAGCCAATTTGATCAAGAATTAAATCCAAAATCAATAACTTAATTTTCCACTCTTTACCAATTTTCTGCAAAACGAAAAATGGTCTCTAGCTTGATGGTCAATGCCTCAAAACTTCCAAATCTTGAATCTAAGTTTCAGGTTACTAATTTAACCTAAAATCAAATGGGTGAATTTCACCTCCCAAATTATAAGGAAAATAAGTCTTACCCAAGGTTTTTCTCAAGCTTCCGGCAAAGATCAGGCAGTGGCGATAGATGGCGCGTCGGCTCATGGCTACCATAGATAGGCAGCGGGTGTTGGTGTCGAATGGCATAAATTGTTTAGTCTCACGACTGGTACTGAAGGCCTTGCATGAGGAAGGTTTGCGAGAGTGAGAGAGAAGGGAAATTTCTAGTTTTACAGATTTTATTCAGCAGCGATTACAAACAAACCCAGAGCTTTAAACAATGATCAAACCATTCAAAATAAAACTATGACTTCTGATCAAATTTGAGCACGATCCAACGGTTCAAACTCCAGAAATCGACAATTTTGTGGAAGCTGATGAAAAACCGAATTGCTTTCTCTCCAAATTTTTGTCCTCTTTTCACTCTCATTTAATTTCGAAAAAAAAAATCTCAATTTTTTTTTTTTAATTTTGAAAAGATAAATAAAATATTTTATCACAATATCTCCAAAATCTCCAAAGATTCTATTAAATTTATAAATCAATTAACTTTTCAAATTATCTTATTTCAAAAATCAAAATTAAATGGAATAACATCCATCAATTTGATATAAATTAAATCCTTCCAAATATTTAAATCAATTCAAAATCACATAAAATTAATTATCTCTTTAATTTTTTTTTAAAGTTGGCCCTAAAATCCAAAATCAAAGGGAAGTAAAATTCAATATTTTCATGATAATTAGTTCGAATATCTAATCAATTAAATTCAATTTAACCAATAAAAGTTTTCCAATTATTTCAATTTAATCTCAATTTTCCAAATGAAAGAGAAATTTAAACTCAATAATTTTAGATAATTAATTTAAATTTTCCTGAAATTCGAGATGTTACATTCACTCTGGTATGCAATTCATGAATGTCTTGGAGTTGGTTTACAACTTTCGCACGTAGTTCGACTTCGGTTGCACGCTTCTCTTTCAGCCATTCTGCAATCGCCTTTAATTGGTCATTTGCGAACTCCATCGCGTTCCTAACAATCTCTGCTGTTTCATATTGATTCCTACTTCGCTTCATCTTACTTCCTTTCGAACCATTTCCTCCTTCAGTGCTTCAACCAGTACGTGTACCATGCATGTCATCTTGTGACATGTCCATTCCTTGACTAGATATCATGGGGATGTTCAAATCCTGTGATTCATGAATAGGTACACCATCATTCATATGGTTTGGTACGTTAGACCCATCTACAGATCTGGTTTCGATGGCGATGGAACTGACAAAGATGAAGAAATGTGAAACCTGATCTGGAGACGGCACCGAAACTAGATCTAAAGTCGGAGAAGTAGAGAGAAGGAAGTATGAAACCAGATTTGAGCATAATGTTCGATCAGACAAGAATGAAAACAGAAATGATGAGGTAGAAAAGAGGAGATGTTGCAAATAGTAAACGACATTGATCGTGGGTTGGAAACAGTGTTCCCTAGGATTATAATCTGAGGATAAAATTGGAGTTCCAACTAAAAGTACTTGAAGTCTAATAGCTCACTCCACCTGCTCCACTCTTAAACCCAAACAGGCTCTAAATGACCATGAGACAAGAACTAAAGAAATGAAATGTATTTCATAGATATGATGTCCCCAGGGGTCACATCGGCGCTTAGCCTTGCATCCCATCGTGAAAATGGTTGAGTTTTTGTTTTTCTTTTAAAGAAATTATTACGAAATATATCTCTTTCCAAAATCCCGACGGCAAAAAATAAACATTACGATGAAATTCAGTACGTTGTTGATGAAATCAAAGTCAAAATCTAAAATAATTTTTTTTTTTAAAAAAAAAAAAATCAATCTTGGATGAAGGTAAATAGAACATGCCACATGTGTAATGGCTAATAACTTCTTTAAAAATTGTGGAAACACAGATTTCTTTTCTTTCTAGAAAGCAAACAAGATTATTTTTCAAATTCTTTTATAATGAAACTCATTCCAAGATACCAATCATTCTTGATTCTTGGTTGCACAATAAGATAATTTTCTATATAAAATCTTGATTAAATCCGCTTCAAACATTTCTTTGTTAATAATTATCAAAACTTAAAATAAAATTTTAATTCATGCGTTGAACTTTTATGCTACATATTTTATTTTTATGACTTATAGCATATGTTTGCTTTGCTTGTTGACGAATTAAAACCCCCTCTCCAAGTTACACTATCAATTTATTTAACGAATATCATACCCATTCTCTGCTCTAAAAAAGTCAAACAAATCAACAGCCCACGAAGCTTCTATACTATTGTATATTTTATCAATTAAAAAAATATTAAATACTGTTTTTTTTAAAAAAAAAATCAAGATTTCAATTTGACCAAACTATTAGCTTGGATCTGGTCTTCTCATCCTCTCTATAAATGACTATTATAAACCCACAAATTTCTTCTCCATTTTGCTCTCATAACAAACCCCTTCTTCAAAACAGCAACTCTGTTCTTCTAAACTAAGTCAACCCTTTTCTTCTCCATCAGTAATGGCTCTTCATGAATCAGTTTCTCCCAATTCCACTCCCAAAAAGTCCAGAAATGGACATAAAACCCATAACAAAGACAAGAAAAATCCTTACTCCGACCGTGGCCTCGACAAATTCTCTGCCCTTTTAACCGATCTTGATGAGAAAAGGAAGAAAATTTACTCTCAAACTGACCCTGAAGACATAGTTATGGTCCGTTTTGCTTACAAGAATTCAGATGAGTGTGTTCCTGTCGTGGTGAAACAGAAGGACAAGAAAGAAGACAAGAACTCGAATGATTCAGACGCCATGGCGATTAAGTCTCAACAGAACAAACAATTAACAACTCACAAGAACAAGAACAACCTCGTACGTGCGAGAAATTTGAGGAGATTGAGCAAACCATCTTATTATATTGCAGCCATAGTGATACTGATTCTGTTTTTGTTGAGTGTTTTTGGGAGATCAGTGACCATTTTGTGCACTTGTATTGCTTGGTATTTGGTCCCTGTTTTGAAACAGAGTTCATCGAAATCAAGACGAAAGGAAAAGGTAAGGATTTTGGTTCCAAATAAGATGGAAAAACAACCAGATGGATCCTCTGCTCTTTCTTCTCCAATTCAAGCTCATCGCAGAAGTGGGTGAAGATTACAAAGGGATTGTTTCTTTCAACTTCGATTATTTTTTTTTTTTTTCCTCTCCCTCCAACAACAAAAATTTGATCTTTTTGGTTCTGTTGTTTGATCTTTGATGGGTTTGGGTCGAAAATTTGATCCGATTCAATTAATGGTCATTAATGTAAATTAATTAGATTTGTTACAATGACAATCGGTACTAATTAAGCTTTTTATGCTGATTAATTAATGATGGTCCAACCGAATGGAAGGTTGAGAGTTTTTGAGTACGACTTTTTCAATGGTTCATAATTAATGTCGAAACTGTTTCATTTAAGACTCTTGATACCATCCTTGTTGTTTAATTATTGTCCTCCCGTTTTAAATAGTTTTTCACTGCTTAAACGTGTTTTGGATTTTTTTTTCTTTTCTTTTTTTGGTAATGTAATTTTCATTCGTATCATTATGTTTCGAAAAACAACTTCATATTTATGAATCATTTTTATCACGTATAAAAAAATTTATTTGAAAAATAAATAAATAAAGTTTGTTCATGAAAAAATTATGATTGGATATAGGCGTGTTCATGGATTAAGTTAAGTTGAAAGTCTTTTTAGACTTAATCCAATTGTTCATACAGTAAATTTTTCAACTCAAATAACCCTTATTAAAAAATGAACCCAACCCAACCATGAAATATTTGAGTTGGTTTGGTTCGGATTAATCATATCATTTATTTAAAATTTTGTTCTAAAAAAAGTAAAATGTAAATATGTAAAAATCTAATTTAATTATTTTCATATAAATCTAATTTAACTATTTTCATATATTGAATTAGGATCAACAACTTAATTTCAATTTATATAGTGAAAATTTTCTTTCTAAAATGCAAATAAACTACTTTTAAGAGTTGTTGAAAAATAAATTATTTAAAAAAATATTAAAATTAAATAAAATTAAAATCAATATATGTATAAATAATTGTGTTATAAGTAATAAAAAATATATTTTAAAATTAATAATAAATTCGGATTGGTTTTGGTTATATTAGATGAACCAGGAATCAACTCGACCCATAAAATTTTCATTTATTTGAATCCAACCAACCTAAATGAGTTGATAACTAACCCAAATCGCATGGATTGGATTGGATTGATCGGATTTTTTGGATCATCGGATTTTTTAAACACCCCTAATTGGATATATAAGATGGATGATGTACTTCAGTGTTTCTTTTTGGGGGTTAAAAAATGAAGTCCAAATTCTAAACTAAAAATAATAGATAAAAATTAAGAGAATAAGTGTTACAATATAACAGATTCTTTTGTGTGCTACAATACTATGGAAGTATTAGATTCCTCGTGATTTAAATTTATTAGGCTTAAATTCAATCTCGGTATTGCCAACTTCTTTTACAAATAAATTATACATATATATGTATATATTGGTAATATTTGGATGGGATGCTCTTATTTTTGTGCATCCCTTTCTACACTCACATAAAAAAATATTAAAATATTAAAAAAAATTACCACATGATAAATTATGATTGAACAATTTAGTAAAATATACAAAGATAAATACTGTTCGAAATTCACTTAAATATTTTTCTATATATATATATATATATATTATTTGAGGGGACGGGGAACTTAATTTTTAACTCCTAAGTTCATTTTAGACCTTTAGTTTCATCACATTAGATTCTAAGCTTATTTAAATGTTGTAATTTTCCTTTTTTTTCTTTTTTTTTCTTCTTTTTTTCAATTCACCCACTATTTTTAACCGAAAACAATATATAAACCTTTGTAATCTCACTAATTTTAAAAAGATCAATTTTGCAACAATTTAAGTTTGATTTTAAAACAAAGTAATTGATTGATTCAAAATACGATTACTACCACCCTCATTAAGTTCGAGTTTTTATTGAGGCACAGATTAACCGTTGATTAAATTTGGCAATGTATCCGTGAAAGATTATGGTTTCATATACGACATGGTTTTTTTTTTCTTTTTTTTTTTTTTTTGTTTAAAAATAAAGTGGAAGTTCTAAACTGGAAATAATAGATAAAAATTAAGGACCTGTTTTGGCCCAAGAGTGGAGTGCAGTGAAGTGGACTAATAAACTCCATGTTTGAGACTCTAATTATTTTTAGTTAGAACTCCAATTTTATCCTCAGATTATAACTCTAAGGAACACTATTTCCAACCCCACAATCAACATTGTTCACTATTTGCAACATCTCCTCTCTTTTCCCTCATCATTTCTGTCTCTGTTCTTGTCTAATCGAACATTATGCTCAAATCTGGTTCATTCTTCCTTCTCTCTTTATTTCTCCAACTTCAGATCTGGTTTCAATGTCGTCTTCAAATCTGATTTCACGTTTCTTCATCTCCATTAATTCCATCGCGGTCGAAACCAAATCTATAGATGGGTTTAACATGTCAAACCATATGAATAATAGTATTCTTATTCATGAATCACAGGATCCAAACATCCTCACGATGTCTAGTCAGGGAATGGACATGTCACAAGATGACATGCATGGAACACATACTGGTTGAAACATTGAAGCAGGAAATGCTTCAAGAGAAAGAAAGAAGAAGCGAAGTGGGAATCAATATGAAATTACAAAGATTGTTAGGAATGCGATGGAGTTCGCAAATGACCAATTAAAGGTGATTGCAGAATGGTCGAAAGAGAGGCATGCAACCGAAGTCGAACTACGTGCGAAATTCATAAACCAACTCCAAGATATTCCTGAATTGCATAACCGACAGAGGGTGAAGTTTATGCAAATCATATTCCGCAATGTGCAAGGTACAGAAAGCTTCTTATTCGCTTCCACAACTCCGAAGGTGGACTATTACAACCTCTTCCTTGAAGAGAATGTTTGATCAACCCATGTTTTGAACTGCTTTTCAATAATGAACAATGCTTACTTTGTTTCAATTATACATTTAAGTTTGTAGTATATTTGACATGAAATCTTTCTAATCATATTTTAATCATGCAATCATGAGTTAGTTATTTTGTCTTACATTTTTTCTACCTCCAAAAATGAAAGGTTTATATATGAAACACATGAATAGCATAGGAAAGTAATGTACTTTTTTTTCCCTTTTTGGCCATGTTAACTAAAGTACCTTCCAAAATGACAAAAAAAAATAGTGATTAATTTTTAGTATAAATTACGATCAAATTAATTTTATATAAATTGGTAGAACATATAGTCGTAATTATATTTTCAAAATATGACATTTCATATGCATAATTATTAGTATTATAAAAGATGGTAGTAGAAAAAGTTTGCACCCTAAATACAAACTATAAAAGCAGACAGTTTATTATAACCCACATACTATAATAACCTACTCTACATCTCAAACGTCCCTTTAATTATATTTTTTTTGTTATATACAAAATATTGAAATAGAAAAACTTGTTTAATAATAACCATTTGATTTTTATTGTATACTGTTCACTAATTTTTAAAAACCAAACCTAAAATTCAAAAAGTTAAAAAAAGAAAAAATAAATAATTTTTAAAAACTTGTTAGTCAAGAATTTAAGGACATGCTTGTTAAACAATTTGAATTTAAAATTTTGAAAACAGATTTTTTGAAAAGGGTAAAACATCTTTTTGGTTCTTTTAAGTTTCGTGCGAAAATGAATATTTAATAAATAATCAAAGTTTAAAAGAGTATAAATCATGATACATAGAGACCAAATTGAAGCAAAACTCAAATGTTAAGGGTAAAATTGAATATTTTGAAACTTATAGACTAAAATTGGAACTAAACTGAAAATTAAGGACTAAATGTATAACATTTTGAAATTTAAGGACTAAATAGAAACTAAACCCAAAACCTAAGAACCAATAAGGTATTTTTCTCTTTGAAAACATGCATGGTTTCAAATGTATTTGGTATAAGTTTCAAAATTTGAGTTCCATAATATATTTATAAAGCATCAAACTCGGAGTAATTACCCTGTTAAATATAAACTATTATTAATTAAATTATAAACTTATTTTACATTTTTTCTTTGCATAATTACTATATTATAATATCATATAATTTATAGAACATTATATGATGCATATTTTAGAGCAACAAAAACAAATCAAGTTTATAACCTGAAATATCAGATTTACTGAACTTTTAAACTTTTCTAATATAATTCTACATTTTAAAATTTCAAATTCAAAATCTAGATATACAGAAAGCATAATAATCTTGTTTTAAAAATATTTCTATTTGTAGAAACTAGCATAAACTTCAAGAAATACTTCCGATAAACAGAAAGTAGAAACAAATATCTAAGTGTTAATAGACTAGTGGAACAAGAAACGAAACAAACCAAACAAAAAGTTAGGAAATGATGGTGAGAGATTCTTAAATGAGCCGAAGGGGCAGGTGAGAGATGGGAAGACGAGCTAGTGCATGCATGTGTCGAGAAGATTATGAACGTAAAGACACTGACAAATAAAGAAAGAAAATGAAAGCTATTATTTGAAAATAATGAGCAATGCAACGCAAACATATAACAACCACATTCCAACAGATAACGACCGTTCTCCATTATCCATTGCTTCACCACACAAAATTTCAAATTTTCCCTTCAAATTATCTCCCCCATGGAGCCACTATTTGAACCCACAAAACTTCTAACTGTACCCACCCACCAACTGAGCAATAAAACACACATGCATAATTGACCTACGAAATAAGAGGGTAATGTATCATCCGATGCAAATGCATAGTCATCTATTGTTTTTGAAGTATGAGTTATGAGTTTGATGATTTGAAGGAAAAAAACACAAAAGCAAAAGAGAGGAAAAATCATAAATAGATGCCAAAAGATGGGGCAATAGTTGTTCAACTTGACACCATGGAGCACAACACAGTCATACTCGAGTGACTAAATATAGTAGTCTCCGAACCACATGCTTTTAAAAACTATAAAGAGACAGGGAATTTGCACATTTATAACACTCACCATCTTACCAGGCACTATGGCTGAGAAGAACATTTGCTGCTGCACAGCACAAGAGATAAGACACTAAACATTGCTGCAGTTCAACCGCCACGCTTGGGAACTTATGCACAGTCAATGCACGTGAATGCAGATGTGACCAGTTCACCAATACGTGCACTTCCTCGGCAGAAAATCTATATTAATCTTAGTCATCAGTCATCGAACTTTAGAGTTTCATCATCCATGTACTTCTCTTGCACTGCTGCAACTGTAATACTTAGTTAAGCAAATTTTGACAAACTGTTCCTTTAGAGTAATAAATCAACATTAACAAGAGAGGAGAACAGCATATAAGACAACCACAACCAGTTGTGTGTTAGAGTTGGAGGTCATGTGTTTGAATCCTTGTAAAGTCATTTCCTTCCTGATTAATATTGATTTTTACTTGTTGGGTCTACTACCGAATTTTCAAATCCACACGTGAGGGAATTGTTGAAGTATTAATATAATTAAATTTACCATAACTCATTAACTTAATCCTTTGAGTTGATTGATGATTTAACAAAATAAACACGGCAAAATAGAAGGAATTATATAACAAGAAATTGTATGCAAAAAAGGATATCTGTAATAGTCCCAATCCGTAGCACCAACTGCAATCTTGCTGAATTCAACTGCACTTGCTTCCATACCAGCAAAAATGTACCCATTGGTCTTGTCTATTAGCTTAACTAGATTTCCTACACTCTCTTTATCCTGTGAATAAGGATCTGACCATAAGCCATCAGAATGGAATGACCAATTGATATGCAAAAAGTAAGGACAGATGACTTGCCTGGATATCTAAGGTTGTAAAATCGACTAAACCAAAATCTTCAATTACACCACAAAGCTCCTTAGTGAGCTTTCTGCAATAAAGAGAGAATATTATCATATAATAAAAGAGATGCCAAAAGCACTTTTGAAGCTTTGCAAGCTAACCTATCTTCCAGAGAGTGAAGAAAATACTGAGTAGGCATTTGTATCACAATAGATTATGCCAGGACAACATGGAATTTGTGATCATAAATTGCAACTATCATTTTGGAAGGAAAAAGATTTGAGGATAGATCAATAATAAACATATCAATATCATTTTGAAAGATGGGACCTACAGTGAGAAAGCAATAAGGTCAATGCTCTAGTTATATAAAAGAACAATGAATGACGGACAGTGAAGATAACAGTTATACTTCAATTTAACCATTAATTATAAAGTGAAAAGATCCAAAATTTGGATAAAAATGTGGCAATCAACATCAAACCTGTACTTGGCAGAGCGAGGATCTTGGTCAAGATGATGTTGTAGGTATGATAAGTCTTGCACATCCGTATAGAAGTCAAGATTAAAAGCTGTAAGATTAAAAATAATAAGCAGCAATTACAATTACCAATGTGATTGGTCTTCACCAGACACGAACGTAAACAATAAAACATACCTAGCCTTCCATAGTTCTCAATTAAATCAATCTTAGATAAGACATTAACGTGTGGGAGATCCAGATGCAACATGGTTGATAAAGAGAGCAGCAGTGCACTAACATACTTCCCAGGGTCACTGCAAAGATGAGCATCAACTAAATGCACTGCAGTCAACTGTAGAAGAAGGAAAATCTTATTAAGATGTTTTTTAATAGCATTTTGTAACAAACTAGGGCCCATTTGACAATAATTCATTTCTGATTTTCTGTTTTTATAGTCTAGGCTTGTTCACCAATAATTTATTTGTTTTGTTTTTACTAAGAAAATAAAACTACTTTTTTGGTTTTTAAACTTTAACAAGGATTTTAAATATGTTCTGAGCGAGTGAGAGAGATGAGCTAATTTTCTAATGACAGAAAAGTAGAAACTCAATGTTGTCAAATGGACCCTAGAAATGAAGGCAAAGTTCAAATATACATATTTCTCCAAAAGCCTGTACCCTCAGATTCAAATTCTTAATGAGTTTCTTTATAACATTCTTGGCATTGGAGTGTAGGGAAAATAATTCAACTTGTCCTGGAAAATCGAATAGGAGATAATGATCTGCAAAAATTTGATAATATCATCAGGTGGAATTCTGAAAATTCTTAGCCAAGAAACTGATGAATATAGTAAACCAACAGAAGGGTAACATCTAGACAAACAAAAAACCAATTAAACAAGAAATTACCCGTACTAAACATTCAACATTCACAATCTAATATATAATCACATTGTAAATATATACACATTCATGAGCAGCAGAAAATTATTATGAGCAAAACGAATGATAAAACAAAAGGGTGCACTTATAAAGATAAACTACAAACAATAATTTAATAACATATCAATCCTTAAGCTTAATTTTCCTGATGCACATCTCAGAATTGCATACGCAAAAAACATAATTGAAATTCATATAACATCATAAAAAAAAATTTCCTCACTATTTTGACAAGAATTTAATGAAGGTGGGAAATAGATTGATCAACCAGTTGTCGGGAAACAAACTAACGCATTATACCAACCTTTCAAAAGAGGTGCCAATCTAGCTTGCAACCAATCTATATTTTTCTCCAGATAATCCATGCAATAAACCAAGCCTGTAAAACATATAAATACAAATTCCAACAAAGATATCAAAAAACAAACTACGTTGGTCAATGGCTCACCATATAGTCACCTACTACTACGTCTACAACACATTACTGAAATTTCTCAGGCTAAATTTTTTCAACTTGAAAGAAGGTCACTGTTTCCCCTTTTTTATATTAATGACCAAAGGTTTTTCATACAAGACAATTTTTCTATAGTTCATATCATCTCATAGAGATATTTTCTATCTCTCATCCATAACTCGTCAAGTTTAACATGTGGCATAGCATAACATGTTTTACTCACCATCAATTAATTGGACTTTTGGGAACCTGGCACAATAATTTTAGAAGAAAAAGAGCTTAACAAAGACTCTGGTATACCTACCTCCATTGGGACCAAGAGAATGTTCCATCATCACATCACTTAACTTGATCAGATCCTCAATGTTTACAGCGCATTCATAGCTACATTTACGTCAAGGATACCTTTCACTTGCATTTTAGCCAAATGAACTCTTCGAATACACGTAAAAAGTTGAGACTCAGAGAGCAACAGATTGGGAAGAAAAACGATTAGTGAGGATACGGTAATGAATCGTTAGCAGGATCCAAGTTAATGACAGCAACCTTCCTGTAAGGAAGCAAGAAGAAGTCATGAAAGTAATTAAAAGAGATGGACTCATTATATAGGGCTTGCTAGATTAAAAAAAAAAAAAATAAATAAATAAATAGTTAATCTTTTTCTTTAAAAAAAGAAGGAAGAAAAAAACATTGGATTTCACAACTGCGAATACAAGCTCTTAAGCCACCCTTTAGAGAAGGAGTTCTAACATATAAGAATTTATCGAAGTCATGAGATAACAGAAGCTATCTATTGATATGCTAAATAAGAAAACTTAACTATAGCATGAGTGCATGGCTCATTCTGAAGCGACGATCCTACATCTCAATTATCAGCCATCTACCTAAACGATCGGATGATGACTTATGTCAAGAAACTTATATAAATTACGAATTGCTTCATTTCCATTCTTCAACCAATCACATTGTATAGTTCGCTTGCTATTGCATCGATTTAACCAGTATCAGTTCAAAATACTGAAAACTCATAAATATGACAAATAGAAAGACTAGCGCACAGTCGGATTGAATAAACAAACAACAAGTTAACACGTGACTTTCTACCAAGGGAGTAAAATTCGATCAAGCCTAGGGTTTAGCTAACTGGGAAGATGCAGCAAAGGAGGATAAGATGCTACGAACACAAAATAAGTTCAATCAATGCGTTATTACGCTGCACACCATAGAGAAGTTCGTACCTTCCGATTAGTTGCAAAAATTGAGACATGCCATTACAGTAGGTAGTCTTTCCTGAACCAGGCGGACCGATTACAACTTGCCCAAATACCATCTTCGTTTTCCACTCTTTTCCTCCACCCTCAAAAGACCTACTTTTCGAAATTCCTTCGCCAAGAAATTTCCCCAACTAATTAAACTGCAACAAGCTGAATCCAAAGATTTCGATGTACCAAAATGCTGAGTAGCAATGGAGAAGGGGAAAAGAGACCAGAAAAACCGCACTCAAACTCGTTCGCTGTAAATTCAGGAGAACTGGGGCTTCAGATAGGAAGAAAACCCGCGACGAAAAAGGCGGTTAAGAAATTGCCAAAAAATGGGACACATTTTAGGGGCATTCCGAGAATCGAACTCGGGACCTCTCGCACCCAAAGCGAGAATCATACCACTAGACCAAATGCCCAGAATTAAAATTAAAAACAAATTAATAAATCAATATTAAATTAAAAAGTTGAGAGTGATTGGAACTTGGAAGGCCTTCGGTGTGCCAACCCAATCATTCCAATGCCCATGTTCCATGGCTACCTTCCCTTTTCCCTTTAAATATTCTTTGACCAAGTTTGATGTGGTGGTGATTAAAAATATAGATATCTCAATTTTATTGAAATATCAATATTTTCATGAATATATATTTAAATTAATAATAAATATTTTACTTAAGTTAGAGTACATATTATATTATTTAATATCATTGGTTCTTTTTATGTTTCATCATTTTTTTAATCATAAATGTCAATTCACTTTTATGTTAATGGCGAGCTCATAAACATGCAAAAATATTAATAAAAATGTTAACAGAATCATAATAATTTAACATTTTACTTGACAAATTTTTTGAAAAATTCAATATATGAGATGACAACAAAATCAATCGAACGTCAATTAAGAATAGTAAAGTGGTTGGCAAAGAAATCAATTAAAAAGCGATACCTCTTCCCCCATGATTAATTATTACAAGCTCGTAAATAGGGAAGGAATCTTTTAATTTCATTTCAATTATTTCTTTTTGTGATTTCAAATTTCCCTTTTGCACTTGAGGTTTTTTTTTTTTTTTTTCTTTTTAATTCCTTTGTCACCCCTCCAAATTTTCATGGTCCCATCCAAATACGTTGACACACATATTGCCCTCCAGATAACCCCTATAGAACCAAAAGGAAATAGAACACCTATTAGGTCATAAATCTAGTTTAAGCAATTTAGGTGGTATAATTATAATGATCAACCATCGGCATTTATATGACAATCTATTAGATTGTTGATACACAATTCAAAAGAAACTAAATGATTTGTTTGACATTGGAGATGAGCTTAGCTCATAAACAATATAACGTTCAATAATAGAATCTTGGGCCAGTATAATACTTGGTTTTGTACATTTCAAAAGTTCAAGTCAACAATATTAAGTCTAAACAGATGCCGAGGTAAGTTAAGATATTGTTGCGTATTGTTGTGAAGGAATGACCTTTACCTTTTATAGGGAATTTTTCCTTAATGTTTTCTTCCTATGCAACTTTAATGATTTGTCACGACTTTAATGATACTAAGTCGTAACAAACTTAGTTTTTATTCTATAACATTGATAATGCTACTTTATCACCAAGACGCTTTGTATTTGATCATTTTAAACCTCAGATAATATGAGAGTAATAACAATGTAACGTTTTTGTAAAAGCAAATTTTATTACAAATTGATGAAACTATTCATAATATTGTAAAGAAACTTTAAAGACCAAATTGAAAGTGGAAAGGGGGAAAAAATCTAAGAGACATAGGGGTAGTTGGTTGGGTTGGATGCTTGCAAATTCAGACAATTTGATTACCATTTATGCCCCTCCAACTTTAGATTTGTCTATTTGAATCTCTCAATACACACCCATATCTTACACATCCATTGCCCAATTTCTATCTCTCTGCCCCTTCTTTCCCCCTTCCTTATCTCCTTCACATTGTCTTCTTCTTCCTCCTCCTTCCCTTTAATCACCGACTCAAATTTCAACACAGAAACAAGAAACTGAGATTCTTTTGCAATTGCCATGGCTTTTGCAGGAACCACCCAGAAATGCATGGCTTGCGACAAGACTGTCTATTTAGTCGACAAGCTCACTGCTGACAATCGTGTCTACCACAAAGCTTGCTTCCGCTGTCACCACTGCAATGGAACTCTCAAGGTAATCATTATCCCTTTATATCAAACTCTCTGATCTGTCGAATCATTGAAATCAGATTTCAGATCGCTAACTGGAAGAGCTTAATTTTGGTGGGTTATGGTTAAATTAAACGATTCACTGATTACAGATCTGATTTGCAGTTAAGCAATTACAATTCGTTTGAAGGGGTGCTTTATTGTCGGCCACACTTTGATCAGCTCTTTAAAAGAACTGGAAGCTTAGACAAAAGCTTTGAAGGTATTCAAAATCATGGAAAAAAAGAAAAAAAGGTGGTTTGAATCATTCTCATCAGCTCAAACCAACATTCTTTTGTATCTTGATTTTAGGGACGCCAAAGATTGGGAAACCGGAGAAACCGGCTGATTCTGAGGTAGCTAATTAAATTATATTCTGCTCTGTTTTGTGTTAATTTCAACTCATCCTTTGAAGAGATTATTCGAATGCATTTGACAGAAACCAGCAGCGACTAAGCTTGCAAGTATGTTCGTGGGTACTAAAGACAAGTGCCTTGGCTGTAAGAACACAGTTTATCCAACTGAAAAGGTAAAATTTTGAATTGAAATGGATTTGGAAGTTGTCTAAATTTTGTAACTGAAGAAGCTCTGTTATGAATTGGGTAAATTTTAAGACCATTTTTTAATATTTTTTTTCTCAGGTTTCAGTGAATGGAACCTCGTACCATAAGAGCTGCTTCAAGTGCTGCCATGGCGGATGTACAATCAGCCCATCAAATTACATTGCACATGAAGGACGACTTTACTGCAAACATCACCATACCCAACTCATCAAAGAAAAAGGAAACTTGAGCCAGCTGGAAGGAAGCCATTAAAGGACCTTACATTCGTAGGCCTTTTTTCTTTATGTTCTCAGCTTTCTTCCTTATTTTAGTCCTGTTTTTACGTTGTTCCCTTTTCAACTTTAGTACCACTCTCTTTGAAATTTGAACGTTATTGTAAAACAAAAGAAGTTACTGCGTGGGTCTTTTTTGGGTTTTGCCTCTGATTTCCACTTTGGTTGGTGAATTCAAATAAACTTATAATTAAAGCCAACGTATTAATCATCCGTTACCTAAATAACATCAACATGCTCCAAAATAGGCCGTTTGTTAATTTGTCCATTTCTGGACGTCACAATTTACAGAACACCAGGGTTTGAATTTCAACCTTAAACAAACACTATGTATATATGATTAATAGCTTCTAATATCTTATAATTCAACACTAACATATACATAAAACATTTACCGATTATACGTAATTTCTGGATATGGTCTTTAGAGGCATCAAAGTCCCAAAACAAACTAAGCTACGCTAAGGCTATGGCTAAGGGTTTTTTTTTTTTCTTTTTCCCTTCTTTTTTTATACGTTTTGATTTGATTATCAAACGTTGATACAAATGGGTTTCGAAGCATTATTATTATGATTATCCCCTGTTTGAGTGTGGAACCTCCACGTGAAGAGATAGTCTCGAGACACGCAAGAAAGTTTGATAACATCGCAAAAGGCGGTGACGGAATTTTTCTTTCCATCACCGTTTCCCCATTCAATCCTCACCCAACAAGAGAACCCATTAGACGAATGAGGCACCGCCGCCGCATCGGAGAGGTGGAGCATCACTTCGCCGCCGATTCTTCTCCCTTTGAGCCGTTCATCTCCGGTGACCATCGAATCCAGCCACAGGCACTCTGGCTGGCCGACCATCTCCTTGTATGCCGAATTCGCCATTCTCACTCTATTATTCGAATCTGATATGACCGCCGGTAACACCTCGGATTCAACCTCCTTCTCCACTTCATCTGGTTTTTTCGGCGGCTGCGGAGTATTATTGGAGTGACCAGGGTTTTGGGCTTCGTTGATACACCCAACGCGAATGCTAGAACCAACAGGACGAACAGGGTGCGGCGTTATAACGTTGCAAGTGGAAACCGGACATTGAAGTTGCTGCAAAAAATTCTTCTCTTGGGGAATTTCAGAGACAACAGCAGCACAACCACCAACATTCAATTCCACACCCCTCCCTTCATCAAAAGTCTTAATGAAATTAATCTCAGAAGCAGGGGTGGTGGGTTCATCAGAAGCAGAGGAAGGGGGAAGAAGCGGAAGAGTGACAAGATTAGAATTAGGAGACGGGTCTTCAAACCCAGAAGCTGCATTAATGGCAGAAACAGAAAGATGAGGAAGCAAAGAAGGAAAGGGGCGGTGGAGGGAGAAATTAGGAGGAGTAGTTCTGGATCGTTTCAAGGAATGAGGGGAAATGGGGGGAGGACGAACTCTTTTGCGAGTACGAGTGGGTCTGGCTTGTAACTGAGGCCATACATTACGAAGAAAGGTGGAGGAGGAGGAGGAGGAGGAGGAGGAGGAGGCGGAATGAGGAATGTTGGGAGAGTGATCGGAGGTGGGGAAGGGGGATTCGGGCTTAGGGG
Organism: Benincasa hispida; assembly: GCF_027475165.1. Lineage (NCBI taxonomy): Eukaryota > Viridiplantae > Streptophyta > Magnoliopsida > Cucurbitales > Cucurbitaceae > Benincasa > Benincasa hispida. The sequence continues at coordinate 89,889,484 of NC_143486.1, read as the reverse complement.
CAATGGGGCGGTAACGGGACATGATCTCCGCCGTCTTCTCGGTGGAAGTGAAGGGAGAGAGGGTCTTGATCATGGCGGTGGTGGTGGGGATCGGAGAGGGAGAGGGAGAGGGAGAGGGAGGAGAAAGAGAAGGGGGGGAAGGGGTTTAAGTTGAAACAAACGGTGGGCAGTGGCGAATGAGGGAAGGGCAACATGAAGGAAGAAGAGAGGGGGGAGAAGGACAGGTGGAAGAGTACGGTGGGGTACGTGGGTAGGGAAGAGTAAGGAAAAGGGACATGTGGGAAAGGGAGTGGGGCCATGCAAAAGCCAACGCATATCCAATGGAAAGAGATGAGAATAACTAATAAGAGAAGGGTGGGAACTGGGAATGCGAATCAATGGGCCGTGGCACCAATGGTAATGAAGGAACGCGTGTGTGTTTGGCTTCCATGCGTGGATCCATCTATCACAATTGGTTTGGTTGGATCCATTTCAATCAACATAAGCACATCTTGACTAATCCCATTAACATTTAGATAATCATTTATGATTGAACCTACAATTTCTTAATCTTTTATCAAGATCATACTCCTATTATTTTACTACTTATTAGTAAAAGAGTATATGAAACACATATCTCAATAGGCTAAAATAACAATCATAAAAGAAGCTCAAGTTTCACGGTATCATGTTTATAAGATCAGGAAAGAATATTTGAGAATATTACATTCAAATAAAAGAAGATGCTTAAGCTTTAAGTACTTCTAGACATTAAGTAATTGAAAATAACAAGTGAGTCAGGTCATATGAACCACAAAAGGGGATGAAGTAGGGCTCTTAGAATGTAATTGTCAATGAGATGGTTCTAGATGGGGATGGTCAGTTACATAATTGGGAGAGGGAGGGGGCACGTGTCAAGGAGAGCGGGCCAATGCGAAGGGCGTTGCATGCAAAGGGGATTGGAGGGATGAGGGGAAAACGTGGCGGGCGACGGTGTGGGCGTTGGAAAAGGCGTCGCCTGCCTCATGTGTGTGTTTTGTTTCTGTTGAATTTGGAAGAGCGAAGAGGGTTTAGGGTTTAATAATAATAATAATAGTATTATAGGGGTGTAAATGTCAAAAAAAAAGAGCACGCAAAGCATGGTAGAAACTGAAACTGAAACTCCCTGTGTTGTGTTGAGTTAGGAAAATGAATGGGCCTTTTATTATTCCCATGGGAATTTGGGGACTCCAGTTACCATCCCACAATTCATCCTCTCTCCACTCTTACTTACCCCTTCCCCCTACCTTTTTCACTTTTTTATTTTAATACTTTCGTTTAAAATTATATTTTTAATGTCATGTTAATTTATTAATTTATCGATAATTGTGTCAACACAAACTTAAAATCATAGAATATGTATCAGCCATCGAGAGATTCATAATTTGAATATCACCCCTATGAAAACTAAAAGACTATGAAGGAAGAATCTTTGTATCTTTATTTGAACAAAGTAATCACACTTTTCACCCTTTAAAATTTCTTAAAATTTTATTTTGTGATCTTTCTATTCAAAATAGTTACTCCTATTTTTTTCTTTTTGAAACAATAGTTACTACTATTTGCATCAAATGACATAAAGAGGTTGTTAGGGATGAAGAGTTGAGATAGAATATCTGGAATTCATATGTATGTGGAGTTCATATATATGTAGGGTTCATATGTCTATGTTTGGGATGTAGAGTTATTTGGTCCGAGTTCATATGTTTGTGTTTGGAGTGCAGAGTTCATATATCTGGGTATCTAGTGCAGTTTTTTTAAACTTTTTTATCCAATAATATACTTTTATGATTACTATTTTTGTTTTGAAACTTTTTTATTCAATAATTCTACCCATATTTGTTTGAATAAAATATGGATTGCATTTTTTTTAATTTTTAAAATTTTTCTTTCTTTTTTGGGCAATAAACGACAATTAGCCCATTATATTTCTTATAGAAGTATGTTTAAATAAAATGAGAAACCAAAGCGAAATCAACACTTTTGATTCTAGCTAATTTTTCTCCGTGAATTTCATCATCATCATCTTCTTTTTCTTCTTCTTTTTATTGTTGCTCTATATTTTTACTATGTCATGAATTTTTTTAATTAAATCTCCTCCGTCATCGTAATAACCAATGGAATGTCACCACATTTCTTCAATAATTTCACTTTCATTTCCTCTAAATTTGGAGGATCATCAGAGAATAAATCTTTATTTTTTTAAAATAATTTTTGCTGGAAAATGTTACATGAAAAAAAAAAATTCATTTTATGGTTTTTTTTTTTATTATATGCTACATACTTTTCAATTACATACATACTTTTCGTCTAAATATTCTTAACACTCATTTGATATGTGAATTCAATTAAATAAAAATATTTTTTTACAAATTCTTATGTATAAATATTGCACTTAATGTAGACAAAATAATATTTTTTATATAATCAACTACAATATACTTTAACAATCATCAGTCCTATAGTAATCGGAAGTGGTTGTCGAAGTTGATTATCGAAGATGATTTTTGTTGGAGTTTGTAGTCGGAGGTGATTGTCGGAGCCTGAAGTTGGTTGCATGAAGGTGTATTGGAGTTGGTTGTCAAAGTTTGTCATTAAAGATGGTTTTTAAATCCGAGAGTTGGTCGGGCGAAAGTAGTCATCAAAGTTAGTCATCAAAGATAATTTTTGCTAGAGATTATAGTCAAAGGTGACTGTCGAGCCCGAAGTTAGTCACATGAAGGTGGTATTAGAGCTAGTTATCGGAGTTTGTCGTCGAAGGTGGTTTTTAAAGCCTCGAGTTGGTCGTCAAAGTTGCTCGCTCCAAGGTGATCATCAAAGGTAATTTTCATCGAAATTTGTACTCGGAGTTGGTCATTGAAGTTTGTTTTCGGAGCCAATAGGTCGTCGGAGTTGGTAGCACGAAGGTGGTCGTCGGAGTTGGGTCACCGGAGGTGGTTGTCGAAGGCCAGAATTGGTTTTCGGAGTTAGTCGTCGAAGCTGTCATCGAAGGTGGTTGTCAAAGTTCGGATTTCGTCACTAGAATTGTCATCAGAGGTGGTTGTCAGAGCTCGGAGTTGGTCGCCGGAGTTTTCATCGGAGGTGGTTATCGAAGCCCGGAGTTAGTTCTTGGAGTGTCACAGTGGCCGATGGGTAGAGCCATTGAAAACGTGGGAAGAATGGAGAGTTGGGGTGAGTTGGTAAAATATACCAACTCAACTCCACTAACATTTAAAGTTAGTGGGCCAAACAATAAGTTAGTATATTATACCAGCTCAACTCAACTCATGTTGGTGAGCCAAACACCCCAAAAAGACTATTTCATAATATTTTACAACCTTTTTCTATATATTAAAATAAAACTAAATTTCATTTGCATCTCATGTGTTATAGTCTATAGACTAGCGCATAGTATAAGTGAATCTAAGGGTTAGATTGACTTGGAAAAAATGTCATTTAAAAAGTCATTTTCATTTAAACACTTTTAATAATAATTGTTTAAAATAAAAATACTCATGTGTTTGACGACTCTTTTTCAAAAAAAAAAAATTATATACAAATTTGTTTTAATGTTATATACTAACAGTTCAATTATTATAAAGAACAATTATAAAATACTATGAACTAATAATTAAAATAATGGTCGTCGGATTTGGTCATCTAGGGTGGTTGTGTGCCAAAGTATGTGGTGGTTGTCGGAGTTGATCCTAAATGTGAAGGGGACCTCAGTAGAAGCGGATCATCCCAATTCCCAATCTATTTTTAAAAGAAAACAATTTTTACAGCATATGCATTTGGGGAAAATAAATCATACAGCATGCCAAAAAAGAATAAACCAAAAAGATTTAGGAAAACTTACCCTTGAAGACGTTCTTCAGACGAATCTCTCGAACACTACCAGAAGGAGTCCTCAGTATTCTCTAGTGAGAATCTAGGAGGTGTGTGAAGGAACTCTATGGGGAGAGAACCTTGAGCGGAAGCAAGATCCTGCCAAATCCATTTTCATTTAATGTAAGTTTTACAGTAAATCAAGAACAAGATATGCATTTACAGAAATTATAGCATGCATTAATAAAAGGAAAACTTAAGGTTTCAAAAACTCTTACCTTTGAAGACTAAATCCTTAGAACAAGTCACATATGGATCTCCTTCTCCAAAAGAGACAACACCAAATGGAGCCTCCTGTATTCTCCTTAGGGATTGAGAATGGCAGAAGGTGTAGGCTCTGTTTTAAGGTTTTGGAAGAGGGAATGAGGAGTGGAGGAGAGAGGAGAAGAACTTTTCTTCTCTTTTCGTTTTTTCTAGAGAGAATTATTTTCTCAGTGTTTCATGGAGGAAGATCAATGAGCATCATCCCTCTGACCCCTCTCATCACATATTTGGCTGAGAGAAATTAGGGGAAGAGAATTGTAACTCCCTCCCTTCAATTAATTAATGTTAATTTAATAAAATTAAATTAATAGTAATATTCGTCCCCTTACAAATAATCGAGTGGCCTTTCTTCTAAAGTGAGGAAAGGCTGTTAGAAACGATGACCGACTCAATGAGTCACCTTTGGGCGATGGCCAATGTCTTACTTAAAGAAAAATTGTCACATATTTATGTAATACGAAATTCTGAATGGCTGACTTTTTTTCAGTAAAATGAATGACTCGCTTCTTCCATTTTCTTGCCTGCTTTAAAGCCTTGCTACTATACTGGAATATATAAAGGAAAGCCTTTCTCGGACCAATGGTTCATAGACTTGGAGTCAAATTCTCGAGTCCTAAGGCCTTATGCCTAGATGGCGACTTTAAACCTCTTTCTTTCCTCTTTTGATAGGGCTTTGTGGCCAAAGTCGTGATGATGTGGCAAGTGATGCTAAAAAAAATGCAGGCGCTACTACTGATGACTCCATTGGGGAATAGAAGCCTCAAATCTATCCATAACTTCATTGTTCTATGTTTTATGAGGCCTTGCATTAAGCACATACTCAGAAAGGGTCACGAAGTGTAAAGATCTGGTCTTTGACAACCGTCGTAAGAACAACAAAATCGATCGTGTCTTCGACACTATAACTATAGGTGGGACTAGTTGTGGGATGATCGTCGACGGGTGTTCTACTCGATTAGGCGAATGCAAGTGAGGGATAAGCTTTTCCCGTTCGCTAGGAGGGACACTCGAGAAGAGTTCTGGCAGAAATAGATGTTGAAAACCCCTTTGGAAATTATTAGTCAAGCGTGCCATATATATTGAGAGACACCATATCATTCATTATTAAAGCGAAAGCTACAACGTAACCTTAATGAAAATCGATAAACGGGAATGCTTTTCCTAGTAATGAGCAATGCTAGTAACAACAAATGGTTTATAACCTCATCAAAATTTGAGTATGGCATATCCGATGAGACAATAACATGCTTGGACAAGTAACAAGATGAACCGTACCTGTATCTCCTATAATGTCTTATTATGTGGATCATGAGAGAGCTCCGACTTCTTACAAAGCTACTGATATCGCACAAGGAAAAATTTTTGTCACGGGTTTAGCAATCTCTATTATTGGACAAAAATATGGCTATGTCCCTTCCTCTGGATATGAAAACTAGTAGTCTTGCTGTGTAGATCGGTTCCACTTACGTCTGAGGAGAGTGAAGAGCCTTTTGTCGTCTTCTTTCTAGCAGTATTCCTTTAAGCTATACATATAATAACAACTTTATTATATGTATATAAACTATATGTTATATCCCATATAACACATAATCTATAGTTACATATTGTATCAAATACAATATAACCTATAGATGTATTTTCTCTTAACCATACATGACATTTAATATAAATTACATTTATACTAAACTCATTTATATGAATCTCATTCATATAATTGGTATTTAGATCATATCCAAATATTTAATTCCTCTCAACTTATTTATAGTATTTAATATAAATCATATTTATATTAAATTTAATTTCATGAATCTCATTCATATAATAGTATTTGAACAATAAGTCATAGTCAAACTATGACCAAGTCCCTCTCGAGCCAGGAAAGGGTATGGCCACTATGTTCAAGCCCCAAAATCAGCCCTTAAGGGAGCAATTTATCTACTTATCCTTACATCGAGGAAAGAGTGAATTCCGTCTCGTGTAGCTATGTTCCCAGCTCGCCAGTCAGATAAATCCCCAAAATGGTAGGCTTATTGAGTTGACAATCTGGCCATTCTCAACCATACAAATCAAAGGACTACCTTCATGAGTAAGAGTTCACAACTCACTCAGGATTCAGATCATGTCACCTATGGTCATCCTAGTGAAATGTAAGTATCTATTATTAACGCCGTTATATAAAGAGACTAATCATTTCGTGGTCCGATCTTATACAAACTCTTTGTATAGAATACTCTCGCTCACATGTCTCTACATGAATGATTAGGATCAGATCATTTGTAGCACTTTACAACACCTGTAATACCTACAAAGCGGGCCATATCCGTAGTGTCACCAGGATAAGGTACCCAACTTTATCCATCTACTACAAACCGTTTAGGTTATTATTTAAACAAGATCCACTTGTATGTCTCTACATACTTATTTAAATTACATAAAATAACCTAGGATCTTAGTTTATTGGATTGAGTATATGCTTATAAAACAACATTTATTTTATTAACAACAATATGTTTATACAAAGTTTATAAATTACGAGATTATAAGGAGATTTAAGACACCAATCCCAACAATGTGGGCTCTAAAGTGTTTTCGGATCGAGGGAGAACGAAAAATTTCTTTTTTTTTTTTTTTAGAGATAAACCTTGGGAAAGCTTAAAAAAAAAACTTTTATAGAGTGCAACCTTCTTTTCTGTCATTTTTCTTCTTTTGCGGGTTTTTTAAGGAGAGACCTTCACTACTTCTTACGTGAATGTAACTCCCTCCCCTTAATTACATTAAAATTAAATAATTAAAATTTTATTTAATAATAAAATAATTAATAAATCATTTTAATTCACAATTAAAATTATAACAAATATATATAATAACCAATTTATTATATATTATGCAATCATATGTTATATCATATATAACATATATATATAGTTTAAAATTGTATCATATACAAAATACAACCTATAGTTTCTTTTCTCTCTCTCATGGTATTTAATATAATTATATTTACATTAAATTTTAATTATATGAATCTATTTCATATAATTAACATTTGAATCATATTCAAATATTTAATTCCTTTCATAAATTCTTTATATTATAATGTATCAAATACATTATAGTAATTATATCATATATAATTACATAAACTTAATTATATCATATATAATTAATTCCGTCAAGTAATTTGAACAATTCAAATTAATCCAAAATTTGATTCTCATAAAATTCGATAAGTTATCGAGGGGATCTCACGGACCTGTAACTTGAAGGTTCAATGGTTCGTGAATAATTAATTAAACTCTTTAATTAAATTATTCAACATCCGTTAACTGTCGAGCACTCCACTAAAGACCGACAACTGCACTCTTCGCACTACAAATATATTTATGTGTCCATTGGATATAACCAATCCACAGTACGAAGACCCTTCACAAATAGTTCGTAAGTGTAGCTGGGCCAAATTACCGTTTTGCCCCTATAGTTACATCTAACTCTTAATGTAAACCATGAACCCTAATTTCCCTACTTGTGTATGATTACTACTGAGATCAGTATGGTGAGTAGATTAATGTGAGAACTAATGTTTAATTGTAGGGAAGTGGGTGAAGAGTTAGAAGAAATGTTTAAGTTTGGAAGCTTGACTCTCGGGTGATGCTAGAAATTGGCTAAGTGTTGCTAGTGTGTAGCCATGAGTGGCTTTGTGTTACGCGTTTTAGGTGTGCCATGTGTGTTAGCCTTATTTATTTGTTGAGGTTAGTTGGGCTCTTAAGGAAGCCAAGTGTGGCCGAGTGAGAAGAAGCTATGTGTCGGATGTGCACGCCAAGAGAAGCCATGTTTAGCGTAGTCAACCCTATGCGTGGACAAGACATGCGGCAACCAAGTCTTGTAAGGTTAGTATGCGTGCGGCAGAAGGGTGTTGAGCGTTGCCAAAGAGAGGATGCACGGCTGATGGGGCTATGGCGTTGGCACAGGACTGGGCGTTCAGCCTAGCACACGAATGCGAAGGGAAGCGATGGCAAGGTTGTGCGTTAAGGTGTAGCGTGCGGACAAGGCCTTAGAGGTTAACATGCGATGGGGGCGTGGCAAGACAAGCCTCGGGCGTTCAAGCAAGCGATGCTTGGGCGATGGCTGGTTGTGCGATGATTAAGCTTCGCATGCATTGAGTAGAGCTTGCATTGGTCAGGCTTTGCAAAGCTGAAAGGGCTAGAGTTGCGATGATGATTGAAGCCAAGAGGAGGCCAAGGCACAAAGCACATGCTTTGGAGTAGGTTTGCGTGAGAACTATGGTGTGCATTGAACCTAATTGAAGGCATGTGTTGATAGTAGGTGAAGTAATCAGTCTTAAACCACCGATTAGGGGCACCAACTATCCTAATCTCCTGAACTAAACCCACTTGAGGTGGAGGTTCCATGCTAAGCATTTATGGTAAACGGTAGAGGGTAGTATAAAAGGATGGATGAACTTCAAAAGGTCAGTTTGAAAAATTCCTCCATGCAAATTGAGAGTTCTTGGTGTCATTGAAAATCTCTATGAGTCTAGTTTAAGAGACAGTGCTGCTAGAAGAAGGTCTCCAGAATAAGGCTAGAGAAGGAAAAAAGTGACAAGAGGTTCAGTTCACAGATAAATCCAGGCCATCGATGAAGAATTAAGGCTCTAGGACGAACCATAAAGAGTTTAAGCTGAAAGTTTAAGGTAAGCTTCCTAAGACAATTCTAAACAAGTTTGTAGAAGGAAATTTCTTGAGATGAGCTTCAGAATCTGAGTTACTAATGAAGTAATTCGAATTTGGAATTCTATGAACAAGCAGGTAGCTGCTTGGGTTGAGTAAGCTAACAGCTCACAGTAGGCGCATGGGCAGACGAAGGGTTAAGCACCCCTATGCGTTTAACCTGATGTTTGGGCTGAGAAGACTTGCATTGAAGACTAGGACGCATAGATGCTATATGAATGACCATGTGCAGTTGAAGGAACACTTAAAGCAAGTGTTGGTTGCATAGTGGGAATGCACTTTGTGAGGTGTGTTGTCCGCAGAGCAAGAACCTAAATCTCAAGAAAATTTTTAAGTGTTTGACTTATAGTTAGGTATGCGTTTGAGTGAAGGTCTTCTAAGGAAGGCTAAACGCAAGCTTAATTAAAAGTTAGTCTCAAAAGGGACACCATTATTAGTAGCTGAATATATGTTGTTGTGTCCATAGGATTGACACCATTGCTAGAAGCATATCAACCTTTAAGGAGAAGCCTTAAAGTTGTGAGTGACTAAGTATTTATAATGGTTTTAAGAAAGATTATTCTCATGCTAGCTATTTTACAAAGTAGTATTTCCAAACAAACTATGAGTTTATGTTTTCCAAACGCATTCCATGTATGAAAGAATGTTGTAAAACGACTTATATGTGTTCATATGCACAAAACATGCATTAGAGCCTTTAAAGACATGTTACTATGCGTTTAGGTATACATGCTTTAAAGAGCAAGTCTTAGTATGACTAATGTTACTTCAGGCTCAATACTGAAGGACTTGGAGAAGGTATCCGAGCTATAGTACCTAAGGTATGATGGTACTTAGTTATAACCACGTGCATGTAGGTAGTTAGACGTCGAGGGATTGAGCAAAAGAGTTATCTCTTGACTAAGGCTTGACATTGGGATTTAACTATAGCAGGGTTACTCTCAACTAAGGACCAGTTTAATGTTTTATGATGATAACAACTTTACATATTTAATGCTTGGAAAGTTTACATTTCAGTACAAGGCTACTGTAAAAACTTATGTTTCAGTATGATCTCTTTATTGAGACTTAAGCATGGGAACCTGTTTTCTTTCTTAAGTCACTCACTGGGCTTGTAGCTCACCCCGTTTTTAAATTTTTTCTTTCCCCAGGTAGCAGTCAATTCCCCCGAAGATAGCTCTACATCTGTTCTGCCACATAAAGTCAGGAGTTCTAGTAACCTATCAGCTAGGTGGTTCCTGTAAATATTTGTACACATGTTGTTGTTGTTGCATGTAGGGACTAAGTTTGGGAGTTGAGACTTATGAGACTTGTATTGTAAATTTTGTAACTGTTTTGTGTTTAACAGTTAATATATGTTTAGCCTTAGTGGCAGCCGCAGTATTTGAGATTGCATGTTGTTGTCAGATTACTTAAATAGATTTAGTAGGCAGTAAGCGTCATAAAAGGATTGATAACTGCTGCAGTCATGTCCTTGCATAGGCTAAGAGAGTAGTCTGGGAGGGGGTGTGACACCTTAAGTACCACTAATTCCTTTTAATGAACAATAAATCATAGTCTCACTATGACGAACCCCTCTCGGGCCAGGAGAGGGTGTGACAATACAATGTTCAAGCCCTGAAATCAGCCCTTAAGGGAGCAATATATCTACTTTCCCCAACATTGGGGAATGAGTGAATTCCGTCTTGTGTAGATGTGTTCCCAACTCCCCAATCAGACGAATCCCCAAAAATGGTAGACATGTTGAGTCAACGATTTGGCCACTCTCGCCCATACAAATCAAATGACCACCTTCATAAACAGAAGTTCATAACTCACTCAGGATTCAGGTCGTGTTACCTATGTCATCCTGATGAAATGGAAGTCTCTATTAAGAACGGTGTTATATAATGAGACTACTCATTTTGTGGTCTAGTCTTATACAAACTCTTTTGTATATAAAACCTCATTTGTATAGAATATCCCCGCTTACATGTCTCCACATGAATGATCAAGATCAGATCACTTGTAGCACTTTACAACAATTGTAACATCTACAAAGCGGGTCATACTCGTAGTGTCACCAGGATAAGGTATTGATAACGGGCAGAAATGCACGTTATTACAGCGCAAAGTTATAAAATAATGTAGGATTGCGATGGTAAAAACATACAATATTGCGTCCAAAAGCATTAAGTTCACAACATTGCAATCGCATGCGTCCATCGCATGAAAACAACTAACTTATGTATTTTTGTGTAGAAAATGCGTTGACGCAAGGCAGAAATGCGATCCGAAGAAATGAACGTCCGAGAGCATTAAGAGATCGCAACCGCAAGGCTATGCGATCATTTGCGCTCGCGAAAATCTGCTCAAGGCGATAAATTGTTGAAATACAAGTTATTTATACTGTTTTATTTAGATATTGCGGAAAAAAGGAAAAAAAGTTGCGTAAATTGTATGAAAGTTGGCTAAGAAATGCGAGAATTATAAATTATCGTCAATACACCCACTGACACCATTGCGATGGTGGAAAAGAATATTTCAAGTCTGTTTTGCAGGAAATCAAGTCCCCGCATGCATTCAAGGCTCAAGATAAAAAGAACAACGTATCTCCGTCGCATTGCGCCAATCATTCAGGAATGAATAGACGATCAATGCAATGATGGCGCATTCGACAATCGATCAAGAGCTAAGCGATCAACGCAATTTCAACCGCATGCGGGCAAACGATCGAAGATGGAAAGAGCAACGCAAATGTGGAGGATTTTGACACATGTACAGCTGACCGTTGTGCATTTCTGACGGGATTGATTGCGTAACAGAAGAAATATTCATTCCACCATTTTCAGAACTGCCATAACAATACAGTGGGGACCACAAGTCAGAAAGTCAAAGCTTAGCCTATAAATAGCTCTGGCAATTCCACTCAAAAAATATGCTTGAATACAGAGAGAAATGTATATACTGATCTGAGAGAGAGACTGGTTGAGCGACTAATCAGAGAAGATCCGAAAAGAATTAAGAGACAAGGCCGAGAGGTGAGTCTCCAGGCAATAATCCTTCTGATCCCCATCGTTGAAGCTCTGTACGAAGGTTACTTCTACCAGACGAGCAAACCTGAGAGGGAAACTCTTCTATTCATCCATTCCACACGCCGACAAGCAAATCCACCATACAAATCTGTGTCAAGACGTTGACACTCTTCTGTATTTGTTTCTATCTCTGTTCATCACTTGTACTCATCTTCTTAACCTCTATCATTCACACCATGTATCAGACGCTTAATCGTAGTATTAAATGTTATGATCATTTCCATTATCATCTCTTTGTCTATTTCCGCTCCTCCATATTTCACTTTCTCCATGATGTTTTCCTAATCACCTAATAATTAGTAAGAATTAAGCAAATAAATTCATCTGTGATAAGGAAATAATTATGTTTAGCTAAGGCATGCTAGACGACATCTTCACCTGTGAGAGCATAAGTGAAGATGTCATTCCACCTATCGAGAGAGGGTTGGAAGAATGTGTTAACTAAAGTGAGAAGTACTTTCAGAGATGGATGCAACCTTGCGTTCATTATGTTCATCCCTGTTTTACCATAGAGATGTGAGAACGTGGCCGATCACCGAGAGGTCTACACCAAGGGAAAACGGAACCATAGTTACATCTTTAATGCAATTAATAAACTTGCGATATTTTTACTAGTTATCCTTTCTATTTCTGATTCATCCAAAAAGACTTGCCATCGCATACCACGATCCTTTGTATAAACTTCACAGTCAGTCTCGAACTCAACATCATGTATATCTTGTATCTTGCATCACATTAGCTTAGGTTTATTTTCATCGCAATTTATTTTATTAACGCAACTTTAGTTTATCTGCACAATTTTACTTTACCGCAATTTACTTTCCTGTACACACACATTCTTTATTAATTGTAAAGACCGATCGCATGTATCACAAATGTAACACATTAACGAAAACAATCCCTGTGTTCGACCTCGGATTACTCTGAGAAACTTGCGTTGGAATTATACTTGGTTTCAGCGCAAGAAAACTTGTGACAACACATAACATACTACAAGCATTCCATTAATAACGCATACATCTAGAAGTAGTATCGCATAAAGTGTATATAAGCATAACACAACTTTCACACTCCATCTCCATCTTTCCAAGTCATCAAGTTTATAGCAACATTAGCTTATATGATTCACATTCATCATTGTTCATGTCCATAGATGCTTAAAGATATCAAATTTTGCGTTACAAGCTTATGGCGCCGTTTTCGGGGACATGGACTTGTATCATGCATCATATATCGTAATGCGTATGCCTAAAATAGAATCATCAAATTTTGCGTTACAAGGAGGTGGTCGCATAGAGCCGGCGCATCAAGGTGGGCGCATCTGGATGAAAGCTTAATAAATCACGATGGGACAGAAAGCTGATGACGGTCGATTCCGAATTAAGTTGACAAGCTGTTCACGACCTACTGTAGCAAGTACACTCAACTTTTCGGTGACAATTATTCGGCGCATCAGACAAAGAATTAATGTCATCCCATCAGTGCAATCATAAGAGAGAAGAAGCTTTTCACCCTAAAGCTCTATAAATATCGAAGGCCACCTTTAGTGAAGGATTTCGTTCAGTTCGCTCAGTTACAGAATTATCCATATAGATAGTAGTTAGCCTTGTTCATAGTTTTTCTTTTACTTAGAAGGTGGAAGCGAGAGAAGGGAGATTACACCGAGAGATCGTCTTGGTAAACTCGAAAGAGTGCTGGGGAGCGTCGAAATCGGAGAGAGGGCCAACTCTTGCGGAAGCAAGAACATCTTTTGGGCAGAATAGAGATAACAGTGTAAAAGCCTTGGGAAGCAAGATATTGCTACCAGACTCTCTACCCTTATTTTCCATTGTCATTTTGTACTCTAAGTCTATTTATAAAAATGGAAACTACATCTTTATATCTATCAATAATTCATGAATTTTCATTACCTTTCTTTTAACTATTGTCGCATATTTTTCTTTGTGATTCTATAAAAAAAATAAGAAAAAAGAAAAAAAATGTGATCATGTTGAACAATCGTAGTAAACGACTTTGCTAACTCTGTTTTTATTTGACCCTCTCAATGTTTTCTTTGCAACGATCGAGGTGAACGATTGCGGAGGCACTACACGGAAGACGCAACTACTTTATTCTATCACCGCAATCAAAGAGATCAGTTCGCTGCAAAGAAGGATGCGTTTACAAATAATGCGGGTGACAGCGCAAATTTGGGGGTTGTATCTTTCCTTGACTTCGTTGTTTCCAAATTTTGCTCTATCGCATTGCATTTTAATTTTGAAAATTTTATCATCGCATCCTCTTTAGTCGGCGCAATCATTTAACATTGATTAATTTAGTAAGTCACTGCATTATTTCTCCTTGCCAATTATGATTTAAATGATGAAACGCATGCTTCTATTTTTTCGTATACACTAAAGTCAACTTAATTTTAGAATAGTCAACTCATAAAATATTTCTAGAAGTTAGTGGTCTATCAGCTTTCTTTCAAACTGACTTTTTACGAAACTTTCTAAGAGCATCGCATGACTTCTTTCAATCTTTTAGCAATGAGGACATTGCCACATTTTAAATTTGGGGGTGCGGTATTCATTTTCGACCTTGCTATTTTTAGGTTATAAAAAAAATCATCATAACATTGCGATCGGATCCTACTCGTAGTTGGATGTCCGCATGACACACGTGGGGGCTAGCCAAACCGAAGGTAGGATTCGTGATCAACGCATAAATAAAATGATCGCAACTCCACTACAAAACAGGCATGAGTTTAGACTGAGAAAGAGCGCCTTGCTCGTAGTTGGATGTTCGTATGACACACGTGGGGGTAAGCTAAAACGAAAGCTAGGCACTTGGATCAGCGCAAGGTTATAGAATATATATATATATATATATATATATATATATATATATATGCCTAAAATATGCAAGGATAAAAATCATTTGAAAACACCCCAGTTGGAAAAGTTTTTTGAAATAAACCATGCGATACCCTGGAATCTAGTAAAGTCTTTTTGAAGGTTAAACTTGCGGTCCCTAAATTTTAGAAATATTTTAAGAGGCCTAGATAAAAATTAAGGAGATTTTGGTACATAGGATTTGGATAAGGCATCTTTGAGAAATCTAGGAAAGAGAAGACGGTCAAATTTCTAGAGAAAATCTTTAACTTATGCTTGAGGACAAGCATTGTTTTAAATTTGGGATTTTGATAACGAGCAGAAATGCACATTATTACAGCACCAAGTTATAAAACAATGCAGGATTGCGATGGTAAAAATATACAATATTGTGTCCAAAAGTATTAAGTTCACAACATTGCGATCGCATGCGTCCATCATATGAAAACAGCTAACTTATGTATTTTTGTGCAGACAATACGTTGACGCAAGGCGAAAATGTGATCCGAAGAAATTAACGTCCGAGCGCATTAAGAGATTGCGACCGCAAGGCTATGCGATCATTTATGCTCGCGAAAATCTGCTCAAGGAGGTGGCCACATAGAGCCGACGCATCTCGGTGAAAGCTTAATAAATCACGATGGGACAAAAAGCTAATGACGGTCGATTCCGAATTAAATTGACAAGCCGTTAACGACCTACTGTAGCAAGTACACTCAACTTTTCGATGACAATTATTCGGCACATCAGACAGAGAATTAATGTCATCCCATCAGTGCAATCATAAGAGAGAAGAAGCTTTTCACCCTGAAGTTTTATAAATACCAAAGGCCACCTTCAGTGAAGGAGTTCGTTCAGTTTTACAGAATTCACCATATAGATAGAAGTTAGCCTTGTTCATAGTTTTTCTTTTACTTAGAAGGCGGAAGCGAGTAAAGGGAGATTACACCGAGAGATCGTCCCAGTGAACTCGAAAGAGTGCCGAGGAGCGTTGAAATTGGAGAGAGGGTCAACTCTTGCGGAAGCAAGAACATCTTTTGGGCAGAATAAAGATATCAGTGTAAAAGCCTTGGGAAGCAAGATATTCCTACCAGGCTCTCTACCCTTATTTTTCATCGTCATTTTTACTCTGAATCTATTTATAAAAATGAAAATTGCATCTTTATATCTGTCCACTCTCTGTACATTACGCATGAGTAGCTAAATTTGTCGAATGGGTTGAGAAGCACTTAGCTAGCATAACCTGAGATCTTCATTCTATGTGATTATCTTGTATTATGTATGCGTTATTCGTCCATTAGAGATACTCGAGAGGGTAGTCTAAGGATGGAATCTAGGCTTAGAAAAGTCAAATTAGAATCTAGGCTCAGGAGAGTCAGATTAGAACCGCATAATCAAGAGATAGAAGCTTAGGAATAAGTTCTATTTGCTATTAAAGCATCGCATGCACCCTAGAGAGAGGATATGATTGTATGTGGTCGCCTTGTCCTTGTGTGCATCTTTTGTCATCGCATAGGCAAGAAGTAGAGACTTAGGAATAAGCTCTATAGACATTATCGCATTCATCGCATGTGTCCTAAAATTAGGAGCTATTGCATTTGCATTGGAAAATGATTTGTTGTCGCATGAGTGTAGCATGATCACATAGCTTGAACGCATTTTTGGGAAACACTAGCTAAAGACCTTCTCAACCCGTTCCTCCGCATACTCAGTGTATTTGTCGCATAATTACTCTTTTCTCAAATTCCACGCATACATTTTATACCTTAAAAAACAAACCAACCAATCCATTGATTCAATTGTTACCACAAAGTGATCTAAAATTACCATCGCATATTGTCTTCCTTAGTCCCTGTGTTCGACCATGGGCTTACCAGGCAACTCAGTAGAATTTATACTTGGGTCTTACTGAGAAATCTTGCATGCACAATGCATATTCCACCATTGCATTCTACACCATTATTTCATCGTATAAAATAACGCATCAAATACCACGATCCCACCAAAAATGTGCGACCCAGGAATCTTCACGATACCATGCTCAATTGAAGGGGTGTACATTGGTCAAGCACTATGCGATCTTGAGGCGAGTGTAGACTTAATGTCGCTGTCCATCTTCAAACGATTAAATATGGGCAAACTCATACCCACGATAGAGACTCTCCTACTTATGGATAGATCCCGAATACATCCCGAGGGAGAGTTGAAAGAAGCCGCAGTCTCAATTGACAGATTCATCTTGCCGGCAAACTTCATCATTTTGGATTATAAAGCGGACGAAGTGCGCCCATTATATTGGGACGACCATTCCTCTCGACTGGTCGCGCTCAAATTGATGTGCACAATAGGGAGATCGTGATGAACGTTAACAGGGAAAAGCTCCAGATTAAGGCAATCAAGGTCTCAGAAGACCAAGAAAAGAAGAGGAAGCCACCCTGGACATAAAAAGCACAGATTGAAATAAGCAGTCCTTGCGTTGCTATACGACTCACACTCATTAGGGACGCAATCCTTTTGGAATATCTTTTTTTTTCCTATAAATAAATCATGAACTTTCGTTACCTTTCTTTTAACTATTATCGCATATTTGTCTTTGTGATTCTATAAAAAAAAATAATAATAAGAAAAAAGAAAAAAAATGCGATCGTGTTGAACGATCGTGGTAAACGATTTTGCTAACTCTATTTTTATTTGACCCTCTCAATGTTTTCTTTGCAACAATCGAGGTGAACGATTGCGCGGCATTACATGGAAGACGCAACTACTTTATTCCATCACTGCAATCAAAGAGAGCAGTTCACCGCAAAGAAGGATTCGTTCACAAATAATGTGTGTGACAACGTAAATTTGGGGGTTGTATCTTTTCTTGACTTCGTTATTTCCAAATTTTGCTCTATTGCATCGCATTTTAATTTTGAAAATTTTATCATCACATCCTCTTTAGTCGGTGCAATCATT
The DNA here is from genome assembly GCF_027475165.1 of Benincasa hispida. NCBI lineage: Eukaryota > Viridiplantae > Streptophyta > Magnoliopsida > Cucurbitales > Cucurbitaceae > Benincasa > Benincasa hispida. The sequence goes on along the minus strand of NC_143486.1, from coordinate 89,871,703 downwards.
TAACATTGATTAATTTAGTAAGTCACCGCATTATTTCTCCTTACCAATTATGATTTCAATGATGAAATGCATGCTTCTATTTTTTCGTATACACTAGAGTCAACTTAATTTTAGGATAGTCAACTCATAAAAGATTTCTAAAAATTAGTGGTCTGTCAGCTTTCTTTCAAACTGACTTTTTACGAAACTTTCTAAAAGCATCGCATAACTTCTTTCAATCTTTCAGCAATGAGGACATGGCCGCATTTTAAATTTGGGGGTGCGGTATTCATTTTCGACCTTACTATTTTTAGGTTATAACAAAATCATCATAACACTGCGATCGGATCCTACTCGTAGTTGGATGTCTGCATGACACACGTGGGGCAAGCCAAAATGAAGGTAGGAATCGTGATCAATGCATAAATAAAATGATCGCAACTCCGATGCCAAACTGGCATGAGTTTGGACTGAGAAAGAGCGCCTTGCTCGTAGTTGGATGTCTGCATGACACACGTGAGAGCAAGCCAAAACGAAAGCTAGGCACTTGGATCAGCGTAAGGTCATAGAATATATATATATATGTGCCTAAAATACGCAAGGATAAAAATCATTTGAAAACACCCCAATTGGAAATTTTTTTTGAAATAAATCATGCGATGCCCTGGAATCTAGTAAAGTTTTTTTGAAGGTTAAACTTGTGGTCCCTAAATTTTAGAAATATTTTAAGAGGCTTGGATAAAAATTAAGGAGATTTTGGTACATAGGATTTAAATAAGGCATCCTTATGAAATCTAGGAAAGAGAAGGCGGTCGACTTTCTAGAGAAAATCTTTAGCTTATGCTTGAGGACAAGCATTGTTTTAAATTTGGGGGTGTGATAACGGGCAGAAATGCACGTTATTACAGCACAAAGTTATAAATAATGCAGGATTGCGATGGTAAAAATATACAATATTGCGTCCAAAAGCATTAAGTTCACAACATTACGATCGCATGCGTCCATCGCATGAAAACAGTTAACTTATGTACTTTTGTGCAGACAATGCATTGACGCAAGGCAAAAATGCGATCCGAAGAAATTAACGTCCAAGCGTATTAAAAGATCGCGACCGCAAGGCTATGCGATCATTTACGCTCGCGAAAATCTGCTCAAGGAGGTGGTCGCATAGAGCCAGCACATCTGGTTAAAAGCTTAATAAATCACGATGGGATAGAAAGCTGATGACGGTCGATTCCGAATTAAGCTGACAAGTCATTAACGACCTACTGTAGCAAGTACACTCAACTTTTCAGTGACAATTATTCGGTGCATCAGACAGAGAATTAATGTCATCTCATCAGTGCAATCATAAAAGAGAAGAAGCTTTTCACCCTGAAGCTCTATAAATACCTTAGGCCACCTTCAGTGAAGGAGTTCGTTCAGTTCGCTCAGTTATAGAATTCTCCATATAGATAGCAGTTAGCCTTGTTCATAGTTTTTCTTTTACTTAGAAGGCGGGAGCGAGAGAAGGGAGATTACACCGAGAGATCGTCACGGTAAACTCGAAAGAGTGTCGGGGAGCGTCCAAATCGGAGAGAGGGCCAACTCTTGCGGAAGCAAGAACATCTTTTGGGCAGAATAGATATAACAGTGTAAAAGCCTTGGGAAGCAAGATATTGCTACCAGGCTCTCTACCCTGATTTTTCATTGTCATTTTGTACTTTGAACCATACACGAGCATGTAGTCCCTCGTTCTTCGTAGATACTTGAGGATGTTCTTAATGATGGTCCAGTGATCTAATCCTGGATTAGATTGTTATCTACTGACTATCTTCACTACATTGCAGATGTCAGGTCTAGTACATAACATCACATTTATCGGGCTGCCAACAACCAATACATAGGGGATCCGTCTTATTTCCTCAACCTCTTGAGATGTCTTAGAACATTGTTCCTTAGATAATGTAATTTCATACTTGAAAGGCAATAAACCCCTCTTGGAGTTCTGCATCGAATATTTGACAAGCATCTTGTCAATATACGATGCTTGAGATAGAGCTAGCATTTTGTTCTTTCAATCCCTAAAGATATGAATACCTAGAACAAACCGAGCCTCTCCCAAATCTTTCATTTGGAATTTGGTCACTACCTAGTTCTTAACCTCAATCAGTAAACCTACATCATTCCTAATGAGTAGAATATCATCTATATACAATACTAGAAAAACTACTGAACGGTTGATGATTTTCTTGTAAACATAAGGTGTTGGGATTGGTGTCCTAATTCTCCCGGAGTCTTATTATTTTGTAAAGATATACATTTTTCAATGAATAAAATAAATGTTATTTAATTCTGGCATTTACTCATATCTAATAAACAAAGCTCCTTGGTTATCTTACGTGAACTTAAGCATGTACATGTGATATACAAGTGGATCATTCCTTAAGTGATAACCTAAATCGGTCTGTAGTATAAGGATTAAGGTGGGATACCTAATCCTTGTGACACTACGAATACGGGCCGCTTTGTAGAGGTTTGCAAGTGTTGTAAACTACTACATATGGTAGATCCTGACCATTCATGTGGAGATGTGGAGCGGAAGTGTCCTATACAAAGAGTTTATAAGACCTAGACCACAAGATGATTAGTCTCTGTATATAACACCGTTGATAGTAGAGACTTGCATCTCACCTAAATGACCATAGGTGACACGACCTCAATCCTGAATGTTTTGGGAACTCCTGCCTTTGATGGTGGTCCTTTGATTAGTATGGGTGAGAGTGGCCAGATTGCCAAATCAACATGCCTACCTTTTTGGGGACTTGTCTGATCTAGGAGCTGGGAACTCAATCCACAAGATGGAATTCACTCTTTTCCTGAAGCAGGGATAAGTAGAGAGATTGCTCCCTGAAGGGCTGATTCCGGGGCTTGAACATAGTGACCATAACTTCTCTTTGAAAGAAAAGACTTAGTCATAGTAGAACTATGACTTATGTTCATTAGAGGGATCAGTGGTACTTAAGAAGGCAGATGTAACTACAGAGGCATAACGGTTATTGGCCCAGCTGTACTTACGAGTGATTTGTGAAGGGTTATCGCACTGCTAATTGGTTAAGATGGACACATAATATATCTATGTTAAGGAGAGTTCAGCTGTCGATCTTTAGTGGAGTGTCTGGCAGTTAACGGATGGTGGATCCCATGACTAAAGAGTTTAGTCAGTTATTCACGTACCATTGGAGCTTCGAGCTACAAGTCCATAAGGTCCCCTTAGTCGCTCAATGGATTCAGTTAAGGATCAGTTCTTGGTGTTGATTTGAAATGTTCAAATGACAAGAGGTATTTTAATTATATATGATATAATCAGTATGATGTATGAGATACATCTAGTAGAGGATTGATGTAAATGAGATTTACATTAAGTAGCATGGAATAGAAAAAGAACTATGGCTTATATGTTTCGTGAGATGAAATATTAAAACTATAGGTTATAAATATAGTATGATAAGTTGGTTATCATCTTTGTTTATAATAATATTAATTATTGGATAATTAATTCTTTTTCTATAAAATAACCAAAGTAGTGGGTGGTTATTGAATCATGGTAACCGTGAGTTTAAAAGGAAAATGGTTTTCCTATTTTAAAAAGAAGTTTTGACAAACGTTGAAAAAAGTTTTTGAGTTTTTTCTCGTGCAATAGAAACTCACGATAGTCGTCAAGTAAATACAGATTTACTAAATGACGGTTGGGCGAGCTAAATGATCGTGCAGAGTAAAGCTAAACGATCATGCAGTATTTACTAAACGATCGCATAGTTTTGCTAGACGATCGATGGCCCAAGGTAAACGATCTCAGTTACTGTAGGCAACAAACAGAGCTAAACAATAGACTAAACAATCGTATAGCTTTTGCTAGACAATCGCATAGCTTTATCTAAATGATTATTCATCGACCTCTACGATAGGTCTCCACCATCTGCCACTTGCCCAATCGTGTATGCAATCGTTGTTTCCTCCATTCATCTGCCTCATACCAAGTCCGAATAGAGCCCACCCTCTAGATTCTCACACCGAGAATACCAAGGTCGCCTTGTGGTGGTGTCAGACTCAACTCGACACCATCGAGGTTTTCTGGAGGCCGTTCATGGTACTGTTGAGGCCGCTCGTGTTGTGGAGGAGTTCGTGATCGAGGAGATCATTGAGGACGAGCGCAAAGTGTTCGTGCGGTGTTCGTGCTGTGTTGCAGTCATATAGATCGAGCACTCGTGGTTACTATTGTTCGATCAGAGTTGAGCAACAGAGCGTGGAGACGCATCCTCATATGTGCATAAAGTTTGATCTCTGTTCATTTGAGTTTATTCATGATGTAATTTCTCTGTATGAATTGTATAACCGTTTGTATTGAAGTCGACTGTAAATATGTGTTCATTCATGATTGTAATTTGGAATAGTCTTATTCCGCTGCTCATGGAAATCTCGCTTCCAATTTCCTTCACAAGGCTCATCAATGGACCAATTAAGCTTGTAAACCTTTTTCTCTTGACCTTAGGTTATGAATCCCTCGAGCTGCACAATGTAAATGATCTTCTCAAGATTGCCATTCAGAAAGGTGGACTTCACGTCCATTTGCCAAATCTCATAGTCATAATATGAGGCAATGGATAAGAGTATCCGGATAAATTTGAGCATGGGAACAAGTGAGAAAGTCTCCTTATAGTCGACTCCCTCAACCTGGGTATAACCTTTTCCCACTAATCTAGCATTGAAGGTTTGTATCTTCCCATTAGCACACCGTTTCCTCTTGTAGATCCATTTGCAACATATAGGTTTAACCCCATAAAGTTGATCTACAAGATCCCATACTGAATTGAATTATATAGACTCCATTTCGAGATCCATCGCTTTGATCCAATCATCTCTGTCAATATCCTCCATTGCCTTCTTGTTAGATAATGGATCCTCAATTTCACCATCAACTACCATAGCCAGGATTTCTGTTAAACCCATATAGCGAACAGAGGGTTTTGTAACCCTCCCACTACATCAAGGTTCCCTCATCACTTGAGGTGGATTTGACCTATTAGATGATCTTACTTCAACAAATCTTGTCGAGGATTCAATAGTTTCTTGGAAATTTTCATTCAACACGATTTTGCTACGTGGCTTGAGCTCCTTTTGTGGTTTTCTTCCAAAAAAAGTAACGTTTGTGTTGGGGTTGATGCCCTAAACTCTGTAAAATTCTGTAGTTTGTAAACACGTGTATGAACACGCTTGTGATGTAATAATATGAGATATTTTCTTCACTGTTATCTATGAAATATGAGATATTTTAGTTGCATTTACCACAAACCAATAAACTAAGATCCCTGGTTGTCGCTATAACTTAAGCATGTATATGGAGACATACAAGTGGAACATACCTTAAGTGATAACCTAAATGGTCTATAGTATATGGATAAAGGAGGAAAACCTTATCCTGGTAACATTATGGATACGACCCGCTTTGTAGATGTTACAAGTGTTATAAAGTGCTACAAATGGTATGATCCTGATCATTCATGTAGAGACATGCGAGCGGGGGTGTCCTATACAAAGGAGTTTGTATAAAACCGGACCACGAAGTGTTTAGTCTCGTTATATAATGTCGTTCATGACAGATACTTTCATTTCACTAGAATGACCATAGGTAACATGACCTTAATCCTGAGTGAGTTGGAAACTTCTGCCTATGAAGGCGGTCTTTTGATTTGCATGGGTGCGAGTGGCCAGATTGCCGACTCAAACCTACCACTTTGGGAATTCATCTGATTGGGGAGCTGGGAACTTAGCTACACAAGATAGAATTCTCCCCGAAGCAGGGGTAAGTAGATAGATTGCTCCCTTAAGGGCTGATTTCGGGGCTTGAACAATATGGCACCATACACCTTCTCATAGCCCGAGAGGTGTTCACTCATAGTAGGATTGTGATGTATTGTTTATCAGAGGAATCAGTGGTACTTAAGAAGTTAGATATAACTATAGGAAAAAATGGTAAATTGGCCCAGCTGTACTTACGAGCGATTTGTGAAAGGTTATCATACTGTTGATTGGCTATATCTAATGGACACAAAAATATATTTGTAGTGAGAATAGTGTAGCCGTCGGTCTTTAGTGGAGTCCCCGACAATGAATGGATGGTGGATCTCGTGATTAAAGAGTTTAGTCAGCTATTCATATATCATTGGAGCTTCAAGCTACAAGTCCATAAGGTCCCCTTGGTAACTCAATGGATTCAAGTTGAGAATCAATTTTTGGGTTAGTTTGAAGTGTTCAAATTAACAAGAGGGAGTTTGATTATATATGATATAATTAAACTGGTTCAATTATATGTGATATAATTGATATGATGTATGAGATACATTAATTGGAGGAATTTGATATAAATATGACTTATATTAAGTAAAGGAGAAAAGAACTATGGTTTAAATGTTACATATGATGTGATATTAAAACTATAGGTTATAAATATAATATGATAAGTTAGTTATTATATTTCTTTATCTCACGTCGAGAATACCAAGGTTATGGTGTCTAAGAGGTTGCTTGTTCATGGAGAAGATTGTTCGTGATCTAAGCGACAGCGAGAGATTGGCTAGACAATTGTAGCGACAGCGAGAGGTTATTGTTCCATTTCTTCATGAGAGCAAGAGATCTTCAGAAGAATTGTCCTTCAAAGATATGTATCTCGTTCCTTTTGGTTTTGATTACTAAAGCATGCTGTAATTTGTTAGAAAATTCATAACCGTACTGTATGTTTATGAATGCTTTTAATTCTGTCACAATGGGCTTGGAAAGATCTTGTTTCCGCTCACTGGTTCTCTTGGATAAGAGTTCCTTCAGTTTGTTGATACAAACACCTTGTTCTCTTTTGAATCAAAGAAAATACTACCTTTTATTCTTTTGGGGTAGCCTACAAATAGGCATAATCTTGAACGTGGTTCCAATTTCTTAGGATTAGCCTTAAGCACTTGTGTTGGGCAACCCAAAATTCTGAAATGACGTAAACTAAATTTACGACCATTCCATAATTCCAAAGGTGTTCTAGCAACACTCTTGGATAGAACATAGTTCAGAATATACGCTACAGTTTCTACTGCATAACCCCAAAACGATTCAGGTAAGGAAGCATAACTCATCATAGACCGAACCATGTCTAACAAGGTTCGATTTCTCCTTTTTGATACACTATTTTGCTGATGTATACCAGGTGCTGAGAGTTGGGATACTATTCTATGTTCTATCAAATAGTTTTGGAAAGATAGATCCATAAACTCTCCACTTCGATCAAATCTAAATGTTTTAATTGTTTTGTTTAATGCATTTTCAACTTCAACCTTGAATTCTTTGAACTTTTCAAAAAACTCATACTTATGTTGCATTAAGTAAACGTACCCATATCTGAAATAATCATCAGTAAAAGTGATGAAATATTCATAATCTCTCTAGCCTTGACATTCATCGAACCATAAAGGTCTGAATGTACGAGCTCGAGAGGTTCTTTGGCCCTATGACCTTTTCCACTAAAAGGCCTTTTTATCATTTTACCTTCAAGGCATGACTCATATACTGGCAAAGAATTTTCTTCTGACTCACTTAGAAGTCCGTTCTTTACTAACCTCTCAATCCAACTGAGACTTATGTGACCTAATTTTAGGTGCCAAAGTTGGGCATTTTCTTTTAGAGAAATTTTAAGTCTTTTATTTTGAGTTACTGCAGTCTTAAACATTTCAATATTATGAAGGGTCTTAGTAGCTAACGGTCTTAGCACATAAAGGTCATTTTCCAGTTTTGCAGAACAAATATCAACGCCATTTTTGGAAATAAACACTTTATTAACAAAAAAGTTGATTACATAAGATTGTTCTAACAAAAACTTTACAGAAATAAGGTTCCTTTTCAAATTAGGAACCACATAAACATTATCTAATATAAGAAATTTATTCTATAAAGTCAACCGGATTCCTCCCACTGCCACAGCCGAGACGACGTGCCCAATTCCAACCTGCATCATCATCTCACCAACTTCTAGTTGTCGCTAGGAACTAATTCCCTGAAATGAAGAACAAACGTGGTTAGTAGCCCCAGAGTCAAAAGTCCATGCAGAATCATCATTCTCCACTAAGCAGGTTTCCAGAACAAGTAAATCACATTTACTTCGTTGGGCATTCTTCTTTTCTGCCAAGTATTTGGGTCAATTCCTTTCCCAATGACCATCCTGGTTGCAATGAAAACAAATTCCTTTTGCAGCCTTGGGTGGCCTTCGGCCTCCTTGTGCAGCAACTGAAGGGTTAGTTTTCCCCTTCCCACCTCTCTTCTTCTCCCACTTTTTAATGCCGGAGGAAGAAAGTACAGACTTAGTTCCAGAGATCGAACATTTGTGGAACTTCTTAAAAGATAAAGCAACATTTGCCTTACCTTTCTGGTCCTTGTTTTTATGCAGGGACTGAAAATTTTGCAGCTCGTTGAGTAGAGTGGTCAGGTTGTAGTCAATCCTATTCATAACAGCATTGCTACGAATATGGAGGAAACTTTCAGGTTAAGATTCTAATATGAAACTAACCTGACTGGCTTCATCGATGGTAGACTCATTCATCTCCGCCACGTTAAAGTGGACCATCATGTTGAGAACATGTTCTCAAACAGATGCCCCTTCTTGCATACGGGTATTGAAGATTTTTTTAAGAGCACCGTGCCTAAGTTTCGCGGACAGTTTTTCGAACATTCTACTTAGAGACTCCATGATCTCACAGGCTGTGAGCATGGGCTCATGCTTCTTGGCCAAGACTTCGGTAAGACTAGCCAAGATATACGCTCGGGCCTTTTCGTTCGCCCTTGTCCAACGCTCATGCGCCTATCGAATGTTTCGAGGAGCATTTTGAGCAAGAATGGGAGGACAATCCTCCATTAGGACAAAATGAAGATCATCGATTATTAAAATCGTGTTGATCATGGTTTTCCAAGTAACATAATTTTCGCCAGTTAACTTATCGACGGCGAGCAAGTTTAAAGTAGTGGTATCCATTATATAAATTGCTGAAAATGATAAACTATTTTCAAATTAGTTTATTTTGCATTGATCATTTAAAAAGCCACTTGATTTTAGCAAAATTTTAATGTAGCCTAAGTGACATCTAATTTTACAATGATGTTTTAGTGAAGCAGGAGAAAAATCATCGTAGGGTGATCAAGTATCCCTTCACTAAAATGAGACATTCTCAACCAATAGACATAACAACTCCTTGTTATTATCACTATTAGTCACCATTGTTCAGTCCAAAATACGTTAAACTAGCTTAACGATTCTTGTAAGTGTAATCCTTCATTTTAACTTTTATAACATAAAATGATGCCCGATGATAAATACTTAACCTATGATGGAATTTTTAAATCTATATGACATGCAATATGACATATATTGAAATAAAACATACATCACATGTATATTTAAAAACTAAAGATTGATGGACCGAGATAGGACACTAAAAAAATAAAATGGCTAACTATTACATTAAAATAAGCCACCTGGTTCGATACAAGTGAACTGGGCCTTGAGTCGCTCGAATCAAGTCGTGAACCAGTCCAACCACCAACCAAACTGCCTTCGAACCGCTCGAACCGAACAAACCACGAGCGAACGGGAGAAGTTTCTCCACATCACAGCATCGCGACGTTGTGCCTAGCGTCGCGATGCTACGGAGAAATTTCTCCGTTCGCTCCTGGGAGCATCACGACGCTAGAGTACAACGTTGTAACGCTACGATGCAGTCTGCTACTGCACAGGATCGATTCCCTTCAATCTGTCGTCCAAATCCAGCCTCGAAATGCTAAAAACCCTCCAGGAACAGCACGAATGACTCGATATACAAATGATACAGACTGGGCCCTTACAACCAAATTGTAAAGAAAACAATGCTGTAAATTTATGCCCTATCCAGAAATCATCCATCAATTAAACCACATTCAACATAAGCCATTCATCACATGAATTTAAATAGAATGCAGCAGATCAAAAACACCCACCATCACTGTAAAATTAATTTAAAAAAAAAAAGAATTTGGGATCAAACTAAGGCTCTGATACCAATTGAAGGAACCCCTGTGAAGGGGACCACAACGGAAGCGGATCATCCAATTCCCAATTGTTTTTAAAAGAATTTTTTTTTTTACATCATATGCATTTGGGGAAAAATAAATCATACAGCATGCCAAAAAAGAATAAACCAAAAAGATTTAGGAAAACTTACCCTTGAAGATGTTCTTCAAACGAATCCCTCTAACACTACCATGAAGGAGTCTTCAGTATTTTCTAGTGAGAATCTAGAAAGTGTGGGCTCTAGAGTATTTTGGGATTGAAGGAGAAGGAAGATTTTTTTTTTTTTTTTTTTTGAGAGATAAACCTTGGGAAAGCTAAAAAAAATTTTACAAAGTGCAACCTTCTTTTCTGTCGTTTTTTTTTTCTTTTGTAGGTTTTTGAATGAGAGACCTCCACCACTTCTTACGTGAGTGGTGGAGAGAAAGAGATTGGGAGGGAGTTACTTAATTACTTTAAAATTATATAATTAAAAAATTGTTTAATAATAAAATAATTAATAAATAATTTTAATTCACAATTAAAATTATAAAAAATATATATAATAACCAATTTATTATATATTATGCAATCATATGTTATATCACATATAACATATAGTTTAAAATTGTATCATATACAATATACAATCTATAGTTTCTTTTCTCTCTTATGGTATTTAATATAAATCATATTTACATTAAATTTTAATTATATGAATCTAATTCATATAATTAACATTTGAATCATATTCAAATATTTAATTCCTCTCATAAATTCTTTATATTATAATGTATCAAATACATTATAGTAATTATATCCTATAATTACATAAACTTAAGTATATCATATATAATTAATTCCCTCAATTGATTTGAATAATTCAAATTAATCCAAAACTTGATTCTCATAAAATCTGATGAGCTACCGAGAGGACCTCATGGACCTGTAGGTTGAAGCTCTAACAATTCGTGAATAATTAATTAAACTCTTTAATTAAATTATTCACCATCCGTTAATTGTCGAGCACTCCATTAAAGACCAACAATTACACTTTTCGCACTACAGATATATTTCTGTGTCTATTGGATATAACCAATCCACAGTACAAAGATCCTTCACAAATTGCTCGTAAGTATAGCTGGACCAAATTACCGTTTTACCTCTATAGTTACATATAACTCCTTAAGTACCACTGATTCCTCTAATGAACAATAAATCATAGTCCCATTATACTAACCCCTCTCGAGCCAGGAGAGGGTGTGGTGCCACAATGTTCAAGCCCCGAAATTAGCCATTAAGGGAGCAATTTATCTACTTTCCCCAACATTGGGGAATGAATGAATTTCGTCTTGTGTAGCTGTGTTCCCAACTCCCCAATCAGACAAATCCCCAAAATGGTAGACATGTTTAGTCAGCGATCTGACCACTCTCGCCCATACAAATCAAAGGACCGCCTTCATAGGCAGGAGTTCAAACTCACTCAGGATTCAGATTGTGCTACCTATGGTCATCTTGATGAAATGGAAGTCTCTATTGAGAACGGTGTTATATAATGAGACTACTCATTTCGTGGTTCGGTCTTATACAAACTCTTTTGTATAGAATATCCTCAGTCACATGTCTCCACATGAATGATCAGGATCAAATCACTTGTAGCACTTACAACAATTGTAACATCTACAAAGCGGGGCATACTCGTAGTGTCACCAGGATTAGGTATACAGTCTTATCCATTTACTATAGACCATTTAGGTTATCACTTAAAACATGATTCATTTGTATGTCTCTACATACATGTTTAAGTTACGAGATAACCATGGAACTTAGTTTATAGGTTTGTGATTAATGCAACAAAAATTGGAATAAAATATCATATATTTTATTAAATAAACAATGAATTTGTACATAACATTTACAAACTATAGAACCTTACGAGATTTAGGGCATCAAACTCAATAGATCCTAAGGTGATGGCAACCAAAAGTGGTTGGAGTTAACCAACGATTGCTATGACAACATAGTGAAAGTGAGGTAGATGACGTTTGAGGACATTTTGATAATTTTAAGAATAATACAAATTAGGGAGAGATTAACTATTAAACACTCAAAAATCATTTTTCTAAAAGTTGATTTCAAGTGTTTATCCTAAACCAACTTATTTTATAAATTCATTTTTTAAAAAACTATTTTGAGCGATTGCCAAACACTCCACTTTTTCTAATTTTTTTTTTTCAAAATTAACCATTTGAAAAATTGAACCAAACACACCCTAAATTGAAAATGTGAAAATTAAATCGTTCAAAATCAATGTTACTGATAATTGATTCCACAATGAATAACACAATTCTAACACAAATAGATCAATATATCCATGAGTAAGAGTTTAAAATGAATCAAACATATTCTTATGTCACATTCACACATACATACTAAGATATGTATATGTTCAAATTACTTTAAACTCTTATTTATAGATAATGTTATTTTTAAAAGAAAAAAAAATCTTATATGAATAATTTAATATGTTTGAACAATCACTTATTTATAGAAAATAAAATAACTAAACATTAAATTCTATTTTAATTAATTTAAAAAACTTATTTTTTTACAACTAATTAACTATTTAAATTGATGAGTAAATAATTGAAACGAAGATTCATAGAAGAGAAGTAACTATTTAATTGATTTTTTTTAAAAAAAAAAATAATTTATCGTGAAAAAACCCAATCCCACTAATTCTTCATATAGAATCTCCACAAATTTAATTAGAACTTTGTTATCGGTGACAACAATATTTAAAAATCAAAGTGAACTTAATTTAATTGATTGAACTCTTGACCAAGTGATCTATGATTTATAATATTAAAAAAAAAATCTGATTACTACATATAAAATGAAACTGAAAACGGTTAAATGGCAGGACCAAACTGAAAGAAAAAAGAACAACGATCACTCTAATTGACATATAGTTAGCTAGATAACTGAGATAAAAGTTTCAAATTAAATTACATTTATTTAGGAAAAAAAACATATATTTTTTTTTATATTTTTTTTAGTATTTCGGAAATCAATAGAAGAAGAATAGTAAAACAATCGTCCAAAAAAAGGAAAAAGAAAACTTTAGTCAATAATCAGCGGTCAGAAGGATACAGAGTGAAGAACAGAACAGAATGACAAACAGCCACCATAGCCTATCCATCATTTTTCTCTCCTTCGCCATGGATTGTTCAGAATTTGCACGCAAATGTTCCGTCCATGGCCGGAGCTCTTCACCTATTTTGTTTCCGGTGAAACCATCCATGACCATACGGAGCAGAAAGGAAGAAGAGCTTCACTCTGTAGCAGTAGAAGTACTCTGTTTTTCTTTTTCCAACACTTTTTTTTTTTTTTTTTTTTTTACAAAACCCCTATGTAATTTCAAATAGAAAATGGTACGATGATTTGATTCCGGTAATCAATCTGAGAATGATGGTTTTAAATGTGAGATTATAACGGTTTCATATTTTGTAACTGCCCGATTTTGTTCAAATTTAGGTTGTTTCTCCTTCTCTTTATATATAGTTTCCTCAATCCTCATGTATTTGGCGGAGAAATGACTAATAAACCTGCAGAAGATCCGCTTCAACCTCACCCGGTGAAAGAGCAGCTACCTGGAATTCAATATTGCATCAACAGTCCTCCTCCATGGCGTTTGTGTTCTTTTTTAATATACATTTCTCGTTATTTTGTTCGATTTCTGTTGAATCTTTCACTGATTATGTTTAACCCCTCATCGTGGATGTAGCGGAAGCTTTTGTGTTGGGTTTTCAGCACTATGTATTGACACTTGGTTTCAGTGTTCTGATTCCTAGTTTGATTGTTCCTCAAATGGGTGGGGGCGATGTAAGACGTTCTTGCACTACGTTTTAGAATTCTTGAAATTTCTCAAAATTTTATTAGCTTATTGTGTTTTTGGAACTCAGGTTGAGAAGGCCAAAGTGATTCAGACCTTGCTATTTGTTTCTGGATTGAACACATTATTTCAGTCTTTGTTTGGGACTAGATTACCAGTTGTGGTTGTGGGTTCATATGCTTATCTTGTTCCTACCATCTCCATTGTTTTGGCTAAGAGATATGCTTCCTTGACAGATCCTCAAGATGTAACACTCTGTTACTTTTCTCCTAATTCTATTGATTCTAATGCTTTTGAAGGAATCTGAAATAATTATGTTTGGAATATAATTTACTTGTTGTATACACTTTCAGAGATTCATTCAGACCATGCGAGGAATTCAAGGAGCTCTCATAGTGGCTTCATGTTTTCAAATGGTTATGGGTTTCCTTGGCTTTTGGAGGAATACTGTGAGGTGGGTAACTCTTAACTGTTTAGTTTATATGTTTCTTAACCATGTTGAACGTGGTCATTTTAGCAGAGTACATAATTTTTTGTAATGACTTTTGGATTAGGTTTCTCAGCCCTCTTTCTGTGGTTCCATGTGTTACATTCACTGGACTTGGTTTGTATCATCTTGGTTTTCCAATGGTAATGCAATAAATAACCTTTTGCTCTTCAACCTTACCTTGGCTATTGATTTTCTTCATTCTCTTCATACTGTTCTTTGCTCTTTTTAGCTGGCAAAATGTGTAGAAATTGGACTTCCAGGACTGATTATTATAGTTTTCATCTCACAGGCAAGTAAAATCTCATATTTTAGCCTCATTCGAGTCATTTCACTTTCACTTTGTACATAGTGGGTATCACACACTTTTCTTGCTTGGTTTTGTGGTTTTGCAGTATCTTCCTCATTTATTGAAAACAAAAAAGCCAATCTATGATCGATATTCGGTGTTGTTTTCAATTGTAATTATCTGGCTATATGCACAACTCTTAACTTCAAGTACTGTTTATAATCACAAGCCCACAACTACTCAAAAAAGTTGTCGAACTGATCAAGCTGGACTTTTGAGTACTGCTCCTTGGTAAAAATCTAGCTACTGAATCAGAATGTTCCTTTCATAACTGTTGGAGAGTTCTTATGGTCTTATATTATCTCATTTCATTGCCCGCAGGATTTACTTTCCCTATCCATTTCAATGGGGAGGTCCAACTTTCAACGCTGGAGAAGCCTTTGCAATGATGGCTGCTTCTGTTGTTTCTCTCTTTGAGGTCGAGTTCTAAACTTCAAATATATGTCTATTTTCTTTTTCGTGAGCTAATTTGCCTCCTAGTTATCTTGCTTCTAACAATAAGTTATTTCAGAGTACCGGAACATTTTTCGCTGCATCAAGATATGGCAGTGCAACTCCAGTGCCTGCATCCATCATCAGCCGCGGTAGCGGTTGGCTAGTAAGATGTGTTCATGAGTGTCTAATTTGTGCTAGAATTCTTCTTTGGTTCTTTACTTCTATATTAGTTTTGGAATCTTATTTTCTAATCTCTTCTTTAATTTCAGGGAATTGGAGTTTTGCTCAATGGCATGTTTGGTTCTGTCACTGGCACTTGTGCATCTGTGTAAGATTAAGACGTATTTCACTAGTTTGCATAAATTAACAAAAATATATGGTATGATACTGAATGATTGAAATTTAAGATTTAATCCAAAATTCTTCAACAATATCACAAGATCAAGTTGGTTGGCTATTGCAGCTTGAAATACATTTTAACATGTGGAAACCATCAGATACAGTAAAAGTGGAAGTGGACAATATATATTATTACATGTAAATGGATTTGGATTCTTGGGAAAAACCAACCTCATTTATCACATGTTGTAGTGTTTTTCTCAAATGGTTTTGAAAAGTGTAGGGAAAATGCTGGTCTATTAGCTTTAACAAGAGTTGGTAGCAGAAGGGTCATCCAAATATCAGCTGGCTTCATGATCTTCTTCTCTGTATTTGGTAGGCCAGCATGATTTGGCAATATATTGATATTATTTAGCCTTGGAGTTACTCTACGTTGCGTTCCTTTTGCCTAACAAATTTGACTGCCTATTATCATAACCAGGGAAATTTGGAGCACTTTTTGCCTCAATTCCTCTTCCAATTATTGCTGCCTTGTATTGTGTCTTTTTCGGCTACGTCTGTACGTACTCCCATCTCTCTAACTTGCCTCCATTTTTTCCATCCTTGTATTACATATCAATGATTTGTGAAATCTGATTCTGAAATTGACAAGACTCACTGACATCAATGTAATTTTCCCACAGCCTCTTCTGGGCTTGGTTTTCTCCAATTCTGTAACTTGAACAGTTTCAGAACAAAATTCATCTTGGGCACCTCCTTCTTTTTGGGTCTGTCAATACCACAATACTTCAGAGAAGATTATCGCCAAGATTTGAATTCATCAGACCACATCTACTCTGGCCATGGATGGGTAAGCAAGCAGGAAGTCACAAAAATAAAGAATCAACTATTTGAGCGAATGTTTTATCACTGTTCTGTTTGTTTATTGAATGGTTGTTGTTCTTATTCTGCGTTGCAGTTTAACGATGTGATTGTTGTGATCTTCATGTCTCATGCAACAATAGCGTCTTTGGTTGCTCTAATTTTGGATTGCACACTTAGTCGAGAAAACGACGCAACTCGGAAAGACAGTGGCTTACATTGGTGGGAGAAGTTTTGCTTATACAGTTCAGATGTAAGAAATGATGAATTCTATGCATTGCCATTCTGTTTGAATAAGCTATTCCCATCACTTTAAGGCCTTGTATTGCACTGTTGAGGAAATTAAACATTTTTTCATTCCAAATAAGAAAAGAAATTTGGAAATCAATGGAAGATTTGGTTCATTATCAACTGAGTTATTCTACTCCCTAGAAACTTCATTTGCAAAGCTCGGATTATCCGGAACTATTAAATCAATCCAATATATTAACAGAAAGAAATGTTCCAAAATTCAAAACCAACTTTTTGATTTGGAGCGGTGATTAAGAAAATGACAGATGAATGGAGATTTAATTCTACTAATCTAACAAAGCATTAATGGATTCCATTATTAGCAGCAAGGACTTTTTAACATCAAGTGTTTAATGCAAAAGCAAAAAAAGGGATGTTTGACTTTAACTTAGCTAACACATACGGATGTCGGGTTGTTTGTCTTTGCCTTGAAAGGGAAAGAAAGGTATGGAAGTACGTGAAGGAAAGAAGAATCTTTGAAAAGGTGGAATTATGAGAAGAGATGGTGATTCTAGAGGCGCAACTGGCCAATGTTTGACCTTTGCTTTTCTCCCATTGCTTTAGGGACCATCTTCTTTGCAACCAAAGCCCATACTTCTCTCAACCCTTAAAATTTCAATAGCAAGAACTTGGTGGAGTCACTTTTAAACAGGTTATTTTGCTTGTAATGGAAACTAAACTGTGACATTCACATAACAGAGAAACAAAGAGAAGATGAATTATGAGAAAGAGATGGGATTACAGCAGTCAGCATAAAGATGGTCTAATAGAAAACGCTGACCAAAACCAATCTCCAGTGCTAGAGAGTTCAACAACAAAAAAGGAGTCAATAATTTGGCCATGAGGGGCTTCCACTGTGGGGACTGCAGAATCTTAACTTTTTGAGTGATTTTTCAATAAAGACCCAACCTTTTGGCTTTTAGAAGATATATATGTGTGTGTGTGTGTGTGTGTGTGTGTGAGATTGAAGGCTTAAAAGAGAAGCTAAGTATAAACAAACAGCAAATGCAGTAAATTCCTTCAAAAAAGATAACTCCATAACCCAGTGAAGAAGAAGAAAGAAGCCAATGGGATAGGAAAAGACAAAACAGGAACTTGTAAACAATTATATGCTTGACGGTTGATTAACAATAAATAGAAGTCTAATTCTACTTTAACATTCAATACCAAACAACTGATAGAAACAAGAAAGAGAAAGAGAAAAATAAAGGACACCCAGAAGAGGATAATGTGAAAAAGGCGATTGTTTTTATCTTCCTTTCCTGATTGAGAGAAAAGGCAGCAATGATGGATCAAAAAAGGAGATATAAAGGAACTGATGAAGATTAGTCAAAGAAAAAGTAAAACCCAAACTTAATCAAAAGTTCTTAAGTTTAATAAAAAGGTAAAAATGAAGGTGGATTTGTTCCAAAATAGGCTTCAATTTTAATAGAAATGACAGCACCACCATTGTACATTTGCAGGGGGGCCTACTGTCGTTGCACATCCAAACGTTTGTCGCTTTTGATATCATCATTGTTGTTGATTTGCCCATTGTTCCTGCCAACTGGCATCTCTGATGTGTCCACAAACAGGTAAAGAAAGGAAACGCCAAAAGATAAAACGAGGGATAAACTAAGTCCAGGATTTTAGTGTCATTGTTTTGATCCCTTTTTCCCCTTCAATAGAAATCCCACAACTCAGAGAAAGAGAAGAATAGAGAAAATCTTTGTTATATAAATATTCCAATCTTCACAATCTCTTCTACTACCTGAAGCCAAAAATTCCCTCAAAGCTTAACCACTGAATTGCCACCATGAATGATTGGTCTTCTACACATTATTGCAGTGGAAGCGAATCAGGTTGGACTATGTACTTAGATCAATCCTATACTTCAGACCATCATTTCTGCGGCAGCGGCGGCGATGGCGGGGTTGGTGAAAATTATAAGGCAAAAGAAGCAAAAGCAAGAACGGAGCAGGAGGATGAAGAAGAAGATCTATCAATGGTGTCTGATGCTTCCTCAGGTCCACCACATTACATTGAGGACAATGAAGAATTGTTTTACACTAATGGGTATTCTTCCTATGCCTTTTCAGCTTCAGAATCAGCAATAAATTGTAATAAGGAGGAGATAAAGAAGGGGAAGAAAGGCAAACAAAATGGGAGAAATCAGCAACATTCTTACCTTGACGACACTGCTAGCTCCCCTGTATACGGCTACAGCAAACCAAGCGTAAGGAACAGTTCCATTAGATTCTTCTCTGTAAATTCAAGAAAAATATCTGTCATTCTTATTTTTGTTGATTGTTTATTGTGCAGAAAATCAATGTAGCAATAAGCAACAAAGCTTTGGAGGAGAATCCAGTAGATTTTTCTCAGGGATTCTCCGCAACCCACTTTAAGGTAAATTCCTCTTCTTCTTCTTTTCCAGTTTAGTAGTTTGGGGATAAAAATTGAAACTTTTAAACACAGAGAAAATCTGCATTGAGGAAACATCTTGGTTTTTATCGCTCCGAAAAATCAGCACCGGAAGAATGAGGCTATTAGTGATTCCGCCGCAGCTTCCAACCCTTTTTTTTGGGCCGTCAAGTAAATGATAACGACATGTTATTATATATATATCAGAGGGATATTGTTCCTTTTGTTATTATTCTTATTCTCAGTTTAATTTTCACCCAGTGTTTTAGGCTGTGTGTCTTCTCTTTTCCACGTTCTTGTCAATGCAATGGGAAACAAGAAACACCAAAAATGGACCAAAAAAATAGAAAATAGAGTTTGTAGCATATATATCTTAGATCCTAGCTACTATAAACAGAAAAATCCACTCATTGAATCTAACTAACTTTTGTACAAAAAGAAATTAATCGGAACAAAAAAAATAAAACCATGGGAGTAATTATCATTATCATTATTATTATTATTATTTAATACAAATGCGAAGGTAGAGGTTTTAATCTTCGATTTCAAAAAAAGGGATAAACGCTTTAATCACTGAGTTAACTCATGTCGATATTAGAAAATGTTTTTTTAACGACAAAAGCAAGTCACATTAAATTCAACAATCTCTCATATTTACTCTGGCTATAAAAGAAGCAAAAGTAGTACTCCATCAACATAACTATTCTCGAATTTGATAAACTTAAATTTCAAACACCTTGAATGAGGATATATTATTAAAAAAGAAAAAGAAAAGAAAGAGGGAAGTGGTTAAAAGACAAGGGAGGTGGCACCATATTTCCCACAAAAAAAGAGGAAAAGAATAAAGAAAGAGAAGAAGATGATTAAGCAATAATGATAATGATAATAATAAGGGTCACAACTCAAAAGAGCAACTTTAGTTAGGGGGCATTGGAAGGGATGCCAGCCTAGCCGCTTAAATGACCAAACAAAATTTGATTATTGGAAGAAAAATATTGGGAAGGCAAAGGCAAAGTGATTTCGAAAGAGACAAACATGTTGGAAGGAAGTCGAAAACGAAGCTTCATTTCAATTCAAACCAGAAACGGACGAGAAATAAAAGCAACCCCACCACTCTTGGGACAGCTACCGACTAGGAATATGATCCATTAAATGAAACAGCTGCAATTATTGATTTTTGTTTTCTATTTCTTTCTTTCTTTCTTTTTCTTTTTCTTTTCTTTTCTTTTTTTTTTTTTTGGCACCCCAAAAAAAAAATCTCTCTTTTTTCTCCAGAAAATAGCGCCCACATCTTGGAAAAGATATGGATTCTAGGTAATGGACAACTCTGCCCACTTCACTCTGACACGTCCCGATGTCAATCCTCTTCTCCTCATTGTTGTAGAATTATTACATTAACAAAGCTTCAACTTTAACATAAATGTACAAACAACCTACCCACAGTTTTGTACACACTCCACTCGATGCTTCTCAAGGTACAAATACGGCTATTTACAATCTATTTCAAATCTACCATGATATATAAAAAACAGCTCGCTAAATTCTACAACAATCTAATCTGTGATACCAGTACATTGTACAAAAGGAAAATAATGTGGAATTTTTTTAGAAGATTCACAGCTCTACCTTTTCCAGGAGTCTTTAATTGAATAAGGGCCAATTTGACCAGGCTAGCAAATTGAATTGGACCATCCAAGCTTCTTGGGCCAAGCGCTATGACCACACATGAACAGTTCACTTATTTTTCCAAAAAAAATATCCTTCTCACCACCACCATTTCAATTTATATGTTATACGAACACAAATAACTTTCGTGGGAACAGCAAGAATTTAAAGGTGCTTAGCTGTAGTTGCTAGTACACAAGAAATCAGCATGTAGAGTTAGGGACTTTTACCTGCCTGACTAAGACTGCAAGCCAGATCAATTTTCCACCGAAACTCCACATTAGTATATTATAAACGATATCCTGGAAAGTATATTAATACAACTAACTGTTCTCCATTAAAAAAATCTAAAACCGTCGGTAAATATCTGCATTGCAAATACTAATAACAAAGAAGAAAAAATAACTATGTTTTGATAGGGTATTTTTTATTTGTTAGGACAGGGGGCGGGGGAGGGAAGGGCATATTCAAGAGCTTTATAGACTAAAAGAACTACTTTTAAGTTCAAGAAAAAATTCAATAATACAATACAACACTGCTTTAGACGCTCAGATTATCCCCCTCCCCGGAACAAAATTGTAGAAATCGAGAGACGTCGTAGAAAGAATGGTGGATTCCAACATTCAAATATATCCTAGAAAAAAGCCATTAATATGAAGACTTAAGTCCCATATATATGTCTGTGCACAGGTGGGGCATCGAAAGTGTTAGCCACTTCTAACCATGGTTTTTCTATAATCAAGAGTGAAGTTTTGGAGAGGTGTCCAATAAGTAAAACAGGATCTCTAAAAGGAAAAATTTCAAAATTCTTTCTACCATGTGGTCTACCCTCTGTTTGGCAGTCTCTTAACTTACGTTTCAATTTCCCATTTATTGGAGTACCCCATAAACTCTTCACCGTTGAATCTTGTCCACTTATCATTACATATTCATCATCTTGGTCCACCGACATCCTAAAGTCAATCAAGCACATTGCCCTACAAAATAGAAGAGATTTTTTCAGTCAAGCAGCAAAAAGTATAGCAAGGGGGAAAGCTAGATCAAACAGAATTAAACATGAGTAGAGCACCAAGATACCCTAACAAGGATTACAGATCTATGATTCTAGCAAAATCAACAAATGATCAGAATATGCTAAAGAGTGAAATATATTTTCAAGACCCACAACGATAATATGATTGATATCGGAAATATGAGGAAGGATAATGATTAAACACATCATCAAACATATTTCAGCAAGCTGTGCATCAGCACATGCACCACTACTAGCCGGAAAAATGAGCCAGTAATGAAAAACCCCACACTCGAAACAAAAAAAGAAAATGACGATTGCAAGAACAAAAATGTCCATGGTAGTTTAGACTTTAGAGCACCGCACTTCTTTCTCCATCCTGCTGGGATAATATAATAATAATGGTCATCAAATTTGGTCACAGCAAACCAAAGTGACTTCTCTAGCACTTTACAATGCCATTACGACGGTGATAATCAATATACAAAATCTGAGGAATAATATCATTATTGGTTGGATGACAATGGCTTTGTCATAATATAATATCATGAAATGCTCGGTCACAGGAATAAGCAGTCCATAACCTTGTAGCAAACACCCAAGTAACATTACCATTCCAGGAAAGTCCAGCGAGGATACAGAAGAACCAAAAGCTCAACAACTTAGTAATCAATCACACGACAGTGCAAGTCTATCAAATTCTATTCAACAACCAAATTTGAATCTTAAAAGGGCATAGTTGTTCAAGTATATTTCACTGCAGCATGTAAAATGGAAATGTAGAGCAATACCTGGAACTATACACGATAACAGGCAAAGAGGTGGCAGATGGTGGGAAAGAGAGACCAATAACCTCCCCAGGAAATTCTTGGAATCTCTTTGGAAGAGCTTGTGTATGTCGCATTGACCAGTCTCCTAATTGTTTGGCCTCAACATCAAATGCATAAACCTGATTTGAAGAAGTAGTGACTACGAGCACATTGTTGTTCCATTGAGGAAAGCCTCCAGCTGTAATTGAGGCACCATCTAGTCTTGAAATGAACCAGTGTTGCCTGTTACAAGAGAATAATAATCCATGCATGACTTTCTTGGAAACCATGATAATGCAGATAGGGAAGGAGGCCAATGATAAGCTGATTATGGACAATACATCAACTCAACAAGATAACAAACCTCATAATCTCCATATTGAAAACATATATATCTCCAAAGCAGTTGACTGCGGCTAACCACTGCCCATCTGAACTTGTAAATAATTTTGTTATAGGAGGTTCAGTGGGTGGCAATGTAGCATCCTGCAGCTCCCGGAAAGGCGTAAAACTATGTAAGACTTCCAAACTACCCACATCCACAACCTGTTCCCACAAGAAAGGGGTAAAAAAATATTAATTAAATACCACTCACAAATCGACCAAAACAAACCACCACAAAAAGAATCAAAGTTCTTTAATATTAGCTTATTTGTTCACCAAGAAAATAGAAATCACTAGAGTGCAATTAAGAGATCAACATAGAAATCCCTAAAACAATCCCCTTTCAACAGCAACAGAAATAAAATGATATCTAGCATATTTGATTGACGGAATTATACAAACTAATCCCATCAATTCATACCAAAAAATGCCAAACGTGTTTCATGACTTTAAGGGTATAAGAAAAATACATCCATACAAATCAGGCAATGTATCATAGATAAAGTCATAAATATGAGTCTAAGCAAGCACAATATTCAAGTAAATCAGATGGGGAAGCTGAAGGGGTGAATGTATTTCATAGAAAATATATAAAACTAAACTCAAAGACATCGTACTAGTAAAGCAACTTACATATATCCTTTTATCATGTCCTGCTATGATTAATCGAGAAGAATCAAAACTGAAGACCATAGAATGGGCAAATGGTAGCATATTTGGAAGTTTCCTTCTAATAACAGTCCACGAACATTTGCTTCCACCAGATTTCTTCAACTCAAATAAGTTGGGTTTGGTATGATCAGAATATGCAAATAGCTTTCCGGAATTGGAAATAGTACTGCAGATAATCTTTCGAGATGCCTTGCTCTTAACTCGAACCAATAAATCTGCCTTTGTTTGTCCCTTAGAAGGGCCACAAGCCTTATCTCCAAAGGAACCACTTTTTGGGCGAATACACAGGATTTCCAGAGAGTGGGCAGCCTGAACAAGTAATAACGGTGCTTGGTTGAAAACAGTATTAAGTACAAGTTGCATAGGTACCCTTTGCGGCGCAGGACATATATCATGGGGAGAAAATTTGGTAAATTCCTGAGCAGAATATGCAAACAGCTTCGTATCATCACCGCCAGACATTAGCATTGGAACTCCAAGATGGGCCCATTTACGATAGCTAAAATCATTAGGCTTCTTCTTATAACGGATTCTTTTTACCTCTTCATCTTGTGATGGCTCTGCCGATAAGAAAAGAAAAATCTAAAAAGTCAAGAAAACAAAAGGGAACATATAAAAACGAAAATGAATAACTAATAAATTCGATCTCGATTATGAACTTAGGATTTTACCAACAAACAAACCTAGAGTTTTCCCTGGATGTATCTGATGACAAAAGCCCAATGTTGGTATAGACAAAAATAACAGTGAACAAAAACTAATAAAAGTACCTTCCCGACAAATTGGTACTGCAACAGTCAAAGCCCTGATATCGTGAGTATGAGCCCTAACATGACCAACATAAATCCATTTCTTCATCGTTTCAGAAGAACACTTGTCTTCACTAGATGCAACATTCTCGTTAGAGAGCTTATAGAGAATAACCTACAAAGACATTATTCACAAAACATAAGTGTTATGGAATTTGATTTACCACATAGAAAAACCATGCAAACATTAACTTAATTCCTCAGCAACTAAGCCTGTAATTCAGGTCAACAGTGATTCCATACATTGGTTGGGACAATATTATAGACTGATAAAATTCATAGGCACTCGACAAGTTTTAATTTTACCATAAGCACCAATAAGGAAGCCAAATTGGTATAAGCTACCAACTGATCAGCAATAAGGACAGTTAAGTGACAAACTAACCCCTTCTTTGTTCACACACAAACAAACTTTGACACCTCACAAAAAGACAACCCAGCTACTGCAACCTACTACCTTTCACAATATACAAAAATAATAGAATCATTTAGCAGCACGTGAACTACCCACATGATCAACCTCTAAGATTGTTAAATAAATTTCAACTCTTGCCCCTCATTTCCTAGTAATAATCACAATAGCAAGCTACAGTCTAAACCATAGCTTGGGGCATAAATATGTCATTTCTTTTGTTCAATAATTTCATAAATCGAGAACAAAGAACATAATTTGTGATTTTCAACTTACCCAATGGACATAGGCCAAAACAATCAAAGAATAAATTTTGGACACCACACCATTCGAAAGAGCAGAGAAGAAACTTAAATTTACAATTCAAAACTGAAAGTTCTTTACTAAGAAGAAAGTGAAACAAACATATAGATTACGGTACTATACATGGATAATGATACACTAATAATACTTGAATATAAAGACAAGAATGCTGGGTGACGTACAAGCATGAAAATGTACATGAGGACTATCATGATTGACAAACATGCAAGAGTTGTACAAAAGCACAAATATGAAACCATAAGAATGACCAAAATCAGTACCTGACCATCAGAGCCAGCAGAATATACTCGATTGTGATTAGGGGTAGCTGCAAGTGCGTTCACATCACCCTTGTGTAGGGTGTGTGCTTGTAAAAGAGTTCCATGATTACTGTCCCAAAACTGGACACTACCAGTACTATCGGCACTAACAAGGGTACCACACCTGCAGTTATCAAGAAATACCGAATAACAAATGCCGCCCGAACAGAAGAGTATAATCATGAATGGTAGAAAATAATCCTAACAACTATGTGATCAGTACGTGATTCTTTACCTAAGGGAAAGCAATGACCATACACAAAGTTCTGGTTCACTGCCCAAACCTCCAAGTCCTGCAGTAATCCTATAGATCTCATGTCCAAGATTAGCATTCCAGCATCGAATAAATCTGAAAGTAGTAAATGGAAAAGAGGAGGGGGTGAGTAACGAACAAATATGAGGTAACTATAATTTAGCAACTTAAATTGGATAAGGATCCTGTTTATAATACATCATACAAAGTTCAATTGCAAGTAACAGTGGGTGGTACATGTACATACCCATCACTGCTCCCTGAAAATATCCGTTCTGCATCATTGCTCCATGTTACACTTAAAACCCTACCTGGGAGCAGCAGCAGGACAAATGGGATTTGATTATCCAGCTAATAGTAAAATAAAAAATGACATAGAAGCAATGGATCTGGGAATAGATTCTCACCACTGACCCTAGGCAACGATCTTTTGTAGATAAACTCTTCTGCATCACATATATTGTAAATACGCACACAACCATCATCACAAGCAATTGCTAGAGAGGGATTCTCATCACTAGATTGGACATGAAGCTCAGATGAATTAGAATCATCTTCGCTCTCGCAATCACTCTCGTCGTCAGTTACGTGCCCGTTCTCAGTGTCTTGGGGATTTACCTCCTCCCTGTGAACCTCATGAGTACTACAGGGTGCTGCAGCAATTTGCCAGATGGAGACGCCAATTGATTCTAAAACAGACTGCAAAAATAATAACCATCAATCAAAAACAAACTTCTTGGGATAACAATAAAGCAAGGGGTTGTTTCTCAAAACAAATACGGTACACCCAGAGACCCAAGGCCGCGTTGAGATATATTACTAAACGCAAATTTCACCATTCTGGCAACAAATTTTCCTACAATATTCAAATATCTTCAGTGAACTTAAATCTTGATAAGAAATCGTAGGTAACAATCCTAAACTCATTGGGTTTCAGATAGCAATTAAAGAAGAAAATGAGTAAATAAACGCCACTACGATATTTAAATGCACACAGATGCTTTATTGAACATTAGAAACAACACATTAACTCGTTAACGTGAAGTCTGAAAGACTACAGCAAATGGCCAGCATTTCTTTGAGGAAGCAAGAGTGTATACCTTCTGCGTTAAATCAAACAAATCCCATTCCGAAATTGAACCATCAATGCTGGACGAAAATAAGCGACCGAAAGGCCTATCTTTTGAACCGGCAGAGCACCAGACAAGTGATGAAACCCTAGAAGTAGGGTCTCCACTAATCGTCTGCATCAAAAACACAATTTAATCAGACTTCAAAAGCCAATTAGTCGGACCAAGAACTGAATAAATGA
Organism: Benincasa hispida; assembly: GCF_027475165.1. Taxonomy (NCBI): domain Eukaryota; kingdom Viridiplantae; phylum Streptophyta; class Magnoliopsida; order Cucurbitales; family Cucurbitaceae; genus Benincasa; species Benincasa hispida. Next base: position 89,844,626 of record NC_143486.1, on the reverse strand, counting down.
TGGTGGACCGTACCAATTGACAGTGCCACCCGACAGAACCAGGAGACACCAGCCAAATCTCAAGCGAGCCGTCTTCTCGGGCAGCTGCGACCTGAGAATCATCGGCACTGGAGGCTAGCGCTACTACAGGAGAGGGCTTCCACTCAATTGAAGAATTCCGATAAAATTCAATCATTTTTCCCAACAAACAGAAGAAAATAAGAATCCTTAGTTGATTGGTGTCGGGACCGACCAAGCAAGAACTTGGCAGACTAGGTTTAGAAGAAGGGAAGCCAAGGAAAAAGGGCAATCGATCGAAAGAGGAAGAGGAAGTTGGCGACTAGGTTTAGGCGCAGCCGAAAAGGGTTTAAGAGCTCAACATATATATGGCCGGTTCATGCTACAGTTTTCTTTCTTCTTTCAACTTCAATGAACCGGGTTTTTTATTATTATTATTATTGAAAGAAAAATCCATTTTTAACCCTAAATTTCATGAGTATAACATCCCACCCCTAAACTTTCAATTTTATTAAATTAGGCCATGTTTAATATTCCATAATCAAAATTGCAATTGTAATCGAATTTTTTAATTATTCATAATTCACATTATTAACTAATTTTATGGAAACTTAGTCTAATGAGTGATAGCACCGAAAATGTGTTATATTGTTTTGTTTAATTCAAAGTCATTACTTGGTTTATGTGTTTATTTAGTGATTTTATAGGTACCGTACATGAAAAAGGTAGAATTAGGGATGTCCAATTTTCCCACGGGGACGGACCCTGCCCCGAATGGGGCGGGGATTCCCCGATTAAGCAGGGAATGGGGGAGGGAGTTGGGGAAAAAAATTCCTCGTGAGCTAAACGAGGACAGAAAATGCATTCTCCGTCCTCGTCCCGATTAGCTTTTACATATTTATTTAGTATAATTATCTAATATTATGTTGTTGTTATTGTTATTATATAAATATTACAATAAAATTTTAAATTTGATTATTTATTGGGAAAGATAAGAATCCTTAGTTGATTGGTGTCGGGACCAACCAAGCAAGAACTTGGCAGAGGAAATAAGGCATAAAAAACAGCTAGGTTTAGAAGAAGGGAAGCAAAGGAAAAAGGGCAATCGAAAGAGGAAGAGGAAGAGGAAAAGGAACTTGGCGACTAGTTTTAGGCGCAGCCGAAAAGGGTTTAAGAGCACATCGTATATATGGCTGGTTCATGCTACAGTTTTCTTCTTCTTTCAACTTCAAAGAACCGTGTTTTTTATTATTATTATCATTGAAAGAAAAATTCATTTTTAACCCTAAATTTCATGAGTATAACATCCCACCCCTAAACTTTCAATTTTATTAAATTATGCCATGTTTAATATTCCATAATCAAAATTGCAATTGTAATTGAATTTTTTAATTATTTGTTAACTAATTTTATGGAAACTCAGTCTGATGAGTGATAGCACTTATATTGTTTCGCTTAAATTACTTGGTTTATGTGTTTATTTAGTGATTTTATAGGTACCGTACATGAAAGAGGTAGAATTAGGGATGTCCAATTTCCCCACGGGGACGGACCCTGCCCCAAATGGGGCGGGGATTCCCCGATTAAGCGGGGAATAGGGGAGGGAGTTGGGGAAAAAAATTCCTCGTGAGCTAAACGGGGACGGGAAATGCATTCCCGGTCCCCGCCCCGATTAGTTTTTACCTATTTATTTAGTATAATTATCTAATATTACGTTGTTGTTATTATTATATATAGATACTACAATAAAATTTTAAATTTGATTATTTATTGGGAAAGATAATGAATATGTTTAAATTTAGATTATATATGTGAATAATTTGATTTATATTTATTTATTTCTACTAAAAAATCAATTAGCTTTTTTAGGCTAAAATTTGAATAATTTATCTTTAAATTCAAATTGTCATACAAAACTAACCATAATAAATAATTTAGGGATAAAATTAATTATTTAATTAAAATTTGCTCATAAAAAAAAAAGTAACGGAAAAAAATTCTCAGGGAACCCAATTCCCGCAAATTCCCCGTGGGGAATCCCCACCCCGATCCCCATGGGAAATTTCTCGGGGATGGGAATGAAATGGAGAGTGGGGACGGGGATAGGGAATGACATCTCCGGCCCCACCCCGCCCCGTGGACATCTTAGGTAGAATCAAGTGTCATGGGCCATTTAGAGTTAGTTTGGAGCAATTAGAAGCTTAAAAAGAACATTTGGGCTTCAAGGAGTGAGATAATGATCGAAATGCCTCTAAAGAGGCTCGGTGCAGGGGCACAACTTATAGAGAGCAGCAACGTCATGGTGCTCTAAAGATTGACGGGATGCATGCACACGACAATACCACTACGACAAGGCCCTGCCACTCGAGGGCATGCAAAGGCATGACGTCGTCCTCTAGCGTCATATCGCTACACAGTTTATATAAATATTTAACTTCGATTTTAGGGTTCAAGGAGAGCATTTTGGAGCGATTTTCAGAGCACTAAGCTCAGTTTTGGCCATTATTGGTCAAAACCCATAGGATTTCTTTCACACTTGCTTTTAATCAATATTTTGGCATTGGGATTCATGTTTTGACGAATGGTTAAAAGTTTGAAGTTTAGTTTGGGCCATTTTTTTTTTTTTTAAAAATGCACCCTTATTTTCTATCCTTTGCTTGAACTTCTAGGATGAGCATGCTAAGTACATTAAATTGACAACTTAAATATTAATATTTTTGTATTTGTCTGTCCACACGCATATTGTAGTTATTCATAATTATAACCATAGCTTGCAATACGAGTTAGAACATTGTCAGATAAAAACGATCAAGAATTTGAAGATTATTGACAAATCAGAATGTTGGCCATTCATCCTTTGATTTCAGACCAAGTTTTCACATTCCAATTGCAATGCTCAACAGTTGTTTCAGACTGAGAAGTGCCATGGACAATCAAACCAAGCCACATAACATCTCAACTAAAGATTAAACAACTTCTATCCCCAACTTGTTTGTAGACGATAATAAATAAGTCAAATTTCAAACCTTTTACAATTACCTAAAATCCTCTCCATTTTCCCCGTCTTTTACATCATCACACACCACCATCCTTTTCATTCTCCTTAAGTTCTCATCACTCAAAATCTTCTGTTTCAAATCTCGCAAAATCCACCACTTCTCTCCCAAACAACTTCTCGACCAAAGATAGTTTAAGGTTGCTTTATTATTATTTTCTTAAATAATTAATCTCCCACCTGCCTAATTTTGCAGTCAACATTCCCTCGTTTTTAAAACTTCGAATCTTTCCATATATTCAACCATAAAAAACCACATGCCTCAATTATCTTCTCCAAAATTAACTAAAAAATTAAAGGAAAACTAAAATTAAAAAATTCGAGGTATTTAAAATTACCTGGAACTCAAGCTATCACAACAATATAAGATAAATTTAGAGGATATGATATTTGAAAAAAACAAAAGATAAATTCAAATTTGAATAGTGATATTAATATTTGATACAATACCACTAACACAAACTGTAATTACACTATATATGTAAATACTGATGTGGAAATCTTAAAGAACCAACAAAGAGCAACTTTGAACTATGGAAAATGAACTCCACATGCAAAAAAACAGGTGTCTGCCAAAATGTTAAGAATTCCAGCTAAGGATTGGTTTATATGACAAGGTCGATAAAATACTGTTAACACAAAATACAATTACATTGTATATGTAAATAGTGCAAAAAATTTACCTGCAGAAAATGTTAAGAATTCCAAACAAGGGTCAGAGATTAGTTTAAGTATTATAACAACAGATACAATTTTTCTAACCCAAAATTCAATTACAATTATGTAAAGTTCTAAAAGTATAAATTGTGTAAATAATAATATTATAAACAAACAATTATAGGAAAAGTGGAAAAATAAAATGAAAAGTAATCTTATAAAATGATTGAAACAAATATTGGAAAATAAAAAATCAAATAAAATTAATTTGACAATAAATTATATAAAATAATAATTAACAAATGAGATAGAATTAAATATGGCAACGTTTAAACAAATTAAAAATTAGTTTAAAAAAATCAAATTGATAATAAAAAATAAATTTAAATTGCGAAAATTTAGGAAGTTTTTGTTTATCATTATTAATTCAAAAAGTAATTATATAGAATCTAATCTAATAATAAATATAGATTCGAATTCAATTCAATGGAAAAAAAGAAAAAAAGATAAAAAAGGCATCTATTTATTGTTTTTTATTGTATCAGTTAGATTATAATTTGATAACAAACGCTTTAGCAATAACATTGTATTCATAATTCCATTCTCATTTCAACTTCAATAATTACAATATATAACTTCATCAACCACAAACCTACGAACTCAAAAAGAGCAAATTAGAAATTTAGAAATTTCCTTTGTGATTTGCCAAAAATCTAATTAATTTTTGGTTTTGACATTGTCCTAATCAAAACTTAAATTCGTGCTACATATTCCAATTCCGGTTAATTATCTTATGAACATGGGTAAAAATAGAATGATAATAACGAGACTGAGCATACTTATTTAATCAAACCATCACAACGAAGAATCAACATCATCTTGTTTTATCATAATTTTGTCTTTCAAAATTTTAATTTATGACACATGGTGACATGTAATTGACCATAAATTCAATAATTTTTAGGATTGTTTTCAAATAAAAGAAAATTGACCAACTTATTTACAAATATAGCAAAATATCATTATTAATGATATACCGCGATAGACATCTGATAGACGTTTATCAGTGTTAGTGATAGATGTCTATCACGGTCTATCATTGATAGACAGTAACATTTTGCTATACTTGAAAATATTTTCAATAATTTTCTTATTTAAAACAATTACCATATTTTACAATTTCGTCCTTAGTTTTAGAAATGAGTGACAAATTGTTGAGATGCACTTCCTCCTTAGACTTCATAAATTTGATCTCATTCCCATAATTTTTATATGAAAAAAAATATGATCTCATCCCCATAGTTTAAATGCTCAATTTTTACCGTTGAAAACTTAAGAGTAAAATTATAATTACCATTATATTTAAGGTGATTTTTGCAATTTATCGAATGAACTTAGTTACAAAACTCATAAGGTAAACATTGCAACACAATCATTAAATTTAGGGTAAATTAGATTGCCACACTTATTATCAAAGTTTAAGTTTCAATTTAATGTAATTAAAAAATTAGGATAAATTTTGGGACTTCTTAAGTTTCAACGTAGAAATTCGTGATTTTATTTTTCCCAAATACAAAAATTCGCAAATATTTCATTTTTCATTTATAAACTTTCAAATATTAGATTTCAATCACATAAAATAATAAATTTACATTTACTCGATAGAAAATATAATTTTAGTCCATATATTTGATTTTTGATTGATTAATTTAGGCCATGGATAACGGTTTTTTGTTTTTGTTTTTTTGTTTTCTGTTCTTTAAAAACAAATAACATTTTTGTTTTCTATTTTTAAAAATAGAAAATCAAAGACATTTTGATAATCATTTGGTTTTTGGCTTTTTGTTTTTAAAAATTAAGTCTATAGACACTACTTTCACATCCAAATTTTTTCTTCATTGTCTACTTTTGATCAATTGTTTAAAAAACCAAACTATATTTTGAAAACTAAAATAAGTAGCTTTTAAAATTTTATTTTTGCCTTTTGAATTTAGCTAAAAATTCAACAATTGTACTTAAGAAAAATGCAAGTCATTATAAAAAATGAGGAGAAAATATGCTTAATTTTCAAAAATAAAAAGCCAAAAACAAAATAGTTACCAAACGGAATAAAAACTTTTTTGGTAACTATTTTTTGTTTTTAATTTTTTTTTTCTAAAAAATATTTGATAATTATTATTATTTTTTTATTTTTCAAGGGAGGTTGGATTTGATTCTTAATTTTTTTAAAATGGTAAAATTTATCCTCACTGTATTAAAATATTTTTAAGTCTTAAAAAAAAGGACCAAATGAATTATTTGGAAATTAAAAAGTTTTAAAAAAATATTTTTATTCTTCCAAAAGTTGCAACATTACTTTTAACTGTACATGATTGATTCAAAAGTATTTTAGATATAAAAGTCTTTTGAAATTTCGAATGAAAATTAGGACTTGACTGGTGTAAGGATATCCTGGAATGTGTGACAATCCAAATTTTCATTCTTGATCACCATCACATAATTTTAGATCCTAATTTAATTATAAATTCTAAATTATTTCTACTTGAAAAGTAGCTTTGAAACGTTTATAAAAGACTATAAGGTTATTCTTGCCACTTCTAAAAAATATGAATATTATTATTTTATAATGTAACCCAAAAAATACTGATACATAAAATTTGAAAAACGTCAGCAAAATCACATTAGACGTAACAATGCATTCTTTTCTAATTTACGATTTGGATGAGGTCTCAGTTGAGTAAAAACAACAATCTTGAAATATTTTTATTAAAAAATAAGTTTAGAAATTTATTATATTTAGAAAACTCAACCATATAATTTATTTTCCTAAAATTGATATGCTATATTAAATTTTTTTAAACATATACTAAAAGTTAATTTAAAAAGTATACAAATAAGAAATTAGTGCTAAAATTTTAATTTTTTAAAATTTAAATTATCTATATTTAAAATATGAAATTTCTAACCAATGGAAAAAATGCCAACTTATTTATATAAATAGTAAAAAAAAAAAAAAAATAGCACACGTGAACTTTAATTTTTTAAAATACCCAAATTGTCCTAATTTCGTGCATTTCTCATCGTCGATTCCTTCAACCACCACGTTCAATTGAACAATCGACTCCTTCTTCTTCTTCTTCCATTAAATTGTGAGATTCTCAACAGATCGGTTCTTCTTTTCTTTTTTTGATTCAATCGGTAAGGTACTGTTTCTTCTTCTTCTTCGACTTCTTTTCAATAGTTAGCTTTTTCTTCTTCTCCTTCTTCTTCTTATTCTTCTTCTTTTATTTTTTTCAGGATGTCATTTAGTTTTTCCCCCCTTCATCTGATTGGAATTTAAATTTAGCTCAAAATCAACTAATTTGAATTCAACTTATTGGGATTTAACTAATCAAACTGTGTCTAATTTGAAACCTAGGAATTCAAATGAGATAGACCATGATAGAGTACTATCACAATTTATCGCCGATAGCAATGATAGAACTCTATCTATTAAAGAAGTTCAACGATTTTTCGTGTTTAGATTCTATTTTGGTTTGTGTTTGTAAGTGATAGAATTATATCTACATTAGTGATAGATATAAATAGAACTTTATCTCCGTGGTAGTAATTATACGGTGTAAATAGAACTTAGGGATAGACATATATTAATGTGTATCGTGTGTTCTTTTGTCTATTTAGACTTGTGTTAGTTTGTGTTTGTATAATGTACTTGTTCATTAATTTTGTTTACAATCTTCTTCATGACAACTTTATCTTTATCCATCATTGATAGATAAGGATATGGTTCTATCTCTGTTTATTACTGATACACTGAGATAAGTTCTATCTCTATCTATTCGTAATAGATATTTTCATTATTAGGGTTTTATACAATCTTTTTTTCCTTTTCTGCAGTAATTTGATACCATGGTTAATCTATCTATAGTTATTTTTTATCGTGGATAGTGGACCAATTATAATTGTTATGAGAATTATAGTGTTGCTGGAGTTTTGGTTGGTGATATGATAGACTTCAATGGTTTAGTTAGTTTGATATTGGGAGAAATTTAGTTGGATGCTTCTATAAATTTATCGATATTATTGAATTTTGGTCAAAATAATATTCAACATGTGTTTCAAATAAATAAGATAAGGATGTTAGTTGGTTTTTTACTTTGGCTAAAGATGCAAGAACTAGGCATCCTTTAGTTACTCATGTTAGTCATCATTCCTTAGAAGGATCTTGTGTGGTATTAGTAATGGAGATGGTGATATATTACTATATTTAAGTTCTTCTAAATCTTCTTCGAATGATCAAGTTATACGAGATATTGATTTTAATAGTGTTTTGAAGGAAAAATATGTATTTGGAAGTAAAGAAATACTATTGAAGTATTTTTATGTAATTATAGTGAAGAAGAATTTTTAGTTTAGGACTTTACAACCAAATTCAAAGTCATTTGAATTCAAATATTTGCAAGAAGGCTGTAAATGGTATGTTAGAGGATCTTGATACAAGAAGAGTAAATTGTGGATACTTAGGAAGTATATTTTTTACCATGACTGTTCAATGAATACAACTCAAAGTTGTCATAGGCAAGCTTTTGTATGTATAATTGGCCACTACTTGAAAGTATTGGGGTTGATGGCCTAAATTTCGTGGTCTTGTAGTTTGTAATTACATTTGTACAAACAATTTATTTATCTAATAAAATAAGAAGTTTTTTATTCGACATTTAGTTGTATTAACCCAAAAAACAATAAATTAATATCCAAGATTATCTTCTGTAACTTAAACATGTATGTGGAGACATACAAGTGGATCATGTTTAAGTGATAATCTAAACGATATGTAGTAAATAGATAAGGCTGGGTACCTTATCCTCGTGACACTACGAATACGACTTGCTTTGCGGTTGTTACCATTGTTGTAAAGTGCTAAACTGATCTGATTCTGATAATTCATATGGAGACATGTGAGCGAAGATATTCTATACAAAGAGTTTGTATAAGACCGAACCACGAAACAAATAGTCTCTCTATATAACCCCGTTGCTAGAAGAGATCTACATTTCACCAAGATGACCATAGGTGACTTGATCTGAATCCTGAGTGAGTTGAGAACTCCTACCTATGAAGGTAGTCCTTTGATCTGCATGGATGAAAGTGGCTAGTTTCACTGACTCAATATGCCTATCATTTTGGGGATCCGTCTTATTGGGGAGTTGGGACGCAGCTACACAAGAAGAAATTCACTCATTCCCTAATGTTAGGGTAAATAGAGAAATTGCACCCCTTGAAAGCTAATTTCAAAGCTTGAACAATGTGATGCCACACCCTCTCCTGGCTCAAGAGGGGTTCGGTTATAGTTGGACTATAACTTATTGTTTATTAGAGGAACCAATGGTACTTAAGGAGTTAGATGTAACTACAGGGGCAAAATGGTAATTTTAGCCTAACTGTACTTACTAGCAATTTGTGAAGGGTTAGCGTGTTGTTTCAATGGACAAAGAAATATATCTATAAAGCGAATAGTTCAGTTGTCGGTTTTCAGTGGAGTGATTGATAGTTAATAGAAGTTGATTAATTTAATTAAAAATTTTAATTAATTAACCAAGTACCACTGAAGCTTTAATCTATAGGTCCATAAGGTCCCCTCGTTAGCTCAATTGGGTTTAATGAGAATCAAATTAATTTTGGATCAATTTGAGTTGTTCAAATTAATTGAAGGGAATTAATTATATAAGATATAATTAACATAACGTATGTGATACATTATAATATAAAGTTTTATTTGAAAGAAATAAATATATGAATATGATTCAAACATTAATTATATGAATAAGATTCAAATAAATACTATAGGTTAAAATTAATATGAATTTGATTCATATTAATTACTATAGGCTAAATGAGAGAATAATAAACTATAGATTATATGGGATATGGGATATGATATATAGTATACTTATATTAAAGTTGGTTTAATATAATTAAATTAAGGTTGGTTAGTTATACATTAAATTTGGATTTTTTGAATTTCAATTTTTTTTTAAAAAGAGAGGGAACGTGTAAGTGGTTGCACAAGATATAGACCACAAAGAGATCTTCTTCTTCAATCTTCTTGCATATTTTCTCGAGATCAACTTCTCCATGGATCTCTTTGTGATTTTCTCTTAAGAAAACTAAAAACCCTCCCTTCTCCCAAAATTAACCTACATTAAAGCTTACAACTCTCAATCGATTCTCAACCTTAAGAATATCGAGGACTCGTTTGTGGTGGTGTTTGACATTTGGGACTTTGTTCGTGTGTTCGTGAATTCAAAGGAAACTGTTCGAATTGTTTGTGATCGGGGAGGAACCATGAAGAATTTGGTCTTGAAGTTCAAATCGTATCCAACACTTCTGCTTGGGATTCAATCCCTTCAGATAGATGGTTTGAGATTTATCTCTACCGATCAGTCCGTTCCTAAGATATTGTTCATAAAGCTTGTACTAAGCTTGGTGTTAATATTAGTTATAAAAAAACTTGAAGGGCAAAAGAACACATAGTAAGATCATTAAAAGGTGATGCAACTAGTCATATAGCTTGATTCCATAGTGCTTTGGAAAGTTGAAGGAAATGAATCTAGGTATTACTACAAATGAAGTATTATTGTCATGAATTTTCTATCACTGTATATGGTAAATAAACTGTGATAGACATCTATCATGATTTATCTGTGAGTTGTCTACTGTCTATCATAGATAGACTGTGCATTTATCACTATTGATTTAACAATGACTGATGATGATAGATTTGTTACCATTGACACTGATATAAATGTTTTCATCTATTTTTATAGGAACATACATTGCTTTAGGGATGGATGAAAATGGACATTTTAAATTATTTTTCATGGCTATTGGTGCATCTATTGAGGGGTGGAAGTACTATAGACCTACCATATCTGTTGATGACATGTTTTTGAAATATAAGTTTGGTGGTACTCTACTAACAACTTTAGTGGTAGATGGTAACAATAATATTTTTCTCCTTGCATTTGCTATTGTAAATTTAGACAATAGTGCATCATGGAAATGATTTTTTCAAAATATACGATTTGTTTATGGGATTAAGAGGATTTAGTCATTATCTCTAATAGACATTTGAGCATTCCAAAGGATGTCTTAAGTGTGTTTAGGAATGTTGAATACAGTGTGTGCATGCAGCATGTTCTGAGAAATTTGAAGATGTCATTCAGGATTCTTTGATTTACTAGTTTTACTTTAGTTGTGCAAAATCTTATACTTTTGATGAATTTGAGTTGAATATGAGATTTATGGAGTCAATTTCTCCAAATATTCAAAGTTATCTTATTAATGTAGGATTTGAGAGGTAGTTTCGTGCATATTCATGAAGAAGAAGGCATGAAATGATGACAACAAACCTTGCAAAAAGTGTAAATTCTGTTTTAAAAGATAATAGAAACTTACCTGTTGCAAATTTACTTGATGGAATTAGAGATTTATTTCAAAAGTGATTTCACAATCGAAGGAAAGCTTATTTGTCAATGAAAACAATTTTAACTTCTTGGACCGAGAATATATTATGCAAACAACATGAAGAATAAAGAAGTTTCTTAGTTAGAGTTCTTTATTCTTTTCTTTTTTCTTTTTTGTTCATTTTTAGATATATAAAATTGATAAAAGAATGATATATAATGATAGAAATCTATTAGTGTCTATCTGTGATATATACTGATAGTAAATTATCATCGTCTGTTAGAAAGACACTGATTGACTTTTGTGTTTATCTTTGACAGATAGTGATGGACTAGTATCAGTATCTATCTTTAGTACATTTGTAAATACTAATTTCTTTTTCTATTTTTATTTATTAGGTTGATCCCGTTAGCAATGTTGAATATAAAGTAATGGATGGTGATAAACAATTCATAGTGAAGCTCAATTTAGGATCTTGCAACTGTCGTGTATGGGATTTCCATGAAATTCCATGTTCTCATGTGTTTGTTGTTCTTCAAATACTTAACTTGGATACTTACCCCTATTGCAAGGATTCGGCACCTCTACTTGATGCAGCTCGACTCCTCGAGGAAAGGGCTTTCTTATGTATCTGATTGTTATCATTCAAGAACGTTGTGATCAACATATATGGGTTATGTGTGACCTATTGGAGTTCATTTAGTTTGGAGGGCTATAAATAATGGCACTATAACATTACCTCCTATTTTTAAACGTCCAACAAGAAGACCAAAAAACAAAGGATCCCATCTATAGATGAAGCTAAAAGTAGTTCATCAAGATATAGTCGTTGTCATAGCAGAGGTCACAATTCTAGGACTTGCAAACTTGATCAAAATTATGAAGGAAATCGAACTCGAGATTTCCATGAGCAGCAGAAATAAGAACATTCCAAATTACAATTATGAATGAACATCACATATTATAGTTGTACAAAAACATGCGATTATACAATCAATATAGAAATTACAGCATAAAAACTCAAATGAACAAATAGAAAACTCTACGAACATTTGAAGATGCGTCTCTGATGACATGGTAATGGATATGTATTGTGCATGCATTGTGACGATAGATAATGTGCTACAAGCTCATGTTGCCATAAACTTGTAATGCTAAAAATGGAATGTCATGTCGTGTTATCGCTTATGTACACTACTTCTAAATATATGCATTTTAATGATATACTTGTAGTATGCAATGGAGTAATGCGTGTCACAAGTTTCTTTGCGCCGAAACCAAGTATAATTCCAACACAAGTTTCTCAAAATAATCCGAGGTCGAACACAGGGATTGTTTTTGTTAATGTGTTACTTTTGTGATACATACGACCGATTTTTACAATTAATAAAGAATTGGGTTTATACATGAATATAAAGTGTGATGAAAATAAATTGCGTTGATAAAATAAAGTTGCGTGAAAATAAAATCCTGAACCAAGATGATACAAGATACAAGATACATGATACATGATACTGAGATCGAGACTGACTGTGAAGTTATACAAAGGATCGTGGTATGCGATGACAAGTCTTTATGGATGAAGCAGAAAGAGAAAGAATACCTAGTAAAAACATCGCAAGTTTGTTAATTGCGTTAAAGATGCAACTAAGGTTCCACTTTCCCTTGGCGTACACCTCTCAGTGATCGGCCGCATTCCCATATCTCTATGGTGAAACAGGGATGAACGTGATGAACGCAAGGTTGCTTCCATCCCTAGAAGTACTTCTCGCTTTAGTTAACGCATTCTTCCAACCCTCTCTCAATAGGCGGAATAACATCTTCATTTCTGCTCTCACAGGTGAAGATGCCATCGAGCATACTTTAGCTAAATATAATTATTTCCTTAACACGAATTAATTTACTTAATTAATTCTTGCTAATTACCCAGGGGATTAGGAAAACATCATGAAGAAAATGGATTATGGATGAACGGGAATAGACAGAGAGATGATAATGGACATGATCATAACATTTAATACTAAGATTAAGCATTCGATACATGATGTGAATGATAGAGTAAAGAAGATGAATATAAGTGATGAAATAGAGATTTAGAGACAAATATAGAAGGAGTGTCAATGTCTTGACACAAATCTGAACGGAGGTTATGCTTGCCGGCATGTGAAAGTGATAGGGAGGAGAGCTTCCCTCTCAGGCTTGCTCTTCTATAGAAATGACCTTCGTACAAAGCTTCAACGGTGGGGATTGGAAGGATTTTTTGCCCAGAGACTCACCTCTCGGCCTTGTCTCGTGATTATCCCAGATCTACTCTGGAAATCGCTTCAGACCAGCCTCTCTCTCAGAAATCAGTATATACACGTCTCTATGTATTCAAGTATATCTTTCAATGGAATTGCAGAAGCTATTTATAAGCGAAGCTTGACTCTTTGCATTGTGGCCCCCACTTTATGGTTATGGTAGTTCCTGAGATGGCGGAGTGAATATTCCTTCTGTTACACAATTAATCCATGAGAAATGCACAACTGAAAGCCGTACATTCGTCAGACTCCTCCGCAAATGCGTTGCTTTTTACATCTTCGATCGTTCGCCCGCATGTAGTTGAGATTGCGTTGATTGCTAAGCTCTTGATCCATTGTCGCATGCGCCATCATTGCGTTGATCATCTTCTCATTCCTGAATGATGGGTGCAATGCGACGTAGATGCGTTGTTCATTTTATTTTTGAGCCATGAACGCATGCGGTGACTGATAACTTGTAGAAATACAAGTTATTTATACTGCTTTATTTAGATATTGTGGCCAAAAGAGAGGAAAGTTGCGTTAGTTGTAGAGAAATTAACTAAAAAATACAATAATTATAAATTGTCGTCAATACACCCACTAACACCATTGCGATGGTAGAAAAGAGTATTTCAAGTATGTTTTTGCAGGAAATCCAGTCACTGTATGCGCTCATGGCTTAAGAGAGAAAGATTAACGCATCTACGTCGCATTGCGCCTTTCATTCAGGAATGAATAGACGATCAACACAATGATGGCGTATGCGACAATCGATCAAGAGCTTTGCGATCAACGCAACTTCAACCGAATGCGGTAATAAAAACAACACCGCATGCGGGCACACGATCGAAGATGCAAATGAGTAACACAATCACGGAGGATCTTGACACGTGTACAACTAATCGTTGTGTATTTTGAATGAACTGATTGCATAACAGAAGGAATATTTATTCCACCATTCTCGAAATTTTCATAACAATAAAGTGAGGACCACAAGTCAGAGACTCAAAGCTTTCATTTATAAATACCCTCAAAGAATTCAATGAAAGATATAATTGATACAGGGGATAATTGATACGAGGCTATTGAAAGAGAGACTGATCTGAGTGCTGATCGGAGAAGATCCTGGAAGAAAAGAGACAAGGCTGAGAGGTGAGTCTCAGGGCAAACCATTCCAAATCCCCATCGTGAAGCTCTGTACCTAGATCAACTCTACTGGTTGAGCAAGCCTGAGAGGGAAGCTCATTCTTCCATTCACTCCATCTACGCCGGCAAGCAATCTCTCCATCCAGATCGGTGTCAAGACATTGGCACTCTTCTGTATCTGTTTCTAACTCTTATTCATCAATTGTATTTCATCTTCTTAGTCTAAATCATTCACAACCATGTATCAGATGCTTGATTTTATAATTAAATTTCATGATCACTTTCATTTCCACATATCTGTCTATTTCCGTTCCTCCATTAATCGCTTTCTCCATGATGTTTTCTTAATCCCTTGGTGATTAATATGAATTAAACAAGTAACTTAATTTGTGCTAAAGAAATAAAGATGTTTAGCTACAGCATGCTAGACGACATCTTCACCTGTGAGAGCAGAAGTGAAGATGCCATTCTTTGTGCGCTCCATTTTCTTCTCCTCTTATTTTCTCCTTCTTTCCTGTTCTTCTAATGCGATGATAATCTTTGAGGGTCAACAATAGACCCTTGCAGTGCATTCTCCCTGCGATGCCGCATTAGGGGGGGTATCTTCTCCTTCTTCGCCTTCCTCCACTACAACCATTTACGTTGTTTCAAGTTGCACCATCTTCATCAATTGCGCTGTTTCCCCTCTGTCCTTCTTTATAGAGGTTGATTCTCCATCATTTTCCAGGCTCACAGCCCCCTGCTTCTTTTCTTCTTCCTTTTTTAGGCGCCTTTCTTCACGCCAGCGCATTCTTCTTTCATCATTTTCTTTCTTCTTCCTCTCCTTCTTCTCTTCCTCATCTTCCTCATCATTCTTCTTCTCTTTATTCTTTTTCTCCTTGCGATGCTGAGATGACTCAGCTTCTCCAGTCTTTCTCCCTTTTCTTTTCTTCTTCTTCTTTTCCTCTTTAGCTCATTCTGGTTGCGTCTCCATTGCAACTACTTCCATCAAAATTTTAGGAGTTTCTACCACAACTTTAGCCTCCTTAGTCTCCTCCACCGTAATTCTGGGTCCGTCACAGGTTTCTGCGTTGGCAGTTACCTCAGGAGTCCCTAAGGTCAGAATGTCTCTTCCTGTCTCTTCTTCAACCACCACTGCCTTTACCACCACCACTTCTTCAGCCACCACTACCGTCACCTCCTCCGTGGACAGTGGTTGATTTACAACCCCTGCCTCAGGTAATCCTCCTCCTTGCTCCAAATGACTTAAAATGTTGCCAAACACTTCCCTGTCATCACGCCTCTTCTTCTCGCTTTTAGTTGAGACGGCAGGAGTTGGAACTGGGGTATTTTCAGTGCTGTGCCCCCTCTTGAACTGAGGAGGCCAGACGGACAATAGGTTTTTTTGGGTTCTACCGGTGATTATCTGGACGGTATGGGGTTAGGCAGCGAGCCTGCGACTGGTAGCAAGGAATTCTGCCTCTCGCATGGTGATTTGGTCAGAGGAAGAGGTTAAGGGTGAAGTAGAAGATTGAGAAACTTGGTCAGCCATGGATAGTAAGCTAGGGAAGATTGAAAAATTTGCTAGGGTTTTGGGAAGAAGAAGGCTTCGTATGCTGGCACTAGGGTTTTTCAGAGTGCAAAGGAGGTAAAAAATTCACAGATGGGGAAGGGTTCCTATTTATAGGTTGGGCCGCAGTAGGCCCAATACGATTTTTGCGGCGATGGGCCTCGAGAAGCTCAAATGGCCCGTCATTCGAACTTCCCTCATTTATGAAATTTCAGAAAAGCGTCCTTTCGTCTGTAAAATCATCATTGCTTTGGGATACGAAACGATTGGACTTCTCAAGTGCGAAAAGAATTTTCTTTAATATTTTATTCGAATAGACGCAATTTAAAGCAATGTGCTCATCAATGCAAATGCATCTTTGCAGAGGACGGGCAACAACGTATACACCCCTACAACACACCCCTTAACTAACACATTTCTGGAGGATACCTCAACATAGTGCATTTAGCTAAGGACGAGCAAAGGACATATACGCGCGCAACATACCCCTCAGTTTCAACGCATTTGAGTTGGATGAACGCAAAGCACATCTCATTGGTTCAAGATGCATCCATTATCGCCTTGCACACTCGTTGTTTCATTTTATTTATTTTATTTTATTATTTTCTTTTTATTAACGCAAATTGCTAAGACTTGCAGCAATAAATTTCCCTTTATTTCTCAATCATTCACTAATTAAGGACCAACGCATTAATTACAGAAAAATTAAAAGAATTAAAGCGGCATAAAAATAAATGCAAAGGAAGTAAATGAAGAATTAATTCATAAATTCATGTAACGAATTAAATGCAGAAGTAAAGATAAAATTCAAGAATTCAATAAGACAGAAATTAAAGAAAGCATTAAACATAGTTGTGAGATATGGACCAGAAGATGCGTTTCTTTGAAAAGTGCAATCCACATCTCTGCAGGTGGTTTGGCTTACCTGCCCAATGTCCTAGGGACATTACTCCTTTCCATTGGATTCTGGGGATTCTGAGTTGCTGGGCAACGTTCCTGGTGCTCTATTTCTCAGCTCAGATGCCAGCTGGCCCACTTGGATCTCCAAGTTTCAAATTGAAGACTCCTGCGCTTGCATAACTGCGTCATTTTTGTCCATATATTGTTTAAGCAGGGCCTCCAATGAGCTTTCAGAGGTGTTTGATGATGACGGTTACTGGTTATGCGATTGCTTTGGTTGCCCCTGGTTCGAGTTATGGTGAAAAGGAGGTTTTCCTCGACTGCCACTCTGATGGTTGATTAGCCCCCATTGGTTAGGATTGCCTCCCCACCCAAAGTTAGGATGGCTCCTCCAGCCAGGATTGTAGGTGTTGCTGAAGGGGTTGTTTTGGATGGTGCATACTTGCTGGATATTCGATGGGCACATTTCTGCTACATGAGCCCTTCCATAATTAACGCAACTTATTGTGGCCATTTGAGCTGGCGCAGCAGGTTGCGCTGATTGTTGGGGGATGGCTCCTTGATTGATTGCCATTGATTGAAGGATCGAGGTCACCGTGGCCATCTGAGCAGCCAACGTGGTCATTGTCTTCGCATGGACAATGACAGTTTCATTCTTTCTTCTTTCGGTGCCTCGGCCTCCATAGCCATCATCAATCTAGTCATCCATTTTTCGCGATATGCGGTCAAGGATGACTTTAGCCTCAGTATACGTTTTGTCCATAAAACCTCCTGCTGCGGAGGCGTTAGCAACAGTCTGCGTCGATCTATTCAGGCCGTTATAAAAGGTATCCATCAAAATGCAATCGGGTTCCCGATATGCAGGTAGTTTTTCACCAATCTTCTAAACCGCACCCAAGCGGTGCTCAGGGCGCATTCTCCATTTGCTCAAAGTTCAACACGTCCTTTCGTCGCCTTGCTTTGACGGCCGGCAAGAAGAACTTCTTTATGAATCGCTCTACCAATTGATCCTATGATGTGATCTCATTTGGCTCCAGTGAGTGAGCCCACCTCTTGGCTTCGTCCCTCAAGGTGTAAGGGAATAGATACAGTCTAATACTCTCTGGGGTTATGCCAGGTAATGAGAATTTGTTGCACATTTCGACAAAACTGGTCAAGTGTGCATGCAGGTCTTCACCTTGCAGACCCCCAAATTGCCCTGCATTTTGGATCATTTGTAGCATGACCGGCTTTACCTTGCGTTCTCCTCAACAATAGGCCTCGAAATCCCTGGCGTAAAGTCGTACAGGTTGGGTACCGCATAATTCCTCATGGGGATGTTGCGGCCAACAGCCAGGAAAATAGGGTCCTACGCTGGCCTAACAGCCTCTTGATTTACTACGGGAACCGCATTGTCGTTATTATCTGCCATATTCGATGCTTTCTTTCGCCTTATCCGATTCTGACGTGCCCGTGCACGAAAGGTACGCTCGATCTCAGGGTCAGCTTTGAATTCTGGTTCAGCACCAGTACTCATAAACCGTCAAGCTACTCTCCGCATTGAACAGTCAGTACAATGAGATCTGTCCTACAAATACCACAAACACACTTAAACAATAAACTGTAACCAATCCCTGGCAACGGTGCCATAAACTTGTTAATGGTATTTGATGAATGTTTCTATCTTAGGCATACGCATAACGATATATGATGATATGTGATACTACTTCTAGATATGCGTTATTAACGAATGTTCTTGTAGTATGCTGTGCGTTGTCACAAGTTTCCTTGCATTGAAACCAAGTATAATTTCACCGCAAGTTTCTCGGTGTGATCCGAGGTCGAACACAGGGACTGTTTGAGGTTATTGCGTTATGCTTGTTATACATGCGACAAGGGGTTTTTCAATTTATAAAAGAATTTGTGTACAAGAAATTAAACATGCGATAAAGTAAAGAAAAACGGTAAAAATGCGATAATAACATAAATTGTGTTAAAGTAAATTGCGTTAAAGTAAATTTAAGCTAAGATGATACAAGATACAGGTTTCATGATACAAGATACCGAGGTCAAGGTTGGTTGTGAAGATTATGCAAAGATCGTGTAATGCGGTGACAAGTCTTATGTACGAAGCAGAAACAGAAAAGATAATTAATACAAACATCGCAAGTTTCTTGATTGCATTAAAGATATAAGTACGGTTCCGCTTTTCCCTTGGCATACACCTCTTGTGATTGGCCATGTTCCCACATCTCTGTGGTGAAACAGGGACGAACGTAATGAACGCAAGGTTGCTTCCATTTCTAGAAGTACTGCTCGCTTTAGTTAACACATTCTTCTAACCTTCTCTCGATAGATCAGAATGACATCTTCACTTCTACTCTCGCAGGTGAAGATGCCGTCTAGCATGCCTTAGCTAAACACATTTATCTCTTTATCACAGATTATGTTACTTGTTTAATCCATATTAATTACCAAGATACTAAGAAAATTTCATGGAGAAATTGATAAACGGAGTAACGGAAATAGACAGAGAAGTGGTAATGAAAGTGATCGAGACATTCAATAAAACTGTTTAGCATCTGATACATGATTTGTGAATGAAGAGATTAAGAAGATGAAATACACTTGATGAAATAGAGTTAGAAACAAATACAAATAATTGCCAACATCTTAGCGCTGATTTGGATGGAGATTTGCTTGCAGTTGTGGATGGATCGTGTGAAAGGATGAACTTCCCTTTCAGGCTTACTCAACCGGTAGCAGGGATCTAAGCATAAAGCTTCACGGCGGGGATCTGGCAGAATCGCACTGAGACTCACCTCTCGGTCTTGTCTCTTTTCTTCCCGGATTTCTTCCGATCAGTACTCAGCCCAGCCTCTCTCTCAATAATTCAGCAGCAATTAACACTCGTATCAATTATTCCTAGATCAAGTATATCTTCTTTGAATTCTATGGGGGTATTTATAAGTGAAAAGCTTTGACCCTTGGCTTATGGACCCCACTTCTTGTTATGAAAATTACGAAGATGGAGGAATAAATATTTTTTCTGTTATGCAATCAGACCGTCAAATCTGCACAATGGTTAGTTGTACACGTGTCACAATCCTCCGACTTTGTGTCGCTCAGCTGCATCTTTCGATTGATTGCTCGTATGTGGTGTTGTTTTTATTACCGCACGCGATTGAAATTTAGCTTTGGATCGACTGTCTCATTACGCCATCATTGCGTTAATCGTCTCCTCATTGTTGATTTACGGGTGCAATGTAACAGAGATGTGTTGTTCAGTTTCTCGTTAAACCTTGATCGCAAGCGGTAACTTGGTTTCCTGCAAAACAGAGTAAAAATATCCTCTTCTACCATCTTGACGATGTTAGTGGGTGTAATTGCGTTAATTCATAATTATTGTATTTCTGAGCTAATTTTCATACAATCAACGCATATTCTTTCTCTTTTGACCGCAATATCTAGATAAGGCAGCATAAATAACTTGTATTTCTACAAGTTATCATATACCGATCACTCTGCGATCAAATATCTGATGACAAAGAAGGATGCAAAACCGAGACTGATACGGTGGGTGTTGCTCTTGCAAGAGTTTGACCTAGAAATCAAAGACCGGAAGGGCACCGAAAACCAAGTCGTTGATCATCTGTCAAGATTGGAAAATTTCGAGGTTCAAGGGATAGAAAAAGATATTGAGGAAAGATTCCCTGATGAGCTGCTGATGTTAGTAGACATTAATGTTCCCTGGTATGCGGACATTGTGAACTTCATCGTTTGCGGTCAAATACCAGATGACTATACTTACCAGTAGAAGAAGAAGCTAAGACACGACGTCAAATTTTATTTTTGGGACGACCTATTCCTATATCGACTTAGACCTTATCACATTCTACGTCGATGCGTTTCTGAGCACGAAGTCAAGCAAATTCTTGAGCTGTGTCATGAGTCCCCTTACGGAGGACATTTTGGGGGGCAGCGGACTACTGCAAAGGTCCTACAATGTGGCTATTTCTCGCCAACGCTGTTTAAGGATGCCCATGCCCACGTTGTGCAATGCGACTGATAACTTGTTGAAATACAAGTTATTTATGCCACCTTATCTAGATATTACGGTCAAAATTTAGTAAATATGCACCTATTGTATGAAAATTAGCCTAGTATTACAATAATTATAAATGTTTACAATTACACCCACTAACAATATAAAGATGGAGGACAAGCCGAATTTTACTCTGTTTTGCAGGAGACCAAGTCACCGCTTGCGCTCAAGGCTCATGAGAAACTGATCAACGCATCTCTGTCACACTGTGCCCATCAATCAACAATGAAGAGGCAATTACTGCAATGACGATGCAATGCGAAAGTCGGTCCAGAGCTGTGTTTCAACTGCATGCGGTAATAAAAGCAACATCACATGCGAATCCAAGATCGAAAGATGCAGCTGAGCAATGCAAAAGCGAAGGATTGAGACACGTGTACAACTAATGGTTGTGCAGAATTGACGGTCTGATTGCATAACAGAAGGAATAATATCCCTCCATCTTTGGAATTACCATAACAATCAAGTGGGGATCACAAGGCTGGAGTCAAAGATCTGCACCTATAAATACCCCATTGATTTCAGAAAAAAAAAGTATGCTACAGGATACGGGGTAAATGCTGCAAAACTGTTGAGAGAAAAGGCTGAGCTGAGTACTTAAGTGAAGAAATCCAAGAAAAAGACGAGATAAGGCCGAAAGGTAAATCTTAGATCTAATCTGCCAAACACCCGATTGAAAGCTCTGTGCAAAGATCCCTGCTACCGGTGGAGCAAGTGAGAGGGAAGCTCTTCTTACCATCAAATCCATCCTATCCAGCAAGAAGATCTCCATCGAATCAGTGCCAAGACATTGACACTTATTTATATCTGTTCTATTTCTTTCATCATTGTATTTCACTATTTCTCTATCTCTTCTTTCACACCATGTATCAAACGCTTAATAGAGATATTAAATGTTTCGATAGCTTTCATTTATCATTTTCTGTCTATTTTCGTTCACCCGTCAATCACTTTCTTCATGTTGTCTTCTTAATCCCTGATAAGCAATGTGAATTAACTAAGTACTTAATCTGTGTTAAAAATATAAAATACGTTTAGCTAAGGCATGCTAGACGACATCTTCACCTGTGAGAGCAGAAGTGAAGATGCCATTCTGATCTATCGTTCATCTTCACATGGAAACAACCTTGCGTTTATTACGTTAGTCTCTGTTTCACCACAGACATATGGGAGCGCAGCCGATCACTAAAAGATGTACACCAAGAGAAGAGCGGAACAACATTTATAGCTTCAACGCAATTGAGAACTTGTGTTATTTATGTTATTTGTCTTTCTCTTTCTATTTTATTCATAAGACTTGTCGCCGCATCCCACGTCTCTGCATAACTTTCACAGCTAGCCTTGACCCCAACATCTTGTACATGAAGCCTGTATCTTGTATCATCTAGCTTAGGTTTACTGTATTTTTATGTTATTATCGCATTTTTACTGCTTTCCATTATTTTATTACAATTTATATACCTGTACAAACACATTTTTAAAGATTGAAAACCTGGTCGCATATATCATGAATGTACCATAATAACCTAAACCAGTCCCCGTGTTCGATCTCGAATCACATCAAGAAACTTGTGGTGGAATTACACTTGGTTCCATCGTAAGGAAACTTGTGATAGCGCATGGCATACTACATGAACATCCACAATTAACGCATAAGTAGACGTAGTATCGCATCATCATGAGCATAGAACATCATCAATCATACCTATCAAAACCTGCGTTACAAGTTTATGGCGCCGTTGCCGGGGATCTGGTTAACGGTTTATTGTTTGAGTGTGTTTTTGGAATTTTGCAGGACAGATTTCATTGTACTGGCTGTTCAACGTGGAGAGCAGCCTGACGGTTTATGAGTCCTGGTGCTGAATCGGAATTCGTAGCTGACCCTAAGATCGAGCAAACTTTCTGCGTAAGGGTACGTCAGAACCGAATTCGGCGAAAAAAGGTAGCCAGCATGGCGGACAACAACGATAATGCGATACCGGTTGCAAACCAAGGGGATGTTCGACCAGCTCAGGATTTTGTTTTCCTGGCGGCCGATCGCAACATCCTGATGCGTAATTATGCGACACCCAATTTGTATAATTTTTCGCCTAGATTTTTAAGGCTGACTGTGGAGGAGAACGCGCATTTTGAAATTAAGCCGGTCATGTTGCACACGATTCAAAATGCCGGGCAGTTCGGAGGTCTGCAAGGTGAAGACCCACATGTCCATCTAACCAGCTTTGTCTAGATGTGCGACAATTTTTCCTTACCTCGCGTGACCCTAGAAAATATAAGATTGTATCTGTTCCCTTACACCTTGAGGGACGAGGCTAAGAGGTGGGCTTACTCATTGAAGCCAAATGAGATCACTTCTTGGAAGCAATTGGTGGAGCGATTCATGAAGAAGTTCTTCCCACCTGCCGTCAACGCAAGGCGACGAAAGGATGTGTTGAACTTTGAACAGAAGAAGAATGAGACCCTGAGCACCGCCTGGGTGCAATTTAGGAGACTGGTGAAAAACTGGCCGCATATCGGGATTCTCGATTGTGTCTTGATGGAAACATTTTACAATGGCCTGAACAGAGCAACGCAGGCTATTCCTGATGCCTCCGCGACAAGAGGTTTTATGGATAAGACACACGGAGGCCAAAGTCATCCTCGATCGCATCTCTCGAAATATGGATGATTGGATCGATGATGGTTATGGAGGCCGAGGAGTCGATAGATGGAAAACTGAAACAGCCATTGTCCCTGCGGAGATAATGACCACGTTGGCAGCGTAGATGGCACAGTGACCTCGATCCTTCAGTCAATGGCAATCAACCAAGGAACCATTGCTCCACAATCAGCGCAACCCACTGCACCGGCTCAAGTGGCCGCAATCAGTTGCGTCAATTGTGGAGGAGCTCACGGAGCTGATGTGTGTCCATTGAACCTTCAGCAAGTGTGTGCTATCCAGAACAACCTCTTCAGCAACACCTATAATCTGGGCTGGAGGAGCCATCCTAACTTCGGTTGGGGAGGCAACCCCAACCTAGGGAGGCCAGTGATCCATCAAGGGGGCAGTAGAAGAAAACCCCATTTTCACCACAACCAAGGGCAATCAAGACCACATAACCAGTAACCATCATCGTCTAACACCTCGGGAGGCTCGTTAGAGACACTGTTGAAGCAGTATATGGATAAAAATGATGTAGTGATGCAAGCACAAGTGTCTTCTATAAGGAATCTAGAGATCCAAGTGGGCTAGCTGGCCTCTGAGCTAAGAAGTCGAACACCGAAAACATTGGCTAGCAATTCAGAAGCCATGGGATCTACAGGGAAGGAGCAATGTCCTTAAGACATTGAGCAGGCAAGCCTAACTACCTGCGAAGTTGTGGATTGCGATCACCCAGGATAACGCAATTTTTGGTCCATATCTCAATACTATGTTTAATTCTTTATTGAATTTTCGTCTCTTTAAATTCTGAATTCTATCTTCAATTCTTCATTTAATTCAATTTTGACTTTATGAAGTTATTTCCTCATTCACTTCTCTACATTTAATTCTATCCCGTCTTTAATTCTTTGACTTTTTTGTAATCAATGCGTTGTGCTTTAAATTGTGAATGATTGAGTAATAAAAGAAAATCTATTGCCGCAAGCCACAACACTTGCGTTGATGAAAAAGATATAATAAAAATAAAAATAAAAATAATAATAAAACAATTAACAACAAGAAAGCAAGACGACAATGGACACATCCCAAACCGATTAGGAATGCTTTGCGTTCACCTAACTCAACTGGATTGAGTTGAGGGGTGTGTTCGCTCGTATGTGTCCTTTGCCCGTCCTTAGCCAAATGCACTATGTTGAGGTATCCTCCAGGAATGTGTTGGTTAAGGGGTGTGTTGTAGGGACATATACGCTGTTGCCCATCCTTTGCAAAGATACAGTTGCGTTGGTGAGCACAATGCGTTATTCTTTTTCATGTGTCCATTCAAATAAAATATTAAAGAAAATTTCATTTGGCAATTTGGGAAGAAGTCCAATTGATTCGTATCCCCAAACAATTATGACTTGACAGACGAAAGGACACTTTTCTGAAATTCCATAAATGAGGAAGGTGGAATGCGCGCCTGTTGAGCTGCTCGAGGCCGGTCGCCACAAAAATCGCGTTGGGCCCCACCACGGCCCAACATATAAATACGACCTTCTCCTTCATTGGAAACCCTTTACCTCACTTTGGCAAACGAGAAACTTTAAGCGTCTTGCATCCCAAACCTTTCTTTCTCCCTAGCAGCTCAAGTTTTTACCAGACCTTTCCAAGCTCGTATCCATGGCTGACCAAACCTCAAACCAATCCGCTTCACCTTTCACCTCTGATCAAATAGCCATGCGAGAGGCAGCATTCCTGGCTGCCAGTTGCAGGCTTGCCGCCCAAGCCCACACTATCCCCAGATTTGCCAGAAGAGCCCGGAGAAATCCTTTGTCCGGTAGGCCTCCTGTGTTCAAGAGAGGAGGAAGCACCGAGAGCATGCCTACGTCAACACCTACCGTCTCCACTGAAAGTGAAAAGAAAAGACGAGATGATACGGAGGTGTTTGGTAACATCCTAAGTACCTTAGAGAAATGAGGTGGACTGCCCAAGGTAAGGGTTGTAAACCAACCATTGTCTACGGAGGAGGAGGCGGCGGTAGTGGCGGATGAACCAGTGAAGGATGGAGTAGTGGTGGTGGGAGAAGTGGTGGTTGAAGAAAAAGAAAAGAAGAATGATGTTCTGGTCCCGGAGACTCAAAAGGCAACTGTCATCGTAGAAATTTATGACGAACTTCTAAGAAGAGAAAAAGAAGGGATTGCTGTAGAGGAGGCCAAGGAAGCGAAGGTTGCATAGTGACCCCTGACATTGCGATGGAGGAGGTTGCAGGGGATGCGCGGCCAGAAGAGGCCGAGAAGGAAGATAAGAAGAGAGAGAAGCAGCTAGAAGAGGCTGAAAAGGAAGATAAAAAGAAGAAGAAGAAGGGAAAGAAGGCTGGAGAGGCGAAGTTTTCACATCATCGCAAGGCAAGAAAGAACAAAGAGCAAAAGGATGATGATGAAGATGAATAAGGAAGAAGAAGAAGAAAGAGAAGAGAAGATTACGCCGACGTGAGAAGAGGTGCCTATGAGAAGAAGAAGAAGCAAGGCAGAGGGTTGTGAGCCCTATGAAGGATGGAGAATCAACCTCCGTAAGGGAGGATAGGGGGGAAACGACGCAGTTGATGAAACCGGCGCAACCAGAAGCAACGCAATTGGTTACGACAGATGAAGGAGAAGAAGCAGAGGGAGCCCCCCCTAATCCGGCATCGTTCTGAGAATGCACTGCAAGGGTCCACAATTTACCCCCAAAGATTAATTTTGGCATTGGAAGAGAAAGAGAGAAAAAGAAAAGAAGAGGAGGAGAAGCAAGAAAAGATGGAGAAGGGTAAGCTCATCATCGCAGAGGGGGATAGAAGAAGAAGATTGGAGTTTGAAGAAATGCGACGCAACAATGAGCTTGCCAGACTTGAAGGGATCCGAAAGCGCGAGGAGGAACAGTGCTTGTTGCTGGCCTCTGAGCAATTCGAAGAAGAGTTTGCAAGAGAAGACAGAGAAGAAGAGGAAGAAGAGAGAAGGAAGAAGAAAGAAGAGGACAAATTGTTTTTGGAGGAGAAGAGGAGGAATCGTGAAGCCAATAAGAAGCGTTTATATTAGAGAAAGGGCAAAGAGCTCGTTGAGCTCGTGAAAGAAGAGCAAAGCAGAGAGCGGGAAAAGAGAGAACGACAAGCAGCCCGCCTTGCGTTGGCAAAAGGCAAGGCCATAGAAGAAAGCAGTGAACCCGCGACGGTCAAGAAGCGATCATCAAAGAAAAGGAAGAACGATTATATGTTGATCGAGATGGGCTTCTAACTTGCGTCGACCCCACTACCTGATCTCATCACGAGCGTAATTGTGGAGCATGGGTGGAACACATTCTGCCAGTGCCCATCCATCATAGTGCCTCAGGTAGTGTGAAGCTTTTACCGCGGGTGCTTGCATGAAAATAGGGATGCGGTGACCTTTAAGGGGGAGACAATATCTTTCAACGCAAGGGACATCAACGAAATTTATCAAATGAAGGACAACCCTGATGCGCTAGGGAACAAGATTATTGATGATCCCATAAAAGAGCAGATGGAGGACGCGTTGAAGTTACTAACGCAACCGGGAACGAAGTTGTCGGTCTTGCCCAATGGCATCCATACCTTAGAGTCCAAGTCCTTGCTGTCGGAGGGAAGGCTCTGGGTTTATTTGGTCAAGAAGCAGCTGATCCCAACAACGCACGACAGAACTATATCAAGGGATCGGGTCGGCAGTTGATCGCAAGGCAGATCAGAGCATTAGTGGGGGATGTTCGGGGGCAGTACTTCTTCCCGTGGATCATTTCAAGTTTATGCCTATCTATGAGTGTAGGATTGATGAGGAGCCCATGCCAGAAGTCCACGGCCTCATCAACATAAAAATCTTGAGGATGCTCCTCAAAGATTCTCCACACTACCCCGAGTTGCTAGTAGAGAGGCCTGCGATCGATTGAATGTGCCGCTGGAACCCATACCAAAAAGAAGACGAAGAGATGATAAGGGAAAAGAGAAGGTTCAGGAGTCACCAACGCAAAATCCTGAACCTATGGACCCTCTTCCTTTAGTCATCCGGCCTCCAAGCCCGCCAAGCCCACCAGCGCAACCCTCTTCCCCCTTACACAAGCATTTCACAAACCTTCTTCTTGTCCCCAACTCTCATGTTTACCCAGCAGTCCCACCTTCACCATTAGCATCATCACTGTAACCCACCATTCCACTGTCGCAAGTTGATAACCCACATGGTTTGGGTGAAGGCACCTCTGCCCAACCCCAAAACAATGCTGGCGAGGCATCGCAGGCACAACCCTCCATCACCTTCATGGCGGCTGAGTTAGCAGAAATGAGATCCCTCTTCTCCCAACAACAACAACTCTTCTCTCAACAGCAACACTTCTTCAATCAACGATTTGAGGTAGTAAGGGAGCACATTTATGAGATTCAACACAGTGCCGCCACATCAAGAGAGGCGTTGATCAACATGCAGAGCAACATTTATAAAGTCCATATGCACCAGAGAATGATTGCGAAGCATAATCAAGAGTACTTCAACTTTCTTACCGCATATCTTCATGGTCCAATGGTGCCCCTACATATCCGGCAGCACTTAAATTTTGAAGAAGCGCCTCTTGCACCGCCTCAAAATCTGCCAGATCCCCCTGCTCTTCAACCTTAATATTTACACTTTCTTCCAATACAATTTTTTTATGCGGCCATTCTTTATTTGTATTCAATTCATTTATTATTTGTAAAGTACTCAAATTCTTTGACTCTTGTACAGGCAATATAAAATTTTGTAATGCGTTCATTTGTAATTTATTTGTATACTTTGTTAATAGTCAATACAATTAGAGTATATATTCACTCCACTTTTTGCCTGTGCCTTTTTCTTTATCTTTCTTTGTCAATTTTTGTAATGTTCTAAATCTCTTATTTTTATGATCTTCATTGCGTTGCTATGATGTATTACATATTTATACTTAGAAACATTTCCCACAATTAGTAAATTCTAACTAACACTTAGTTAATTCTTAGTTTAGCAGTACTTTACCTTTTATCTTTCAAAGTTCTGCTTAAACCTTCTTTTTGAAATTTTCTTCTAAGTGTTTGTCTAGTCTCTCCAAACAACGCAATGGGAACCTTGCTCATCTATAAATTTGGGGGTGGGGAAGGTCTGAGCAGATGAGATCAAGATTATGCTGTATTTTAGAAAATGTTTAGAAAATGTGTCCATTCTCATTTAAAAAAAAAAAAAAAAAAATTTATGCAAAACTCCAATGTCAGCACAAGGGAAAACTTTAAAAATATTCCCAACCTGATAAGAGTTTAGTTGTGAAAGGAGCCTATTCGTAGTTGATGTTCGTATGACACCCGTAAGAGCAAGCCAAAACGAAGGTGGGTTTCCAAGAATAATGCAATACAAAAAAAAAAAAAATGCAAGAGACAACTCCTCTGATCCTTATGAGTTGAAATTGAAATTGGCACACAACCGTAGTTGGATGTCCGCATGACACCCATGGGGATAAGCCAGAACGAAGAGTGTAACCATGACCAACAGTCTCTAAATAAAGAAATGACACAAGTTTTTGCTCACCGCATATAGATACATCAAGTTGTTTTGACAAAGAAGAGATAAACATTCTATTTTGAAAACTAGAAAAGCATCTTTGAGCAGAAGTTTGTCATATAGAAGAATAAAGTAGGGCTTGCTAAGAATTAGCAAGGATAGAAAGAAATTGTGATGTCAAGTAATGTGCCTAAGTGCAGCATTTGGAGCAACCAATTATCGCAGAAATAGAGGATAGGAATTGAGCATGATTGCCTTAGTAGAAGATATGCTTGAAGACAAGTATATATTTAAATTTTGGGGTGTGATAACTTGTAGAAATACAAGTTATTTATTGCGGCCAAAATTTAGTAAATATGCACCTATTGTATGAAAATTAGCCTAGTATTACAATAATTATAAATGTTTGCAATTACCCCCCACTAACACCATAAAGATGGAGGACAAGCCGAATTTTACTCTGTTTTGCTGAAGACCAAGTCACCGCTTGCGCTCAAGGCTCATGAGAAACTGATCAGCGCATCTCTATCACACTGCACCCATCAATCAACAATGAAGAGGCGATTACCGTAATGACGGCACAATGCAACAGTCGGTCCAGAGCTGTGTTTCAACCACATGCGGTAATAAAAGCAACACCGCATGCGAATCCAAGATCGAAAGATGCAGCTGAGTAGTGCAAAAGCGGAGGTTGAGACATGTGTACAACTAACGGTTGTGCAGATTGATGGTTTGATTGCATAAGAGAAGGAATAATATCCCTCCATCTTCGGAATTACCATAACGATCAAGTGGGGACCACAAGGCCGAAGTCAAAGATTTGCACCTATATATACCCCATTGATTTCAGAAAAAAAAGTATGCTACGGGATACGGGGTAAATGCTGCAAAATTGTTGAGAGAAAAAGCTGAGCTGAGTACTTAAGTAAAGAAATCTGGGAAGAAGATGAAATAAGGCCGAGAGGTGAATCTCAGATCTAATCTGCCAAACACCCGATTGAAAGCTCTGTGCAAAGATCCTTGCTACCGGTGGAGCAAGCTTGAGAGGGAAGCTTTTCCTACCATCAAATCCATCCTATTCGGCAAGCAGATCTCCATCGAATCAGTGTCAAGACATTGGCACTTGTTTGTATCTGTTCTATCTCTTTCATCATTGTATTTCACTGTTTCTTTATCTCTTCATTCACACCATGTATCAAATGCTTAATAGAGATATTAAATGTTTCGATAGCTTTCATTTATCATTTTTTGTCTATTTTCGTTCACTCGTCAATCACTTTCTTCATGATGTCTTCTTAATTCCCTGATAAGCAATGTAAATTAACTAAGTACTTAATCTGTGTTAAAAATATAAAATGCGTTTAGCTAAGGCATGTTAGATGGCATCTTCACTTGTGAGAGCAGAAGTGAAGATGCCATTCTGATCTATTGAGAGAAGGTCAGAAGAATGCGTTAACTAAAGCGAGAAGTACTTCCAGATATGGAAGCAACCTTGCATTCATTACGTTAGTCTTTGTTTCACCACAGACATGTGGGAGCGCGGTCGATCACTGAAAGGTGTACGCCAAGAGAAGAGCGGAACAACATTTGTAGCTTCAACGCAATTGAGAACTTGTGTTATTTATGTTATTTGTCTTTCTCTTTCTATTCTATTCATAAGACTTGCCGCCGCATCCCACGTCTTTGCATAACTTTCACAGCCAGCCTTGACCTCAGCATCTTGTACATGAAGCCTGTATCTTGTATCATCTAGCTTAGGTTTATTGTATTTTTATGTTATTATCGCATCTTTACTGCTTTCCTTTATTTTATTGCAATTTATATACCTGTACAAACACATTTTTAAAGATTGAAAACCTGGTCGCATATATCATGAATGTACCACAATAACCTAAACCAGTCCCCTCGGATCACACCGAGAAACTTGTGGTGGAATTACACTTAGTTCCATTGTAAGGAAACTTGTGACAGCGCATGACATACTACATGAACATCCATAATTAACGCATAATTAGAAGTAGTATCGCATCATCATGAGCATAGAACATCATCAATCATACCTATCAAAACCTACATTACAACGACATATGTCAGAGAACGGGGAATATGTCTAAAAGAAATGAAATGCCGTTGACGACAATCTTAGAGGTTGAGTTATTCGATGTTTGGGGAATCGACTTCATGGGCCCGTTTCCGCCATCAGAAGGTCATCACTATATCCTTGTCGCGATTGACTACGTATCAAAATAAGTTGAGGCCATCGCATGTGCCAAGAATGATGCAGCCACTGTGGCAAAATTTCTAAAGAAGAATATTTTTGCTCGATATGAGATGCCACGGGCCTTAATCAGCGATGATGGCTCTCAATTTAGAAACTGTATAATTACCAACCTGTTGACTAAATTTAACGCCAGTCATCGAGTTGCAACTGCTTATCACCCACAGACTAATGGGCAGGCAGAGATTTCTAACCAAGAGATCAAAACTATCTTGGAGAAGGTAGTCAATACTTCCGGGAAGGATTGGTCACCCAAGCTTGATGAAGCACTGTGGGCATACAAGACTGCCTATAAAACACCAATTGGTATGTCCCCGTATGCCTTGGTCTTTGGAAAAGCTTGTCATCTGCCGCTCGAGTTGGAACATAAGGCGATGTGGGCATGCAAGAAGCTGAAGTTTGATTTAGCAATTGTGGGGAAAGTCCGGAAGCTGCAACTAAACCAACTGGTTGAATGGTGAAGGGACGCCTATGAAAATGCCAAAATCTATAAGGAGAAAACCAAGAAGTGGCATGACGACCGCATAAACGACTGGACATTCGTTGAAGGTCAACAGGTATTACTCTTTAACGCACGACTGCGATTGTTTCTAGGGAAATTGAAGTCTTGCTGGTCTGGGCCGTTCAAAATCAAGAGTATCTTTCTGTACGACGTAGTGGAACTAACAACTTTAGATGGGAACAACGCATTTATAGTTAATGGTCAACAGATTAAGCCTTACTACGGAGGCGACATAGATCGACGCATGGATACCATTGACTTGGGCAAGTAAGATTAACCGCTTGCAAGGGGATGTGAGTGCCATAATTCTGAAAGCTTCTTTCAATCAGCATCCCTACCTATGTTTACTTGCTTTCTTTACAACTTTCTTTTACTGCTTTCTAAATTACGTTATTTACTGCTTCATAGAACTAACCTTTAATCCTTTCTGTATTTACCTTCAATATAATTCAGTTGAGTATTTCCATGTCATGTTTAATTTCTTTAATTTATATGCATTAGTAGTGTTGTTCTTAACTTTTGTGAATGACTGGATGAAACATTGAACATCGCAAAGTCTTTTCGACTTGCATTATTGATGAATTAAAAAGAAAAAAAAATAAAATTTGGTATGTAATGCAATGATGGGTGCATGGTGTGCTAACAAGATACACCTTACATCCATTACACCCAAACGCATTGCGTTGAGGGGTGTGTTGTGTGCGTATGTGTTATTTGCCCGTCTTTAGTGAAAAGGCACTATGTTGAGGTAGCGATGCATTGGTAGCAATACCGTGCGCCTGATCCTCTAGAAATGTTTTGAATTCAGGGGTGTGTTACAGGAATACATGCGTTGTTGCCATTCCTCAGCAAAAATGTATTTGCGTTAATGGAAGCACGATGTTAAATTGTAATCGTGCACCCATCTAAATCAAATTCATTAGTTAACAAAATTCTTTGATTCTTTGTATAGGCAAAAATATTTGTATTGCGTTATTTGTAATTATTTGTATACTTAATTAATTTTCAATACAACTAAGTAGCAATTCTCTCTATTTGCCTGTGCCTTTTTCTTTATCGTCCTTATTTACGATGTTTTAATCTTTCTTTTTGCGTTATTCATTGCGTTGCCATGATGTATAATATGCATACACTGAGAAACATTTCCCATACTTTGTACTTTCTAACTAACATTTAGTTAATTCGTAGCTTAGCAATGCTTTACCTTTTATCTTTCAAGTTCTGCTCAAACCTTCTTTTTGAAATTTTGTTTAACTGTTGTCCAAATAATGCAATGAGGACCTTGCACATCTCTAAATTTAAGGGTGGGGAAGGTCTTAGCAGATGAGATCAAGATTATGCGGTCATTAAGAAAATGCATTCATCATTTCCAAAAAAAAAAAAAATTCAATAAATTTTCATGTCAACTCCAATGTCAGCGTAAGGGAAAACTTCAAAAACATTCCCAACTTGATAAGAGTTAGTTGTGAAAGGAACCTGCTCGTAGTTGGATGTTCGCATGACACCCGTGGGAGTAAGCCAAAACGAAGGTGGTTTTCCAAGAACAACGCAATGTGAAAAAGAAAAGGAAAATAAAAGAATGCAAGAGACAACTCCTCTGAAATTCATGAGTTAAAGTTGAAATTGGCACACAACCGAAGTTGGATGTTCGTATGACACCCGTGGGAACAAGCCAAAACGAAGAGTGTAATCATGATCAAAAGTCTCTAATAAATGGCGCAAAGTTTGATCACCGCATACGGATGCATCAAGTTGTTTTGATAAAGAAGAGGTAAACATTCTTTTTAAAACTAGAAAAGTATTTTTTAGCATAAATTTGTAGTATAGAAGAATAAAGTAAGGCTTTGTTAGGAATTAGCAAGGATAGAAGGAAATTGCATTGTTAAGTAATGTACCTAAGTGGAGCATTCGGAGCAACCAATCGACGCAAAATGTAGGAGAAGAATTGAGTATTTTTGCCTTAGTAGAAGATATGCTTGAGGACAAGCATATATAAATTTGGGGGTGTGATAACTTGTAGAAATACAAGTTATTTATACTGCTTTATTTAGATATTGCGGCCAAAAGAGAGGAAAGTTGCGTCAGTTGTAGAGAAATTAACTAAGAAATACAATAATTATAAATTGTTGTCAATACACCCACTAACACCATTGCGATGGTAGAAAAGAGTATTTCAAGTCTGTTTTTGCAGGAAGTCCAGTCACCGTATGCGCTCATGGCTCAAGAGAGAAAGATTAACGCATCTACGTCGCATTGTGCCCATCATTCAGAAATGAATAGACGATCAACGCAATGACGGCGCATGCGACAATCGATCAAGAGCTTTGCGATCAATGCAACTTCAACTGCATGCGGTAATAAAAACAACACCGCATGCGGGCATACGATCGAAGATGCAAATGAGCAACGCAATCACGGAGGATTTTGACACTTGTACAACTAACCGTTGTGCATTTTCAACGGACTGATTACATAACAGAAGGAATATTTATTGCACCATTCTCGAAATTTTCATAACAATAAAGTGGGGACCACAAGTCAGAAAGTCAAAGCTTTCATCTATAAATACCCTCAAAGAATTCACTAAAATATATACTTGATACAGAGGATAATTGATACGAGGCTATTGAGAGAGAGACTGATCTGAGTTTGATCGGAGAAGATCCGGGAAGAAAAGAGACAAGGCCGAGAGGTGAGTCTCAGGGCAAATCATTCCAAATCCCCGCCGTGAAGCTCTGTACCTAGATCAACTCTACCGGTTGAGCAAGCCTGAGAGGGAAGGTCATCCTTCCATTCACTCAATCTACGCTGGCAAGCAATCTCTCCATCCAGATCGGTGTCAAGACATTGGCACTCTTCTGTATCTGTTTCTAACTCTTATTCATCAATTGTATTTCATCTTCTTAGTTTAAATCATTCACAACCATGTATCAGATGCTTGATTTTATAATTGAATGTCATGATCACTTTTATTTCCACATATCTGTCTATTTCTGTTCCTCCATTAATCACTTTCTCCACGATGTTTTCTTAATCCCTTGCGTTCACTACGTTCGTCCCTGTTTCGCCACAGAGATGTGGGAAACGCGGCAAATCACCGAGAGGTGTATGCCAAGGGAAAGCGGAATCGTACTTATATCTTTAACGAAATTAAGAAACTTGCGTTTTTTATATTAATTATCCTTTCTCTTTCTGTTTCGCACATAAGCCTTGCCACCACATAACATGATCCTTGTATAATCTTCACAGTCAGTCTCAACCTCGGTATCTTGTATCATGTAACCTATATCTTGTATCATCATAGCTTAGGTTTATTTTATCGCAATTTACTTTCATCGCAATTTATTTTATTATCGCATTTTTATCGCTTATCTTTACTTTACTGCACAATTTACTTTATCGCATGTAAAAACCACACTTTTATTAAATTGAAAACCCCCCGGTCGCATATATCACGAACGTAACACAATCAACCTAAAACAATCCCTGTGTTCGACCTCAGATCACACTGAGAAACTTGTGATGAAATTATACTTGGTTTCAATGTAAGGAAACTTATGACAACGCACAACATACTATAACAACATTCATTAATAACGCATATCTAGAAGTAGTATCGCATATCATCACAATCATCCATGCGTTGTATGACATAAAAAGATTAATTTTATTCATTCATATTCATACATGTCAACAAGTTTATGGCATCATCGCATCTTATGTCATCAAGATTAGATTAAAATTATGTCATATATGCGTGACAAGTTGATTTCCTACAAAACAGAAACAGAAACATTCCATTCTACCATCACAATGGTGTTAGTGAGTGTATTGACGACAATTTATAATTCTTGCATTTCTTAGCCAATTTCTATATTATCGACGCAACTTTTCTTTCTTTTAGCCGCAATATCTAAATAAACAGTATTTTGTATTTCTATAAGTTATCAGTCTCCACGCTTCTTTGCGCACGACCGCTCGAACAACAACAACCTCAAACGCTCGATCTACACAACCGCAACACAGAACAAACACTTCGCGCTCGTCCTTAACGATTGCCTCGGCCATGAACTCCTCAGCAACAGCACGAACGGCCTCCACAGCACCTCGACGGTGTTGAGTTGAGTATAACACCACCAACAAGGCTACCTTGGTATTCTCGGTGTGGGAATCTAGAGGGTGGGCTTTGTTCAGACTTGGAATGAGGAAGATGAAGGAGGAAACACCGATCGTGTACACGACTGGGTAAGTGGGAGATGGAGGAGACCTATCATATAAGTTGATGCCCAATCGTTTAGCTAAAGCTATGCGTTCGTCTAGCAAAATCTAAATGATCGTTTAACTCATCGTTTAGCTCAGTCTACGTCTACAGACACTACACGATCGTTTACTTTAGGCAAGCGATCCTCTAGCAAAAGCTATGTGATCGTTTGGTAAATATTGTACGATCGTTTAGCTTACCACTGCACGATAGTTTAGCTAGCTCAAGCTATCATTTAGTAAATCTATATTTACTTGACAACTCCGTGAGATCTTTTTTTTTTTTTTTTTTTTTTTTTTTTTGCGAGAGAGAAATCTCAAAAACCTTTTATGAAAACTTTTCAACGATTACTAAAATTAGGAAAACCATTTTCCTTTTATCTCATGGTTATCATAAAAAACCAATAACCACCCACTCAATTGGTTATTAAAGAAAAAGAATTAATTATCCAATAATCAATATTATTATAAATATAAATGATAACCAACTTATCATACTATATTTATAACCTATAGTTTTAATATTTGATCTCATGAAACATATAAACCATAGTTCTTTTTCTATTCCATAGTACTCAATGTAAATCTCATTTACATCAATCTTCCACTAGATGTATCTCATACATCATACCGATTATATCATATATAATCAAAATACCTCTTGTCGATTTAAACATTTCAAATCAACACCAAGAACTGATCCTCAACTGAATCCATTGAGCTACCAAGGTGACCTCATGGACCTGTAGCTCGAAGCTCCAACGGTACATGAATAACTGACTAAAATCTTTAGTCACGGGATCCACTATCCATTAACTGCGAGGCACTCCACTAAAGACCGATAGCTGAACTCTCCTTACCACAGATATATTATGTGTCCATCTTAACCAATCAGCAGTGCGACAACCCTTCACAGATCGCTCGTAAGTATAGCTGGGCCAATAACTGTTATGCCCCTGTAGTTACATCTGTCTTCTTAAGT
Organism: Benincasa hispida; assembly: GCF_027475165.1. Classification (NCBI taxonomy): domain Eukaryota; kingdom Viridiplantae; phylum Streptophyta; class Magnoliopsida; order Cucurbitales; family Cucurbitaceae; genus Benincasa; species Benincasa hispida. Next base: position 89,807,304 of record NC_143486.1, on the reverse strand, counting down.
ACCACTGATTCTTTTAATGAACATAAGTCATAGTCTTACTATGACTGAGTCTTCTCTTCCAAAGAGAAGCTGTGGCCACTATTTCAAGCCCTGGAATCAGCCTTTAAGGGAGTAATCTCTCTACTTATCCTTATTTCAGGAAATGAGTGAATTCCATCTTGTGGATTGAGTTCCCAGCTCCCATATCAGATAAGTCCCCAAAAAGGTAGGCATGTTGAGTTGGCAATCTGGCCACACCCATACTAATCAAAGGACCGCCCTCAAAGGCAGGAGTTCTCAAAACACTTAGGATTGGGGTCGTGTCACCTATGGTCATTTAGGTGAGATGTAAGTCTCTAGTATCAACAGTGTTATATTCAGAGTCTAGTCATCTTGTGGTTCGGGTCTTATACGAACTCTTTGTATAGGACAACCCCGCTCGCACGTCTCCACATGAATGGTCAGGATCTACCATCTGTAGTAGTTTACAACACTTGTAAACCTCTACAAAGTGGGCCGTATCCATAGTGTCACAAGGATAAGGTATCCCACCTTAATCCTTATACTACAGACCTATTTAGGTTATCACTTAAGGCATGATCCACTTGTATATCACATATACATGCTTAAGTTCACATAAGATAACCAAGGAACTTTGTTTATTAGATATAAGTAAATGCTAGAATTAAATAACACTTATTTTATTCATTAAACAATGTGTATCTTTACAAAACAATGAGACTCATGGAGAATTAGGATACCAATCCCAATAATCTCCCACTTGTCTTAATGACTAGGGAGACTAATGTACAATACAATATAAAAAAGTACAATGTACAATAAACTAGGGCATACCCTAGTACCATCTTCTACTTGCCTTAGACAAGATACCGCATATCCCCCAGACCCAGACTCTCTAGGTGACCTTCGAACACTTTAGCCGTGAGGGTCTTTTTAAAGGGATCAGAACATTATGCTTCGATGCGATCTTCATGAATATCACATTACCGTGATGCACAATCTCCCTGATCAGGTGATATTTCCGTTCTATGTGCTTACCTCAACGATGACTCCGAGGCTCCTACAAATTTTCCGCAGCCCCGCTGTTATCACAATATAGTGTGATAGGTAAATCTATATATGGAACAACTTCCAAATCTGAAAGGAACTTCCTCAGCCAAACAACCTTCTTAGTTGCTTCACAAGTGGCTATGTATTTGGCTTCCATAGTGGAGTCTGCGATGCATCCTTACTTGATGTTTCGCCAGACAACAACCCCTCCATTTAGAGTAAACACTAACCCCGATGTCTATTTATGAGAATCTCTATCAGTCTAAAAGTCAAAGTCTGTGTATCCTATAAGGATCAGATCCTTATCTCCATACACAAGCATGTAATCCCTCGTTCTCCGAAGATACTTGAGAATCATTTTGACCTCCGTCCAGTGATCAAATCTTAAATTGGATTGATACCGACTGACAATCCCTACTGCATAGCAAATGTCGGGTCTGGTACACAACATTGCATACATCAAGCTTCCTACATTAGAAGCATAGGGAATCTGTCTCATCTCCTCAACCTCTTGAGGTGTCTTAGGACATTGATCCTTAGACAAAACGATTCCATTCCTGAAGGGTCATAAACCCCTCTTGGAATCTTGCATCCTATACCTGATCAACATTTGATCAATGTACGATGCCTCAGACAGGGCCAATCATTTGTTCTTGCGATCCCGAAAGATCTGGATCCCGAAAACATACTGTGTCGCACCTAAATCTTTCATTTGGAACTAGGCAGCTAGCCACTCTTTAATGTCAGTCAAATACCCTACATCATTCCCAATGAGTAGGATATCTTCTACATACAGTACTAGGAAAGCTACTGAGCTATTGATGATCTTCTTGTAAACACAAGGCTCATCAACGTTCCGGTCAAAGCCAAACGACTTGACAGTAGTGTCAAATATGATGTTCCAAGATCTAGATGTTTGTTTCAGCCCATAAATGGACCTATTAAGCTTGCAAACTCTTTGCTCTTGATCTGGAACGATGAACCCCTCTGGTTGAGTCATATAGATGGTCTCCTCAAGATTACCATTAAAAAGGCAGTCTTGACGTTCATTTTCCATATTTCATAATCATAAAATGTGGCTATGGACAGGAGAATCCTGATAGACTTCAACATGGCAATAGGTGAGAAAGTTTCCTCATAGTCAACTTCCTCAACTTGGGTATAACCCTTTGCCACGAGTCTAGCCTTAAAGTTTTGCGCCTTTCCATCTATACCTCTCTTTCGCTTATAGATCCACTTACACCCAATAGGTCTTACCCCATCAGGTGAATCAATAAGCTCCTAGACGTTATTGAAGTACATAGACTCAATTTCCTGGTTCATAGCCTTAACCCATTCATCTTTGTCAATATCATCCATTGCTTTCTTAAAAGACAACAGATCCTCGACCCCATCATTCGTAATGACATTTTGGGCTTCAGTCAAACCCATGTAGCGATCTGGTGGGTTCATAACTACATCGAGGTAGTCTTAACTCTTGAGCTAGTTGACTAGACATCCCGACCTCAACGACTCTTGTTGATCTGTCAGCTTGTCAACAACTCTTGTTGAACCCTTAGTAGTTTCAGTCTCACTAGAGATCTCATGTAAAACGAGCTTACTTCATGGCTTATAATCCCTCATGTGATCTTTTTCCAAAAAGATAGCATTTGTGGAAACAAATACTTTGTTCTCACTTGGATCATAGAAGTATCCTCCTCTCGTTTCCTTGGGGTAGCCTACAAAAAGGCAAACCTTCGAACGCGGTTTCAACTTCTTTGGGTTAGTCACTAGCACTTGTGCTGGACAGCCCCAAATCCTGAAGTAGCGTAAACTACCTTTACGACCTCTCCATAACTCAAAAGGTTTTTCAAAAACACTTTTTGAGGGAACGTTGTTCAGGATATAACATGTAGTCTGCACTGCATAACCCCAAAACGAGTATGGAAGATGAGCACAACTCATCATAGACCGAACCATGTCTAACAAGGTTCTGTTTCTCCTTTCTGATACACCATTCTACTGAGGTGTACCAAGGGCCGAAAGTTGGGACGCAATCCTATGTTCTATCATATAGTTCTAGAATTGGAGGTCCAGATACTCTCCACCACGATCAGATTATAGTGTTTTTATCTTCTTACCTAACAAGTTTTCAACTTTAGCCTTATACTCCTTGAACTTGTCAAGGACTTCAGACTTACGTTGCATTAGGAAGAGATACCCAAACCTTGAATAATCATCTATGAAAGAGATGAAATATTCATACCCACCTCGAACTCTAACATTCATCGAACCATAGAGGTCTGAATGTACAAGCTCTAAGGCTTCCTTGGCCCTATAACCTTTTCCAGTAAAAGGTCATTTTGTTATCTTACCTTCGAGGCATGATTCACGTACCGACAAGGAGTTTTCTTCTAAACTTTTTAGAAGTCCACTTTGCACCAACTTTTCAATCCTATTGAGGTTGATGTGAGCTTACCTAAGATGCCAAAGATGGATGTTTTCCTTTGGAGAAACCTTTGGTCTTTTAGTCGTTGTTGCTGTACTAGACATTTTAGTGTTAAACAAGGCTTTTATGACTAACGACCTTAGTACATATAAGTTATTTTCCACTGAACCATAACCAATCTCCATTCCATTCTTAAATATGAACACTTTATTCTCAGAAAAGGAAACGGTGTAGCCTTGTTCAATGAGACAAGAAACCAGATTAAATTCCTCTTAATATGAGGAATAACAAAAACATTATCCAGTAACAGATAACATTTCTTGTCAACAAATAACTTTAGCCTACCTACAGCAACAATTGAAAAAACCTCACTAGTACCGACTGAAGAGTCATCTCTCTCCGTGGCAACATTTGCTAGGAACTGAATCCTTGGTAAGAGAAATTGATATGATTGGTAGCACCTGAATCGAGGATCCAGGCAGAATCATCATTCTCTACCAGACATGTCTCCAAGACCAATAAATCATATTTACTGTCTTGTCTCCTCTTTTGGAGAATAGTGGGATGGAGGTCGTTTGCCACGAAATCTGTTTCACACGATTTTTTCCACTGTAAGTAATCAGTCATTTTAAATACTTTAAATAGAAATACTAACGAGTTGCTGAAAAGAAAAACATATTGACCTACGTTAGGTTTTAAGCAAATACCCGTTGTAAAACAAAACAACATCCAATAAGGTTTTAGCAAAACTAACATGAACCCCGTGTGACATCTAGTTTCGCAATGAAACTTCAAAGGTTTAGGACAAAAGCCGCCGAAGGGAGGTCAGTTATCCCTCCTCTGAATTGAGAAGTTCTCAACCAATCATTAATACCAGAACAAATCTTGCTCTTATAACTACTAGCCATCATTGATTTGGCTAAGAGATCATTAACTTACTTAACAATCTCCTGTAAGTGTAACCCGCCATTTTAAGCCCTAGAGGTCCATCCCAAAAGGCCAATTCGAAGGGAAAAAAATCAGATTGGGGAAAAACTTAAAGCGACCATATCCATTTCTGGAGTTCACCTTGATATTGACCAACTGCATAAAACCCATCCAAAGGGGGACGCACCAAAGGCGACACGAGGGAGTAAAGAATGACCTCACGGTGTGAACCAATGACAGAGACCATAGGACGAGTTGACACACACCATTCACCCACTTACTATAAACACTCTCTTCGTTCACCTTGATATTCACTCATGTAAACACCATTCGAAGGGGGATGCATCACCACAAGGCCAAATATGAATCTCACGGTGTGAATTGAGTATTATTTTATGCGATGAAATAATGGAGTGGAATGCATTGATGGAAAATGCATTGTGCAAACAAGTTTTCTCAGCTGGACCTAAGTATAAACCCTACTGAGTTTCCTGGTAAGCCCAGGGTCGAACTTAGGGACTAAGGAAAACAATATGCGGTAGTAATTTTTAGATCACTTTGCGGTAACAATAAATCAAGAGTTGGTTGGTTTGTTGTTTACAGTATAAAAAGTATGCGGTGGATTTGAGATAAAAGTAATTATGCGACAGATACATTGAGTATGTGGTGGAACGGGTTGAGAAGGTCTTTAGCTAGCATTTCCCAAGAATGCGTTCAAACTATGCGATCATGCTACACTCATGTGACAGCAAAACATTTTCCAATGCAAATGCGGTGGCTCCTAATTTTAGGACGCATATGATGAATGCGATAGTGTTTATAGAGCTTATTCCTAAGTCTCTACTTCTTGCCTATGTGATGATGCAAGATGCACACAAGGACAAGGTGACTGCATACAATCATAACCTATCTCTAGGATGCATGCGATGCGTTACTAGCAAATAGAGCTTATTCCTAAGCTTCCTTCTCTTGATTATGCAGTTCTAATCTGACTCTCCCGAGCCTAGATTCTAATATGACTTTTCCAAGCCTAGATTCTATCCTTAGACTACCCTCCCGAGTATCTCTAATGGACGAATGATGCATACATATTGCATAGAATGAAGATCCCAGGTTATGCTAGCTAAGTGCTTTTCAACCCATTCGATAGATTTAGCTACTCATGCGTAATGAACAGAGAGTGAACAGATATAAAGATGCAATTTCCATTTCTATAAATAAGTTTAGAGTACAAAATAACAATAGAAAGTAAGGGTAGAGAGTCTGGTAGCAATTCCTTGCTTCCTAAGGCTTTTACACCGTTATCTCTATTCTGTTCAAAAGATGTTCTTGCTTCCGCAAGAGTTGGCCCTCTCTCTGATTTTGACGCTTCTGACACTATTCCAAGTTCACCGGAATGATCTCTCGATATAATCTCCCTTCACTCACCTCCGCCTTCTAAGTAAAGAAAACTATGAACAAGGCTACTTCTATCTATAGGGAAAATTATCTAACTGAACGAACTCCTTCACTGAAGGTGGCCCTTGGTATTTATAGAGCTTCGGGGTGAAAGGCTTCTTCTCTCTTATGATTGCACTGATGGTATGGCATTAATTCTCTGTCTGATGCGCTGAATATTTGTCATCGAAAAGTTGAGTTTACTTGCCACAGTAGGTCGTTAACGGCTTGTCAACTTAATTCGGAATCGACCGTCATTAGCTTTCTGTCCTATCGTGATTTATTACGCTTTTCACCCAGATGCGCCCACCATGATGCGCTGGCTCTATGCGGCAACCTTCTTGAGCAGATATTCGCGAGCGCAAATGATTGCATAGCCTTCCGTTAATGCAATCTCTTAATGCGCTTGTACGTTAATTTCTTTGGATCACATTTCCGCCTTGCGTCAACACATTTTCTGCACAAAAATACATAATTTAGCTGTTTTAATGCGATGGACGCATGCAATTGCAATGTTGTGAACTTAATGCTTTTAGACGCAATATTGTATATTTTTATCAACGCAATCCTGCATTGTTTATAACTTTGCGCTGTAATAAAGTGCATTTCTGCCCGTTATCACACCCCCAAATTTAAACAATGCTTGTCCTCAAGCATAAGCTAAAGATTTCCTTTAGAAAGTCGACCGTCTTCTCTTTCCTAGATTTCTCAAGGATGCCTTATTCAAATCCTATACACCAAAATCTCCCTAATTCTCATCCAGGTCTCTTCTTAAAATATTTCTAAAATTTAGGGACCACAAGTTTAACCTTCAAAAAGACTTTTACTAGATTCCAGGGCATCGCATGATTTATTTCATAAAAAAAACTTTTTCATTGGGGTATTTTCAAATGATTTTTTTTATCCTTGCGTATTTTAGCCATTTTTTTCTATGACCTTGCACTCATCCAAGTGCCTAGCCTTCTTTTGGCTTGCCCCTATGTGTGTCATGCGGACATCCAACTACGAACAAGGTATTCTTTCTCAGTCTAAAGTCATGCCTATTTGGCAGCGGAGCTGCGATCATTTATTTATGCGTTGATCACGATTCCTACCTTCATTTTGGCTCGCCCCCATGTGTGTCATGCGGACATCCAACTACGAGTAGGATCTGATCGCAATGTTATGCTAATTTTTTTTTTGTAAGCTAAAAATATCAAGGTCGAAAATGAATACCGCACCCTCAAATTTAAACTGCAGCAATGTCCTCATTACTAAAAGATAGAAAGAAGTCATGCGATGCTCTTAAGAAGTTTCGTAAAGGGTCATGTCACACCCCGCTCCAGATTACCCTCTTAACCTGGATGGAGTGGAGACTGCAGTAGTTACCAACCCTCTTGCTGGCACTTACTGCCTATCTAACTTGTTAAATTTGCTCAAACCCTAAATACATACATTTCATCAATATATTGAACTAATTAACTTAGAACTTAACAAATTACATTACAGGGTTTCATAGCATTGTTTTACATGAATATTACAACTTAGTGAGCCCCATCTAGAATACTAGTCCCTATCTAACAGACAGATGTGTACTAACTAATACAGGTCTTCAATTAAGCTTCCTTCAACCTGACTCTTTGAGTGCCAGAGCAGCAGCATAGAAGTCTTTTGGGAACTGACCGCTACCTGAAAAGAAAACATTTGAAAACATGAGCTAGAAGCCCAATGAGTGACTAGCATTTAAAGCATAACGTTCATACATAAATTTGATATTAAAACTGAAAGCTTTAACTGAAAACATAAACTTGGCAACTATTATTCATGTCATCATCAATATCATATAGCACTATTTTATGCTTTGCTGGACTATACCTTAGTTTATTAGTCTAGAGTGGCCCATTTGCTCACTCGTTATCATCTTTTACTGCATTACTACTTAACTAGGAAGGAACACTTTTGTTCTCTTCCTAAAAACATAATTTGTAACCTCAGTTGAGAGAGAACCTTTACTCAATTCCTCAACGTTAATCCATAGTTAGTGTGGAGTGATCTCTACACTATGAATAACAACTTTTCTTACATTCATGTGATTCTAGTTTAAGTACCATCATACCTTAGGTACTACTGCTCAGATACCTTATCCGTGTACTTCAGTATCGAGCTGCTCGGATACCTTCTCCATGTCTTTCAGTACCGAGCTATTCAAATTCTAGGACAAAGCTTCAGTACCTTCTCATCTAGTCCTTTAGTACTGAGTTATTCACACTGAACTTGCTTATTCTTATCTCTTAATGACTTAGTTGTCCAAAAGCTTTCTATACTAACGCATCCTCTTATTCATTGAAAAGCATAGCATAAACATAACATTAATGTGAGATGCATTGCCTGGTAACTATTTGAGTATAGTTGTCATAAATAGCTTTTAGTAAACATACATTGCTGAACATTCATAAGCATTAATAATTTACTTAAAACATTTAAAGCATTTAGAGTCATTCACAGCTCGTCAGGCTCCTAACAGTTTATATGCCTCTCCTAGCTTTTCTTGGCCTGAAAGGACATAATCCTCAGTTAGATTCCTTTGAATTCTTAGCAAAATGCTTCAGGTAGCTCGCTTAATAATGGAATTTTCACCAACAAAACATCATTACTAGTAAGATGATCATCATGAGCGAGATCATCCTCATCAGCGAGACTTACCACCTCCCATCGAGATTTGTGATTTCTAGCGAGATTTACATCCTTAGTGAGATCCTCCTCTTCCATTACTCACTTTCGCTCTCGCTCATTTTCTTATCTCTTGCTTGCTCTTGCTCATTTCTTATCTCTCGCTCGCTTTTGCTCACTATGGTGAGCTGTCTGCTTAATCTTCCCAAGCAGCTGCCTACTTACGCACTAATTCCCTGTTCCAACTTCAAAAATTCATAACTCAAAATCCAGAACTCTTTTTAAGAAACTTTCTTCTACAAACTTTTTTAGAATTGAGTTTACTTTCTTACATTAAAATACCAGACCCAAATTCCTTGTATTTGGCTGTAGCTTCCAATCTTCACTTCAGGCTCTGATTAATCCGAGAATCTGCCTCTTCTACAAATTCTCCACTTTTTGCTATTCTCCGTGTGAGATCGTTCTCCAGAAAAATAACCTCAAAAACTAGATTCTCTCAGCTTCTGAGTGGCACTAATCTCACTTAATTTGCTCAAGTCATTTTCCAAAACCGAGCTTCTGATGTTCCTCTCCCTTTTATACTTCCTTTCGCCTCCCCTATTCAACGGTTAAACTGCCACCTCATTTAGCACTTAGTGCTTCTGGCCAATTCCCATTAGTGAGTTTAATTAATTTATTTTTCCTTCCCTTCCTTCATAACACACGTTAGACCTTCGCCTCATGATATAAATTTAGCGTGCATCATATATCTCCATCGTCTAATGCCCAATGCCTATTGTCTAGCATTTAACGTCTATCGTCTAGCATTCAATATCTATCATCTAGCTTTCAATGTCTATCATTTAGCTTTCAATTTCCATCATCTAGCTTTCAACATCTATCGTCTAGCATTCAACGTCTATCGTCTAGCATTCAACGTCTATCGTCTAGCATTCAACATCTATTGTCTAACACTTGTCATGTAGCCCATCGTCTAGCGCTGATGCCGATCGTGCAATGCCAACGCCCCATCCCTTAATGCTATCGTCCAACATATAGCGCTATCGTTTAGTGAGATCCTTCGTATCGTCTAGTGCCCAGTGCCTATCGTCTAGCTCAATCGTTTAACTCGCTCTCAACGATCTCGCTGATCTCGCTCTTAACGATCTCGCTGATCTCGCGCATATCCTATCGCTTAGCTACTGCGAGCATCGTTTACCTCCGTGTAATTACTACACGATTGCCCAGTGCCTGCCTACACGATCGCCTACCTCATCGTGTAGTGCCGTTCACTTACTAGATGATCGCATACCTAATCGTATAGTGCCACTCATTTGCTACACGATCGTCCAGCATCTTTGCTTGCACACATTTGAGACTGCCGCAAGCCTTATTAACACATCATGCCTTTCAACTCATGCGTTCATCCTTAGTACCAATGCATAGTTTATCGTTGCCTTTAACACTTAGCCTCTACAAGCCTTGGTTGCTACACACGCAACCTCATGCGTCCACACTTCTTCATCAACGCATGCCTACACTTTTCTTCCATACTTAGCCAATTTTCATTTGTTATATTATCTAAAACTCACCCTTGACTAAGTATTTCTAACATTTAGAATTTTCTTCCTCCATCTGCCTACTTTCTTTACCTCTTTTCATAATTTTACTTAACACGCTTGTTATTCACTTATGTAGGAAAAATGGAGTATGGGGTTTATAAGTCAATTTGAAAGAAAGCTAGCAGACCACTAACTTCTAGAAATATTTCATGAGGCGATTGACCTAAAATTAAGTTGACTCTAGTATATACGAAAAAAATAGAAGCATGCGTTTCATCTTTGAAATCATAATTGGCAAAGAGAAATAATGCGGTGACTTACTAAATTAATCAATGTTAAATGATTGCACCAACCAAAGAGGATGCGGTGATAAAATTTTCAAAATTAAAATACGATGCGATAGTGCAAAATTTGGAATAAAGTCAAGGAAAGATACAACCCCCAAATTTGCGCCGTCGCCCACATTTGTTGTGGACGTATCTTGCTTTGTGGCGATCTGCTTTGTTTTGATTGCAGTGATGGAGTAAAGTAATTGCGTCTTCGTGTAGAGCCTCCGCAATCATTCACCTCGATCGTTGCAAAAAAAACATTGAGAGGGTCAAATACAAAAACAAAGTTAACAAAATCATTTACTACGATCGTTCAACACGATCACATTCTTCCCTTTTTTTTCTTTTTTTTTTTATAAAGAAAAATATACGATAACAGTTAAAAGACAGGTAATGAAAGTTCATGAAGCATTGGTATAAAAAGGATATTTCAAAAGGAATGCATCCCTGATGAGTTTGAGTCGCATAGTAACACAAGGACTACTTATTTCAGGCTGGACTTTTTACGTCCACGGCGACTTTTTCTTCTTTTCTCGGTCCTCTGGGATTTTGACTGCCTAATCCGGAGCTTTTCCTTGTTGAAGGCGACCGGTCACGAGGAATGGTCGTCCCAATATGATGGGCTATCTTTGTCCGCTTTATAATCCAAAATGATGAAGTCTGCCGGCAAGATGAATTTTTCAATTGAGATTGCGACATCTTTCAACTCTCCTCGGGATGTATTCTGGATCTGTCCACAAGTAGAAGAGTCTCTATCGTGGGCTTAAGTTTGACCATATTCAATTGTTTGAAGATTGATAGCGGCGTTACGTTTATACTCACCCCAAGATCGCATAGTGCTTGGCCACTGTAGACCTCTAAAATGGAGCATGTTATCGTGAAGATTCCTGGGTCACACATTTTTGGTGGGATCGTTGTATTTTGCGTTACTGCCTCCGTAGCGATCTTATCTTTATTATTCTGTTTCTTTTTCAATATTTGTAGAAATAGTGGTAGCTGGACTTCTTCTATCTCATGTTCTAGAGGCTTGAAGGTGGACACAACTTCTGGGTTCATCTTCTCGGGCTCTTCGGAATCATATGTCAATGGGTCCTCGGTTGTTACCGCATTTAAGTTGGTCGTGATGGGTTCCTCCCCTACTTCCGTTGTCATTTTTTCGCTTAGCAAGGAGACTGCTAAGCATTGTTCCTTTCCTGTACACCCAGAGTTACGAGGGAGCTCAGTTGAGCTCGACAATGCTCCTTGCAGTCTGTTTTTGAGTTCGCCCGCAATCTATCCTAGCTGAATTTCGAGATTTCGGATGGACGTTGCTTGATTCTAAAGCACTGATTCATTCTCTCAATGTACTGCTTCAACAAGCTCTCAAGGATGAAGATTGCGGTGCCTGTGAACTGCTGGCTTAGTTATGCGTTGGATCGTTGGTTGGCGGGAAAAATTGGGTGGCCCTTCTTTTTACGCCACTGGTTGAAAGCTTTGTTGTTGATTTTTCCACGCGAAATTGGGGTGGTTCTCCACTCGAGGTTGTACGTGTCGGAATAAGGGTTGTTCTTTATGAAGCATACTGAGTGCGAATTTCCCGGGCATTCTTCCATCGGATGTGCTTCTCCATAGATGACACAACTTATAGTCGTTTGAACAATTGCATTGACCTGCCCTTTTTTCGCTCCCGTGCTATTAATTGTGATGCCTTTTATCAAACTCATCATCACAGTCATTTAGTTCTGAAGGGATGCGATGGCCCCGTTGTTTGCGTCATTGTCTCTAATTCTTAATCTTTGATCGCTTTCTCTCTAGTCCTCGTGACTTTTTGAAATGTGATTAAGGTTATTCTTGGCCTCCTCATAAGTTTTATCCGATAGACCTCCAGCTGCTGCTGTATTGGTAGCGATCTGCGATGCAGGGGTTAATCCTTAGTAGAAAATCTTCATTCGTAAACAGTCTGGTAAGCCGTATGTGGGCAATCTCTTACCAGCCTCTTAAATATCGCCCAAGCGTCGCTGAGCGATTCGTCAACATCCTGTTCAAAATTCATAATTAACTTCCTTCTTCTTGCGTTCTCTATTGGAGGGAAGTATTTCTTCATGAACTTTTCCACGACTTGTTCCCACGATGTTATCTCTCCCGGTTCGAGAGAATAAGCCCATTTTCTTGCTTGATCGCATAAGGAAAATGGGAACAATGTTAGCTGAACCTCCTTGGTAGAGATATTTGGGAACACAAAAGTGTTGCAGATCTTGATGAAACTCTGGAGGCGGGCGTGCGGGTCCTCGCCATGCCTACCATCAAACTGTCCGGCAGTTTGGATCATCTGCAGCATCACCGGCTTTATTTCGAATCTCGATCCTTCAAGAGCGGCCCTCATGATTTCTTGGGAGAAATCGTAGAGGTTGGTCGATGAATAGTCCTTAATGGGCCTATTACGATCATTTGCCAATAGGATGGGATTCGCCATGACATTATTTTCATTTGGTGCTCCATTTCCAGGTTGTTCCGCCATGTTATCTTTCTCTTGTTGCTGGCGGCTATCTCTCAATCTTCATCGGAACGTTCTTTCAATTTGTGGGTCGTAATTCACCAGAGATTGAAAGATGCAAAGAAAATCAGAAAATTACCGTTAGCACACTGTATTGCCGAAGTCCCCGGCAACGGTGCCAAAAATTTGATGTGTTATTTTATGCGATGAAATAATGGAGTGGAATGCGTTGATGGAAAATGTGTTATGCAAACAAGTTTTCTCAGCAGGACCAAGTATAAGCCCTACTGAGTTTCCTGGTAAGCCCAGGGTCGAACTCGAAACTAAGGAAAACAATATGCAGTAGTAATTTTTAGATCACTTTGCGGTAACAATAAATCAAGAGTTGGTTGGTTTGTTGTTTACAGTATAAAAAGTATGCGACAGATTTAAGATAAAAGTAATTATGCGACAGATACATTGAGTATGTGATGGAACAGGTTGAGAAGGTCTTTAGCTAGCGTTTCTCAAGAATGCATTCAAACTATGCGATCATGCTACACTCATGTGACAGCAAAACATTTTCCAATGCAAATGTGGTGGCTCCTAATTTTAGGACGCATGCGATGAATGCGATAGTGTCATAGAGTTTATTCCTAAGTCTCTACTTCTTGCCTATGCGATGATGCAAGATGCATACAAGGACAATGTGATCGCATACAATCATAACCTATCTCTAGGATGCATGCGATGCGTTACTAGCAAATAGAGCTTATTCCTAAGCTTCTATCTCTTGATTATGCGGTTCTAATCTGACTCTCCCGTGCCTAGATTCTAATATGACTTTTCCAAGCCTAGATTCTATCCTTAGACTACCCTCCCGAGTATCTCTAATGGACGAATGATGCATACATATTGCATAGAATGAAGATCCCAGGTTATGCTAGCTAAGTGCTTCTCAACCCATTCGATAGATTTAGCTACTCATGCGTAATGAACAGAGAGTGAACAGATATAAAGATGCAATTTCCATTTCTATAAATAAGTTCAGAGTACAAAATAACAATAGAAAGTAAGGGTAGAGAGCCTGGTAGCAATTCCTTGCTTCCTAAGGCTTTTACACCGTTATCTCTATTCTGTTCAAAAGATGTTCTTGCTTCCGCAAGAGTTGGCCCTCTCTCTGATTTTGATGCTTCTGACACTATTCCAAGTTCACCGGAATGATCTCTCGATATAATCTCCCTTCACTCACCTTCGCCTTCTAAGTAAAGAAAACTATGAACAAGGCTACTTCTATCTATAGGGAAAATTAACTAATTGAACGAACTCCTTCACTGAAGGTGACCTTTGGTATTTATAGAGCTTCGGGGTGAATCTCTTATGATTGCACTGATGATATGGCATTAATTCTCTATCTGATGCGCTGAATATTTGTCACCGAAAAGTTGAGTTTACTTGCTACATAGGTCGTTAACGACTTGTCAACTTAATTCGGAATTAACCGTCATCGGCTTTCTGTCCCATCGTGATTTATTACGCTTTTCACCCAGGTGCGCCCACCATGATGTGCCGGCTCTATGTGCAACCTTCTTGATCAGATATTCGCGAGCGCAAATGAATGCATAGCCTTGCATTAATGCAATCTCTTAATGCACTCGTACGTTAATTTCTTTGGATCGCATTTTCGCCTTGCGTCAACACATTTTCTTCACAAAAATACATAAGTTAGTTGTTTTAATGCGATGGACGCATGTAATTGCAATGTTGTGAACTTAATGCTTTTGGACGCAATATTGTATATTTTTATCAACGCAATCCTGCATTGTTTTATAGGACACCTCCGCTTGCACGTCTCCACATGAATGGTCAGGATCTACCATCTATAGTAGTTTACAACACTTGCAAACCTCTACAAAGCGGGCCGTATTCGTAGTGTCACCAGGACCAAGTATCCCACCTTAATCCTTATACTACAAACCTATTTAGGTTATCACTTAAGGCATGATCTACTTGTATATCACATATATATGCTTAAGTTCACATAAGATAATCAAGGAGCTTTGTTTATTGGATATGAGTAAATGCCAGAATTAAATAACACTTATTTTATTCATTAAACAATGTGTATCTTTACAAAACAACGAGACTCCGAGAGAATTAGGACACCAATCCCAACAAATTAATCAATGATATAATCATGATAATTGCATTTTTTTTCTTGTATTGCCAAATGAATTGATATTAGAATTTATGAAAGTTATTTTTTTCCCTTGATTGGTTCTATTATTATTTATTTTTTCTTTTTTTCATTATTTATTCAATATGTACTCTAATAGAACAGTACTCTATTTTTTAGTTGTAAGTAAATTGAACAGTATCTTCATTTTGGTGGAAGCACAACAAACTAACTTTGGTGATAGACCCAGATAGATGTCTATCTATGTCTGTCTACTAATAATGATCTAAGATTGATAGACATCGAGAGATCGTGATAGTTGACTATTACTGATAGATAGTGATAGAACATTATCATCGTCTATTACTGATAAATAACTATCATTAATAGACAATGATAGACAACTATCAATGCTTAAAGCAGTTATAGTTTCTATCAACTATCAACTATCACTATCAAAATCTTCCAACTTCAGCCAATTTTCTTTTGTTGAATGCGAACCTACAATAGTTGAATTACTAATTTGAAGGGATCAAATAATAACACATTGTCAATGCATTGATTTTCAAGTTTACAATGGATTAAAATGTCAACAAATAGAAATCTTCTATCTGGAACTATGTATAAGCAATAAGGTAAATGAACTTCTATGACTATGATAGACGCTAATAAATGCGTATTTGTGTCTATCTACTGAAAGACAGTGATAGGCTACAATCATTGTCTATCAGTAGATAGAACTAGATAAAGATTATAGTCTATCACTGTATAATGTACACCCCCGTGATATTTACGTTTTTAATGAATTAAATTTTAAGATCTATTTGATTGTTCAATTTATAACCCAATAACTAATATGAGCACCAATGCCATTGATTGTTAACAAGTACCACTTATACCATTAATTGTCTAACAAGTATCACTAATAGAGTATGATAGACATTTATACTATCTATCTATGAATACCATTGACACTAAATTATTGAACTAGTTGAAGTATAACAACGATAAACACTGATAGAAGTCTATTAATGTCTACAACAATAGATAGTGATAGATTTCTACCAGTGTATATCTGATAGACCATGATAGTAATCTATTCGTGTCTATCACTGATAGATTTTATTCATGATATACCCTAATAGAAGTTCATTCAATAGATATACCCATAAAGAAAGCTCTATAAAATTGATATAATCATAGCACAACAAAAAATAACACTAATTTAGAATTTGAAGAGTTGTTCATCATCCCTAGTACAAACCAAATTTACAAATTACTAGAATTCACAAAAATGTATTTCATTGTCAATTAGTTCTAAAATCAATGCAACAACTAGAATTCAAAAAGATAGACAATAACCAAAATTCACAAATATATAGTTCTAAAATCAAGGCTAAAAAGGTTTAGGTTGAGATTGAGATTGAGATTTCAGTTGAGAAATGTTAAGGTCGAAGCTCAGAACAGTATCCATCATCAATT
This sequence comes from Benincasa hispida, assembly GCF_027475165.1. Classification (NCBI taxonomy): domain Eukaryota; kingdom Viridiplantae; phylum Streptophyta; class Magnoliopsida; order Cucurbitales; family Cucurbitaceae; genus Benincasa; species Benincasa hispida. The sequence continues at coordinate 89,790,833 of NC_143486.1, read as the reverse complement.
TTTCTGTTGCTGTCCTCTGTGGGGAGTTATTCTTCTTCCTTGATTTCTTCTTTGAGGGAGACCTTCTTTTCATTCTTATTGTCCAATGCCTTTTTTTTTGTTAGTTTTCACTGTCTTTTTGGTCTTTCTGGTATCTTGTTTTGAACATCAAGATGTTTATCTTCAGCTACCTTCGGTTGAACTTTTTATGCTCTCTTTTCTCTTCAACAATCAGCTTCCCCTTTTGTTTTCTTTTTTTCCTTATCTTTCAATGTCTTCATTTTATTCCTCATCAATATCTTTTTCAATTTTCTCTTCTTGCTCTTCTTACTCGTCCTTAATTCTCTCTTCCTCTACTTTGTTGGATTTTATGTCCTAAAACTCGTGGTTTGTAAACAAAAAACTTATTTTGTTAATGAATAAAGATGTTATTTATGTTTGATTCAATAAAGTAGTTATTCAATATATGAATTGCTCATTTCATTTTAGAAATAAATCCAATAAACTAAAGATCCATTGCTAACACATGAATACTGGAACTTTATATGGAGACATAAAAGTGAATCAAGTTCGAGTAGGTAGCTAATGGTCTATAGTATATGAATAAGGCTAGGTACCTTATTCTAAGGACACTATTGGATGCAACCCACTTTGTAGATGTTACAAATGTTGTAAAGTGCTACAAACGAAGTGATCTTGATTCGTTCATGTGGAGACATGAGGAGTGGGGGCATCCTATGTGAAGAGTTTGTATAAGATCGGACCAAGAAATAAGACACTCTTACTTTGTAACATTGTTTACTATTTAAGACTGACTATTTCAAAATGATAACCTAGGTAACTTAACCTTTAATTTTGAGCTTACTATGAACTCTTGTTTATTTGGGATTATCCTTAGATTTTCATGGGTGAGGGTTGGCTCAATAGCGCCAGCTCAATAAGCCTCTCATTTCAAGGGTAAGACCGGGTAGATAGCTAAGACATAAGGTGCAAGATGGAATTCACTCCTACCCGTTGTTCCCTTAAGTGTTGACGTTGGGTCTTAAACAAGGGGCCACACCCTCTCATTGGCCCGAGAGGGACTCGGTTGGTTGATTAGATCTCAAACCAATTATTCATTAAAGGATTAGTGGGACTTAAGTAACAAGAGGTAATCTCGGGGGTATAACAGCTATTGATCCAGCTGTTATTACGAATAAATGGTGATTAAATATATCTACAGTGAGGGGAGTGCAATTACTAGGCTTTAGTGGAGTGACCCGGTAGTTAACAAATGGTGATTAATTAGTTTAAAGAGTTTAGCTGGTTAATCTTGAATCGTTGGAGCCCATGATCTGTAGATCCATTAGGTCTCTCTACTAGCTCACAAACAGAATAAACCTTAGAATAACGTGATGAGTAAAATTGAAAAGTTCAAATTCAAACTAAAGGAATTAATAATTATATACGATATAGTTACATGTTTAATTATCGAATTAAACGAGTTTGGAGAATCGGATAATATTTAAATATGATTTAATATTAATTTCATGATTGAGGAATTAGTGGTTAATTAATTTGATATTTGATATTAAATTAATATAATTAATTAAATTGTTTAATTAATTATTAATAATTAATTTTATATGAAATTAATTAGTGACTTAATTGTATATAAAATTAAATAATTGTTGGGTTTTATGTCCCAAAACTCGTGGTTTGTAAACAATGGATTTTATTCTGAAAATTCAATGAGGTGTTATTGAATAGATGTTTTGATTAATAGAAATCCAATAAACCTGAAAGTCCCTTGACTATTGGATGAGTACTTGAACTTTATGTAGAGACATAAAGGTGGATCAGGTTCGAGTAAATAGTCAAAATGATCTATAGTATATGAATAAGGTTGGGTACCTTTTTCGGGTAACACTATTGGATGCGGTTTGCTTTGTAGTTGTTACAAGGAGTTGTAAAGTACTACAAACGAAGTGATCCTAATTCGTTCATGTTGTGACATGAGAAGTGGGGGTGTCCTTGTGCAAAAAGGTTTGTACAAGATCGGACCACGAAATCAGTCACTCTTACTTTATAATGCTGTTTATTGTTTAAGACTGACTATTTCAAAGTGATGACCTAGGTAACTTGACCTTAATCTTGAGTTAACTATGAACTCCTATTTATTTGGAATTATCCTTAGATTTTCATAAGAGAGGGTTGGCTCAATAAGCCTCCCATTTCAAGGGTAAGATCGGATAGATAGCTGGGGACATAGGGTGCAAGACGGAATTCACTTCTACCCACTTTTAGAGATAGTAGAGAGGTTGTTCCCTTAAGTGCTGATTCTGGGTCTTGAACAAGAGGCCCCGCCCTCTCATTGGCCCGAGAAGGACTCGGTTTTTTGATTGGATCACAAAATAATTGTTCATTAGGGGATCAGTGGGGACTTAAGGAATAAGAGGTAATTTCAGGAGTAAAACAGAGATTCGACCCAGCCGTTATTACGAACAACCTATGAAAGGTTGACTTACTAATCATGGTTATATCGAGTGAACATAATATATCTATAGTGAGGGGAGTTCAACTATGGGCTTTAGTGGAGTGACCCATTAGTTAACGAATGGGAGTTAGATCGGTCTAATGAGTTTAGTCGATTAATCTCTGATCGTTGGAGCCCATGATCTATAGGTCTATGATAGCTTGTAGAAATACAAGTTATTTATACCATCTTATTTAGAATATGTGGCAAGAAGAAGGAAAAAGTTGCGTCGAACATATAGCAATTGGCTTAGAAACGAAAAAGTTGTAAAGTGTCGGAAGCACACCTGCTAACCCCATTGTGATGCAAAAAGGGATGTCCAAGTCTTTGTTTTATAGGAGACAAGTCACCGCATGCGACGATCGCTCGAGGAAAAAATGAACAATGCATTTGCATCGCATACGGCGATTGATCGTAGATGAAAAGAGCGAACGCATTCGCAAGGATTTCTGAAATTGTATAGCTTTTCTGTTGTACGATCTGAAAAATTGAATGTGGAGCAGAGCAGACGTTTCCACCAAGTCATGGCAGAAAAAGTAACTTTTCAGAGCGAGACCACTGACGAAGGAGGTGCTAAGTTCTATAAATAGCTACATCAATTCCAAAGAAAGGAGGCTGGTCTGAAGAGACATTGATAGAGAATTCGCGGGAGGCTGGTCTGAAAAGACACTGATAGAGAATTCGCGGTAGGCTGGTCTGAAGAGACATTTAGAGAAAATCCGAGAGAAAGATGAGAAAGACGAGACAAGTCCAAAAGGGAAGTCTTGGGAGCCAAAAATTCATTCACAAGCCTGAAAGGAAGCTCTGTGCAAAGATCAATTCTACCTGGGAAACTATCCTGAGAAGGAAGTATTCCACTTCACTCCTCCTACACGCCGACAAGCAAATCACTCCGATTGAGATCCGTGTCAAGACATTGACACGCTTTCCTTATTTGTTCTCTCATTTTATTCATCGACTGTGTTCATTTCTAATCTTTCATTTTTCTATCTGTAACAAACACTTATCTTTATCTTCCAATATCATTATCATATTCATCATCACTTCTCTGTTCTCCACCATACATTCATCGTCCATCTCTCTTATCATGTGTAACTATTCCCCAGGGTAAGGGGGAAGGATTAAGCGAGTAAGTTAATCCTCATTGAAGAAATTAGCTAAGTTTAGCTAATGCATGCTCAACGACATCTTCACCTATGAGAGCAGAAGTGAAGATGTTAATCCTCCTCTTGAAAGAAGGTTGATAGCATGCGTTAACTAAAGCAAGAAGTATTTCCAGAGATGGAAGAAACCTTAAATTCGCAACGTTCATCCTTGATTCACCATAGAGATACAGGAATGCTGCTGATCACTGAGAAATGTAAGCCAAGGGAAAGTGGAACCTTAGTTGCGTCCTCGACAGGATTGACGAACTTGTGATGTCTTTTCCCCCAACCCATTCTTTTTCTGACACATTTCACAAGACTTGCCATCGCATTCCATCAGATACTTGCACAACTTCGCAGTTATTCATTTATTTGTTTGTCGCCGCATTTCACTTATTTATTTTTCATCACATTTTACTTTTTCAACACAATTCATTATTATTTTGTTTTCGGTCGCATATATCACATTAATATCGCATTTGTCATCGCAATCCCCGTGTTCGACCTCAGATCACTCTGAGAAACTTGCGGTTGAATTATACTTGGTTCCAGTGTAAGAAACTTGTGACACGCACGTACTACATGAACGCATACTATGAGCACATCTCAGCAGCATCGCATATATTATTTTAGAACGTAGTATCGCATTTATATCGAAAAGCGTGATTTAGCAACACATATCATCATCACACAACATCACATACACATCATCCATTCACCATTTCAATCTTTGCGGCGACATTACATTGCATTACGTTCCGTCCGCCGCAATTTCAATTTCATCCAACAGTCCACGAGGTCCCCCTACTAGCTCGAAAATGGATTAGTTCTAGAATAACGTGATAACGTTCAAATTAGAATCAAATGAAATTGGATAATATATATTTAAATATGATTTAAATATATGAAGATGGTTTTGTGTAAAATAAATTTAGTATTGGATATTAAATTAATTAGAATTATTTAAATTGTTTAAATAATTATTTATTAGTTTTATTAGAAAACAAATTTATGAAATTAATTTGTAAAATTAATAAATTTTGATTTTAGAAATCAAATATGATTTTAAAATAAAATTTGGATTTTGGAAATAGAAATTACACAAAAAGAAAAATGTGACTTTCAACTTCAACTAGTTCACAAAGAACCCACCATCTTCAAGCTTCATTTACTCCAAGCATGAGCTGCATCTCATGCAACAAATCTCTTTGTATGATAGTCTATAATATATTGAAGAGATTGGAGTGAAGTTAAAGTGAATGCAACCGATAGAATTTTAGCTGAAAATTCGGGTAGAAGAAGATGTTCTTCATTGGGTTGCTGCTGTGAGCATTCCTCAAGTTCCCTTTGATTCCAGCTTATTTTGAGTCCCACAATTCAATCTAGAGCACCAAGAGAATAGTAGGGAAGATCTTGTGGTGGTTTGCACAAAGATTTGGAGGAATTAGCAGCTGGAAATCGAGATTTCAACGATTCTTCAAAGGTATGTCTTGAAACCCATTAAATTCTGTTTGAGCATGTTTTCATTTCTACCAAAATTAATTAATTAGAGTGCTTATCGATCCTCGTCACTTCCGCTGCATGTTGGTACCATCCCAACAATTGGTATCAGAGCATCATATAAGCATTCAATTCGGTTTAATTTTTGTTTGGTGGGTGTTTTATATGAGAAATATGAAACTGCTGTACTGATATGGTTTTTTGAGTTTTAGTCTTTTAATTTCGCTTTAATTTCCCATTTAAATTTGTAATTGCTTTTGCTTGATGAGCTTATATGTCTTCCAAAGAGTCTGTAATTTATTTGGAGTCATTAGAGTTGAAATTAAGTTGTAATTCGAAGAAACAAGCGAAGAGGCCGAGTTGCAGATTCCAGATGTTCAGCATCTGTTCATGTCGTCGTTTAGCTCCATGCGTTAGACGATGTGAAGAAAAGCTAAACGATTGTGTAGCTTCCGGCGTTGATCATTTAGGTGTTGTACGTTAGACGATTGTGTACTTGCGGGAGTTGAGCGATGTGTTGTATTACTATGCGATGGCACTATGCGATCGTATAGCATCCGGTGGGAGCTAAACGATAGTGCTACACGATCGTTCACCTATGGTCGGTAGCTAAGTGATGCGTTGAGGTACTAAGCGATAGCACTAAGCGATCGTTTACCTATGCGCGACAGTTGGGCGATGCGTCGAGAGCTATGCGATAGCACTAAGCGATCCCTTACCTTATGCGCGTGCTAAACGATCAAGATGAGGTGCTAGACGATGGCGCTAAGCGATCTTGTAGTAAATTGTCCATGCTAAACGATGGAGCTGCGCGATAGTGTTGGACACTAAACGATTGTGTAGCGTCCTCCGACACTAGATGATGGCACTATGCGATGGAAGGTAGACACTACACAATCGTGTACCTTGATTAGAAGCTATGCGATAGTTGCTAAACGATCATGCAAATACTAAACAATCAGTCAAATGCATGATGATGATTGTCAATGCTAAACGATCAGCCTTAGCGAGATTTTGAGCGAGAGTGAGAGTTGTCGGTTCGACCGGTTCTTTTGAGGTCTGGTCCGATTCAGCCTAAAATAGTTTTTGGCTGGTTCGGTTCAGAATCTACTGGTCCGATTCAGACGGTTCAAGTCTGGTTCAAGCAGTTTGTAGCAGTTCGAGCAGTGTTGAAGCCTTTTTTGTAATAGTTAGGCTTTTGTTTGCTTGTTTTTGCCAAAACTAAAAACATATTAGTCCATGTTTAATTATTATGCATTGGATGTATGTTATAATTAAATAAATCTTGTATGTGCATATAATATGTCATGTAGATTTAAAATCCCACCATAGAAATCATGCAACATGCATTGAAAGTATGTTATAAGTTGTTATAATATATAGTATGCATGTTAGGGTTTCTTGTATTTAATATAAGTGTTATATTAAATGTTGAATGCCTTTATGCATGTTGTGGATGTTTAGCATGTCTAAAGTTTTATAAGTTGTTATAAAATTGGCTTAAGACATTTAAAATCCATAATAAAGAACAACTGCATGCTCACGTAGGTTAACCACTTATTTTAATAATTAAAATAGGTCGTTAAACTTGTAAAACTAGGGTTACAAACTCAACTGGTATATAATCCTATCGAAGGCTGGGGGTATTTAAGTTTACGGTCTATGGAACACCTCTTACCTGGGGATTATGGCCGAATAGTTGAGCATTGGTAACCGGTTTTATGAGTATTTGATAGCTTGTAGAAATACATTGTAGCCTTTTACGTAGAATTATGAGGGTTGATGAGCAAAATATGCGTTGATATTGATAAGAATTCATGTGGAAAAGTGAGCTTGTGTCGATCAGCACTGAAAGTTCCCACTAATCCTATATCATGCGTTATTATGCGTCAAAATGTATATTTTTAGTAGCTATCACATGAATCGATCGCATGTATTGTTCCCAGACCATCGCAAAGTTGATCACTTGCATTGAGCTTTATGAAAACAAGTTCATCGCATGGAATGCTGCAGCTACATAGCGATAGCCATGATAGAAGGTTAATCGCAAAGTGGGTGGAATGTGTTGATACTTCAGAAGAAACATTCACGAACCCATACCTTGGGAGTATCAAAGAGATAAGATGATGATGACATTTCACCTATTGTGTCAATGATGGCAGTGATTAAAAATGGGATTACCAATGTTGTCGGCGTTTGAGCTCTATAAATAGAGCTTTAGAGCCCAAATTTAAAGCATCCCGGTTTTTGCCTTAAGACAGATCCTTGTGATCACAGATGAGAGCATGAGTAGACACTCTTTGAGGATTCTTTACCTCCAAAACCCCTTCCGAGTGACGACCGGAGTTTCGCTGAAGATAGAGCTCGAGAGAGACTTCTCCACCATCCATCCATGGCACCACCGGCAACCTTGACGTACATCTGATGGAAGCAAGAGATTGCCTATATCTTGCCCTCCATCTTTCTTATTATCTCTGTATTGTATTATATTTTGGCTTAAGACATTAATACATTTTGTAATCAATGCATCTCTTTAGTTCCTTCAACACCATCTTCATCATCTTCTTCTTCTTTATCATCTTTTACTTTCATTGCAGTGAGTTAAGTGTATATTGCAAGAGTTATCGCATACTTAATCATGCGGCATAGAGATATGACGCATGTAGTAAACCAAAGAGAGGTGTACATTGAGTCAATCCTCTTTGCTTAGTACGAGGCTATCACAATACTTGTCTATGAGCTTAGTAGCTATAACCAATTGCCCGAGAGGGTAAGTAGTGGAACTCACTAAGCAAAGTAAGCCGTGTTCCTAGAGATAGGAATAACCTTATGCTCAACACAACCATGCATTATAGAGATATAAGCATGAGGCTGACCATCGAGAGATGTGCGATGCGTTATTATGGCAAGTTGGGATTACCCTTACGACCTAGCTTAATGACACGGTGAATTTATCCCCTCCACAATTCTATTTCTTCATGCATCTTATTAAGCGTTAACAGTTGCCGCATCTCTACCAATTATCATAGTTAAACTTCCATTGCTCAATTTGTTTAGTTAGGAGTAGGAGTAGCACATAATCCATTAACTTCTATCTTTTTACTTTTATTCATCGCCTCAAATGCATTACTTCACAAACATTATTGAGTTACAAGTCCCTGTGTTCGACCTTGGATCATCTCGAGAAACTTGCGTTCTCGTTATACTTGGTGAGAAAGCAAGAAAACTTGTGATAGGAACGCATGGTCATCATATACGTGCTTAACGCATATTGCATATTTTCCTATCCAATGCATGCCCATTGATGCATGGAGATTAACGCATAACATAAGACAAGGAAATCTATTTTCCTCTCCCTTTTCCAACCAACAATATTTGTGAGCAATGTGAGGTAATAAAAGGGTTTATCACCTAGACATCGTAGGTTTAATTCCATTTATAAGTGTTATACCTGGATAAACCACATAGACTTAGGGTTATTTTTATTAGCCAGAAAAGAACCTAAGTATAAATTTACCCAAAAATTAGAACACTTCAGTGGTATTCAATAACTTCTATATGATAGAGTTATTAGAAAAAATCAATGGGAGATTAATAACATATACGATATGTTATTTTTAGCTCTTGCGTCCCTAAGAGTTCACAGTCTAGATTTAAGTGGTACTTCGTGTCACCCTAGAAGTGACCTCCATTCGGAAAGTATTTTTTTAGCTTAAATTTAGATTTTGGTGAATAAGGGGAAGTTGTTTGAACAGAAATCAAGTGTACGATTTCAACTACCACGTCTCCACATAGTTCACACCGTGAGATTCATATGACGCTTCGTGTCACCCTGGAAGTGACCTCTATTCGGAAAGTGGATGTATGAGTCAATACCAAGGTGAATGGGGGAAGTAGTTCATAGTAAGTGGGTGAAGGAAATGTGTCAACATATCCTATGGTCTCTTTTGTTAGTTTGGACCGTGAGATTCCTATGTTGCGCCTACTGATTAGCTTTAAGTGGCCCTTTGCTAGTCGTTTAGCGATGGCTATCCCCTCGGAGGGTTGTAACATAGGATTCGGAACAACTCAAGCTCCAAAAATGGATAGGATTTCTTAGGTCCATTTGACCTCTAACGTCTGAAAACTGAGGGTTACATTTACAGAATCATTAAGTGTTAATAATTTTTGACCAAAAGTACCTAAATGACTATTAGAATATGAGTTATTCTAGAGTTTAGACAAGAATGTCTTGTTGTAGTATCGTTGCAAAAGAATAAGCTTGGGTACATTATTAAAATTGCTAAAACTTGATTGGATTTAAAAGCAAATCACTTATAGAATTTGTTTATCATTTTAGAATGACGAGTTCAATAACACAATTGTTGGCATCGGATAAACTCATCGGGGATAACTAAGTGACCTGGAAATCAAATTTGAACATAATACTTGTGATAGATGATTTGCGGTTTATCTTAACTGAGGATTGTTTTCCTATTCCTAGCTCTAACACAAATCGAAATGTTCGGGATGTATATGACAGATGGGTCAGGGCAAATGATAAAACCCGTGTCCTCGCCAACTTATCTGATGTGTTGGCGAAAAAACATGAGGATATGAGTACTGCCAAAGAGATTATGGAATCTCTGCAAGGGATTTTTGGACAACCGTCCTTCACCCTGAAGCATGATGCCATCAAGTATGTTTACAATAGTCGCATGAAAGAGGGGACTAATGTTCGTGAACATTTCTTGGACATGATGGTCCACTTTAATGTGGCAGAAGTAAACAGTGCTGTCATGGATGAGAGAAGTCAAGTTGGTTTTATTCTAGAACCTCTTTTGAAGAGTTTTTTGTAATTATGTACGAATGCATTGATGAATAAAATTGAATACAACTTGACTACTCTGTTGAATTGATAACGGGAAAAAATGTACGTTATCATAGTGCTAAGTTCTTAAACAATGTTGGCTTGCGTTGATAAAACATGTTAAATTGCGTCCAAAAAGCACCACATTCATAATATTGCGATCGCATGCGTTCAACGCATATGAATAGTTGATTTTTGTGTTTTTATACAGATTATGCGTGAACGCAAGGCGGAAATTTCGATCATAGGAAATCATTGGTCGAGCACAACTTCACCGTAAGGCTTTGTGATGATTGTGCTCGCAAACATTTTCTCAAGAAGGATTGCCGCAACTTGGTTAACACAATATGGTGGGTGCATCTGGGTGAAAGGCTAATTAATCGTGATGGGACAAAAAGCTGATGATAGTCGAATCTGAATTAAGTTGACAGCCGATAACGATCACAAGTACATTCATCTTTTCGGTGAAAAATATTCGATGCATCAGTCAGGAATTAAAGCTATCCCATCTGTGCAATCATGAGAGAGAAGCCGCCGTTCACCTTGGATGTTCTATAAATACTAGAGGCATCCTTCAGAAAAGGGGTTCCGCAGTTCAAAATTTCATACTTCAGTTCGCACGTCTTTGTTCATAGTTTTCCTTTCGTTTTAAGGCGAACGCGAGAGAGGAAGGTGGTGCTGATAGATTGTTCCGATAAGCTTGGGAGAGCACCAAAAGCTTCAAGGATAGAGAGAGGGCAGACGCTTGCGGAAGCAGGAACATCTTTGGAACCGAATAGAGATTTACAGTGTAAAAGCCTCGATCAGCAAAGAATTGCTACCAGACTCTCTACCTTTGACTTCCATTGTTATTTTGTACTCCACTCATTTATCGAAATGGAATCTACTTCTCTATATCTGTTCACTCTCTGTTATTTACATATGAGTAGCTAAATCAGTTGAATGGGTTGAGAAGCATTTAGCTAGCACAACTAGGGAATCTTCATCCTATGCGATTATCTTGTATTATGTATGCTTCGTTCGTCCATTAGAGATACTCGGGAGGGTAGTCTAAGGACAGGATCTGGCTTGGGAAGGTCAAGTTAGAATCTAGGTTCGGAAGAGTTAGATTATAACGCATAATTAAGAGATAGGAGCTTAGGAATAAGCACTATTTGTTATCAATGCATCGCATGCATCCTATAAATAGGATATGATTGTATGCGGTCACCTTATCTTTTTGCATTCTACATCATCGCATAGGAAAAGAGTAGAGATTAAGGATAAATTCTATGGACACTTTTGCATTCAAAACATGCATCATAGACTTAGGATCATCACATTTGCATTGGAAAATGACTTGTTGTGCATGGTTGTAGCATAATCACATAGTCTGACGCATTCCCAAGTAACGCTAGCTAAAGATCTTCACAACTCGTTCATCCGCTTACTCAGTGTATCTATCACACAACTGACTTTTCTCAAATCTGCGGCATTTGTTATTTTTTCATTAACACAATCAACAACAAACCAACAATTAATTGAGTTACCGATTATCGAAAAGTTTTCATCAAAATTACTAACACAATCTATTTTCACAAGTCCCTGAGTTCGACCTTGGACTTACCAGGAAACTCAGTGAAATTTACACTTGGATTCTGCTGAGGAAACTTGAGTGCACAACGTAATTTCACCATCGCATATCATCCATAATTCACTTCATAAAATTAAGCATCAATTTCAGGTGAGCTACATGCTTACCAGACAATGTTGAGAACAAAGGGTGGGAGTCAGAAGTAAATGTTACTACTGCTGAGAAGAGAGGAACATCCTCCAAGCCTAATGTTGCCTCCTCTTCGAAGAGTAAGAGTATTCCTGCGAAGAAAGGAAAAGGGAAAGGGAAGAAGAAGCCTGTTGGAAATAAAGGCAAGGATAATGTTACAGAGAAAGGAAAATGTTTCCACTGCAACGAAGAAGGACATTGGAAAAGAAACTGTCCTCAGTATCTTGCTGAGAAGAGAGCAGAGAAAGGTAAACAGGCTAACTTGTCCCTGGGACCGTTTGCTCAGCTTATCCAATGGGAGAAGTTGCTGCTTGATTTTATTATTTTTGTAAAACTTGTAAAGAACAAATTGTATATATTTTTATGATAAATGAAATGTTCATTTTTAAAAATTATGTTTGTTCTAGAAACTTCTGTTAAGAATCAAATTGTTAAAAGCCATTTGTAAATATTTAGATATTTTAATGGTTAGATTAAAGTATAGAAAGTTTAAAGATTTCTAATTCTAACTGTTAACAAAGAGTTATTGAGACAGGTTAGATGCATCTTGCTCAAAGAGTCGAGAGTACCTCGATGTAGTGGGAGGAAAGTGTGCTTCTTGACCATTATTGAGAATAAGATGCATTCTCCATATAGTTTAAAGCCTATTGTATACTAAAAATGTTTACAATGATTATGTCGGCTAAAGTGTTTGAGAATCACCTAGTAGGACTAGGAATACCATATTAATAATCTAAGGCAAGTGGGAGAAATATCGGGTATGAGATATCAAATGGTAAACGAATGGGCATGGGATGCCCTATTTTATTGTATTTCTTGATAAAACTCAGAAAATCAGTCTTATATATCAGATATATAAGTTACCGCTAGAGTTTTAGTCCAAGTGGTGTTTGTTGGGTTTTTTGTCCCAAAACTCGTGGTTTGCAAACAATGGAACTTATTCTGAAAAATTCAATAAGGTGTTATTGAATAGATGTTTTGCTTAATAGAAATCCAATAAACTTGAAAGTTCTTTGACTATTGGATGAGTATTTGAACATCATGTGGAGACATAAAGGTGGATCAGGTTCGAGTAAATAGTCAAAATGATCTATAGTATATGAATAAGGTTGGGTACCTTATTCTAGTAACACTATTAAATGTGTCCTACTTTGTAGTTATTACAAGTTGTAAAGTGCTACAAACGAAGTAATCCTAATTCGTTCATGTTGGGACATGAGGAGTGGGAGTGTCCTTATGCAAAAGGTTTTATACAAGATTGGACCACGAAATTAGTCACTCTTACTTTATAACGCTATTTATTGTTTAAGACTAAATATTTCAAAGCAATGACCTAGGTAACTTGACCTTAATCCTAAGCTAACTATGAACTCCTGTTTATTTGGAATTATTCTTAGATTTTCATAGGTGAGGATTGGCTCAACAGCGCCGGCTCAATAAGCCTTTCATTTCAGGGGTAAGACTGGATAGATAGTTGGAGACATAGGGTGCAAGAAGGAATTCACTCCTACCCGCTTTTAGGGATAGTAGAGATCAAATATGATTTTAAAATAAAAATTGGATTTTGGAAATAGAAATTACACAAAAAGAAAAATGTGATTTTTCAACTTCATCTTCAACTAGCTCACAAAGAACCCACCATCTTCAAGCTTCATTTACTCCATGCATGAGTTGCATCCCATGTAGCAAATCTCTTTTCGTGATAGTTTGCAATATATTGAAGAGACTAGAGTGAAGTTGAAGTGAATGCAACCGATAGAATTTTAGCTGAAAATTCGGGTAGAAGAAGGTGTTCTTCATTGGGTTGCTGTTATGAGCATTCTCCAAGTTTCCTTTGATTCCAGCTTATTTTGAGTCCCACAACTCAATTTAGAGTACCAAAAGAATAGAAGGAAAGATCTTGTGGTGATCTGCATAAAGATTTGGAGGAATTAGCAGCTGAAAATCGAGATTTCAACGGTTCTTCAAAGGTATGTCTTGAAACCCATTAAATTCTGTTTGAGCATGTTTTCATTTCTGCCAAAATTAATCAATTAGAGTGCTTATCAATCCTTGTCGCTTCCGCTGCGTGCTGGTACCATCCCAACAATAAAGTGTTCATTGACATTATTAAAGAATTAATATTTTGAAAATTAGTTTTCAAAAAAATAAAAAGAAAATGGATTTTTCAAAAAGTTGAAAAATCATTTTAATTGGAAAACCCATTTAGTGGGTTTTTCCAATTCTTGGCATTTTGACTCATTTTCCACTCAATTTTCACTCAAATTGATCAAATAGGAGCTGTCTTATTTAAAGGCAATCTGATTACATGAGTCTATTGAATAAAACTCAGAAGCTTCAGCTGAAAAATGGGCATGCAAACAGTGGTATTGCTGAGATTCTTGGTTGAAGAAAAGTTCTTCAACTCCCAGGGTAAACCATGTGTTCATGTCTAAAATTCTCTCTAATCTTAGTTCATTTTGAGTCACACAACTCAATTTAAGGTCCTAGAGAATAGTAGGGAAGATCTTTTGGTGGTCCACAAGCGTTTAGAGTAGTAATTAAAGCTGATTTCGTGGATCAAAGGAGTTCATCAAAGGTATTTCTTAAACCCTTTTCATATTTTATGAACATGCTTAATTTGTTGATAAAATTAATGGGTTAGAGTGCTTAATAATCTTGAATTCTTCTGCTGTTAGCTTGTTACTTCCAATAATTGGTATTAGAGCATGATTTGAGCACCCAATTCGTGTTAATTTTAGCTTGGTGGGTGTTTTTTCTTAAGATGTAAGAAAATAGGGGACTGATATGGTTTTTCTCAGTTTTAGCATTAAATTCTCTTCATTTATGTTGTGATTCTTATAATTGGATCTCTATTGATGAGCCTTTATGTGTGTTTAAGAGTCTGTAAATTTATTAGAGTCAATAGAGTTGAAATTAGATTGTAATTGAAGAGAGAAACAAGGGTGCTCAACATCAGAATTCTGGAGATGAAGCTTCTGCTAGGCAGCATTGCGACGCTGCTCATCTTTCAGCCCATATTTGAAGAAACCAGACCGTGGTGTTGCAACATTGGGATGAAGTGTTGCGACGTTATTCATCCCAATCCAGAAGGCACACACGAGCCCAAACCAGCAGTTCAAGTGAACCGGTTAAACCGGTTCGGGTCAAAGAGGTCCGGTTCAACCCTTTCCAAACTGTTTCAACCCATTTTGATGCTTTGTAGGTCAGTTCGGGTCGGTTTGTGTGGTTCAAAAGTGTTTTTGAGCTGGTTTTGCTGATTATTATAATAATTTAGGCTTTTTGCTTGTTTAAAATGCCAAAATTGGTCCATATTAGTATGTGTTTAATTATTTATGCATGTGACGTATATTATAATTAAATAAATCTTGTATAAGCATATAGTATGCCATGTAGATTTAAAATCCCACCATAGAAAGCATGTTGCATGCATGAAAGTATGTTATAAGGAGTTATAATATATAGTATGCATGTTTAGGGTTTCAAGTGTTTAATATAAGGTGTTATATTAAATCCTAAAATGTTTGATGATTGTTATGATTGCAAAGCATGTCTAAAGTTTTATAAGTTGTTATAAAATTGGGCTAGACATTTAAAATCCATAACAAAGATAAGTTGTATGCTTATGTAGGATGACCAATTGTTTTAATAGTTAAAATAGGTCGTTATCCTGTAAAACTACGGTTGCAAACTCAATTGGTATATAATTCTGTCTAAGGCTAGAGGTACTTAAGTTGACGGTCTATGAAACACCTCCTACCTGGGGATTATGGTCAAATAATTGAGCGTTGTTAACCTGGTTTTATGAGCATACGTGAGTGATGTGAGGTTTTAAAACTTGTTTATCACGTAGACATCATAGGTTAATTCCAAATATAATCGTTATACTTGGAAAATCACTTAAACTTGGGTTGTTTAATTAGCTGAAACATACTTAAGCAAAGATTTACCCAAAAACAAATAGACACGTCAGTGGGAGATTAATAACATATACGTATGTTATTTTTAGCTCTCACGTCCCTAAGAGTTCACACTGTGAGATCCATACGATGCTTCGTGTCACCTTGGGAGTAACCTCCATTCGGAAAGTGTTTGCATGGGTTAATAGCAAGGTGAATAGGGGAAGTAGTTCATAGTAAGTGGGTGAAGGATGTGTATCAACATGTCCTACAGTCTCTTCCATTAGTTTGGACCGTGAGATTCCTATGTTGCACCTGCTTGTCGACTTTATGCGATCTACACTAGTCATTTTTATGGCAACTATCCCCTCGGAGAGTTGTAACATAGGATTCAGAACAACTCAAACTCCAGGAATGGATGAGATTTCTTAGGTCGATTCCCAAACTTACTCTCCAATTCGGTAGCATCGTTGGGACCGCTAACCTCTGAGATCTGAAAAATGGAGGGTTACACATACAAAATTACGAAGTGTTTGTAAGTTCTTGACTGAAAACGATAACTAAATTACTATCGAAATGTGAGTTATTCTAGAGATAATATTTAGTCAAGAATGTATTGTTTTAGTGAAGGAGTATTTGACTGACCCTCTTATTCTGACTCACTATAGCATCGTTGCAAATAAAATAATGAAATTTGGATACATTATTACTTTGCTAAAATTTTATTGGGTTTAAAAGCAATTCACTAATAGATTTTTTTTTTACATTTTCAGAATGACTAGCTCATTAATACAATTGTTGGCTTCTGATAAACTTACTGGGGACAATTATGTTACATGAAAATCAAATCTGAATACGATACTGGTAATAGATGATTTAAGGTTTGTTTTAACTAAGGAATGTCCTCCAAACCCTGGCTCAAACACAAACCGAACTGTTTGGGAAGCATATAACAAGTGGATGAAGGCAAATGAAAAAGCATGAGTCTACATTTTTGCCAGCATATCTAATGTTTTGGCTAAGAAATACTAAAGAGATTATGAAATCTCTACAGGGGATGTTTAGACAACCATCCTTATCCCTTAGACATGATGCCATCAAGTACGTTTATAATCTGTTGCATGAAAGAATGGGCCTCTGTTAGAGAACATGTCCTAGACATGATGGTCCATTTCAATGTGGCAAAAGTAAACAGAGCTGTCATAGACGAGAAAAGTCAGGTTAGTTTTATTCTAGAGTCTCTTCCAAAGAGCTTCTTATAGTTCCCCACCAATGCGATGATGAACAAAATAGAATACAACTTGACCACTCTTCTCAATAAGCTACAAACTTTTCAGTCCCTCTTGAAAACTAAGAGACAGAAAGCAGAGGTAAACGTTGCCACTGCAAATAAAAGAGGATCATCCTCTAATATAAAGTCTAGCTTTGCTTCTTCATCCAAGAATAAAAGTATTCCGGTGAAAAAGAGTAAAGGGAAAAAGAAGACTTCTACTAGTCGCAAAGGCAAGGCCAAAACTACAAATAAAGAAAAATGTTTCTACTGCAGCGAAGACAGGCACTGGAAGAGAAACTGCCCAAAGCACATTACAAAAAAGAGAGCGAGAAAAGCAAAATAAGGAAATTAGTTCCTGAAGATTGCTTGCAGAAGAAGAGATAATTCTCCAAGTTGTGAACAAGGGAGACTATCTCAGAAAAACCAGTGGGAGATCTTGAAGTTGTTATCAGAAAATAGACTTATGTACTTTTAATGTAATGAGAGGTTTTGTATCTATCTTTTGTAAAGAACAAGTTATATAGAAACATCCTTTTGTCATAAATGAAGTGTTCATTAACAAAAGAAATCTTTTGATTGTTCTATAAACAAATTCTATGTTAAAACCAACCAAAGTAAAGACTTTTTAAATATTTAGATATTTAAACATCTGACAAATAAAAGGCAACAGTTTCTTCAAGTACTTATTTTTGGTAAATAAAAATTTGGTCACATAAGTATTAATAAGATTAAGAAGAAGGTTAAAAGTGGTCATCTAAATAAGTTAGAAGACACCCTTTTAAACATATGAATGTCTTATCTTGGAGATAATATGACTAAAAGATTTTTATAAGAAAAAATCTTAAGAGCCAGAGAACTCTTAAAGTTTAAACATTCAGACCTTTATGGTCAAATGAATGTCAAGGCACAAGGAGAGTATGAATATTTCATTAGTTTTAATGATGATTATTCAAAGTACAGTAATATTTACCTAAATTATAAGTTTAAAACACTTGAAAAGTTCAAGGTGTATAAAAACTTGTTAGGTAAAACTTATTAGACACTTTGATAAGATCGAGGTGGAGAGTACATAAAATATGAGATTTCCAAGACTATTTGTTAGAACTTGGAATCCAGTGACAACTCTGTACACCTGTTGCCTGGACATAACAGTATATGAGGAAGAAAAACAGAACCATGTTAAACATGGTTCGGTTGTTAGATGAGCTTTTGCTTTGTTGTCTAAATTGTTTTGGGAATATGTAGTAGTGACTGTTAAATACTTTTTGAACATTATTCCATTAAGAGTGTTTTTGAAACTCCATATGAGATGTGGAGAGGTCATTAGTTGTTTATAATCAGTAAAGAATGTTTACATATTTTAGAAATTTGGGAAATGACCGACACATATGTTAATGTCGAACCCTAAGGAATTGGAACATTGTTCAAATAGTATGCATATCTGTAGGCTACCCAAAAACAATATACTTCATTAACTTAGAAGAAAATTAAGTATTTGTAATTGGCAAATGTTGGTTTATGTAAAGAAGCATACATGAGAGATCATCAATATTGTATCAAATTTCCATAATAGCAAAAGAATATCAATAATAGTTATTGATTATGCTGACCCTGAAACAAGAGTTGTTAAGATAGGTCAGGTGCATATTACTCAAAGAGTTGATAGTGCCTTGATGTAGTGGGAGGGTTGTGTGACAACCTACCTATAACATGAGTTTAGTCGAAACTCGAATCACTAATATTTGATATTGGCGTTAAGAAGCAAAAGGTTGTGGGTATAAGATGCCTTCTCCATTTATTGATAGTTGAAAAGCCCACTGCATACTGATATGTTTACAGCGATCTTCTCAGCTAAAGTGTTCGAAAGTCACCTAGTCAGTCTAGGACTACGGGTCATATAATTTAGGATAAGTGGGAGAAAAACCCATGGGTATATTATACCTATTGAAGGAAAATCATGGATATGTGATGCCCTAGTTTATTGTATTTCTCTCTAAAAACTAAAAAACTTAACATTATGTTTACATATGTTTGTCACCACTAGAGTTTTAGTCCAAGTGGGAGTTTGTTATATTTTATGTCCTAAAACTCGTGGTTTGTAAACAATAAACTTATTTTGTTAATAAAAAAAGATATTATTTATGTTTGATTCAATAAAGTAGTTATTGAATATACAAATTGCTCATTTCGTTTTAGAAATAAATCCAATAAACTAAAGATCCATGGCTAACACATGAATACTTGAACTTTATGTGGAGATATAAAAGTGGATCAAGTTCGAGTAGGTAGCCAAAATGGTCTATAGTACATGGATAAGGCTGGATACCTTATTTTGGGGACACTATTGGATGGGACCCACTTTGTAGATTTTACAAATGTTGTAAAGTGCTACAAATGAAGTGATTCTGATTCATTCATATGGAGACATGAGGAGTAGGGACATCCTACGTAAAGAGTTTGTATAATATCGGACCAAGAAATAAGCCACTCTTACTTTATAGTGTTGTTTACTGTTTAAGACTAATTATTTCAAATGATGACCTAGGTAACTTAACCTTAATTCTGAGCTAACTATGAACTCCTGTTTATTCAGGATTATCCTTATATTTGCATGGGTGAGAGTTGACTCAACAACATCAGTTCAATAAGCCTCCCATTTTAGGGATAAGACTGGGTAGATAGCTGTGGGCATAGGGTGTAAGATGGAACTCACTCCTACTCGCTTTTAGGGATAATAGAGAGGTTGTTCCCTTAAGTGTTGGGTCTGGGTCTTGAACAAAGGGCCCCACACTCTCGTTGATCCGAGAGGGACTTGGTTTGTTGATTGGATCTCGAACTAATTGTTCATTAGAGGATTAGTGGGACTTAAGGAACAAGAGGTAATCTCGGGGGGTAAAACAACCATTAACCAGCCGTTATTACGAACAATTTATGAAGGGTTAACTTACTAATCATGGTTATATCGAGTGGACACAATATATCTACAGTAAGGGGAATGTAACTACTAGGCTTTAGTAAAGTGATCCGGTAGTTAACGAATGATGTTTAATTAGGTTAAAAAGTTTAGCTGGTTAATCTCAGATCGTTGGAACCCATGATTTGTAGGTCCATTTGGTCCCCTTACTAGCTCACAAACGGAATAAACCTTAGAATAGTGTGATGAGTAAAATTGAAACGTTCAAATTTGAATTAGGGGAATTAGTAATTATATACGATATAATTACACGTTTAATTACCGAATTAAACAAAATTGGAGAATCGGATAATATTTAAATATATTTTTAATATTAATTTCATGAATAGAGATTCATGATTGAGGAATTACTAGTTAATTAATTTAATATTTGATATTAAATTAATATAATTAATTATTAATAATTAATTTATATGAAATTAATTAGTGAATTAATTACATATGAAGTTAAAAAGTGTAAATTAATATTAATTAAAGAATTAATATTTTGAATATTAGTTTTCAAAAAATAAAAAAAAAATGGATTTTTCAAAAAGTTGACAAATCATTTTAATTGAAAAACCCATTTGTGAGGTTTTCTAATTCTTGGTATTTTGACTCATTTTTCACTCAATTTCCACTCAAATTGATCAAGTAGGAGCTATCTTATTCAAGGCAATCTGATTGCATGAGTCTCTTGAATAAAACTCAGAAGCTTCAGCTGAAAAATGGGCATGCAAATAGTGGTATTATTGAGATTCTTGGTTGAAGAAGAGTTCTTCAACTCCTAGGTTAAACCAGTGTGTTCACTCTAAAATTCCCTCTAATCTCAGCTCATATGTCTCCACATGAATGATCAAGATAACATCATTTGTAGCACTTTACAACAATTGTAACACCTACAAAGCAGACCATACTCGTAGTGTCACCACGATAAGGTATTTAACCTTATCCATCTACTACAGACCATTTAGGTTATCACTTAAACATGATCCACCCGTATGTCTCTACATACATATTTAAGCTACAAGACAACCTTGGATGTTAGTTTATTGGTTTGTGGTCAATACAACTAATTTTGAAATAAAACATCATATATTTCATTACATAAATAAATGTTTGTACAATACAATTACAAACTATAGGACCCTACGAGACTCATGGCATCAACCCCAACAGATCATTCATGTGGAGATATATGAGCGGTGATATTCTATATAAAGGAGTTTGTATAAAACTGGACCACAAAATGTTTAGTCTTATTATATAACGCCGATCATAATAGAGACTTACATTTCACCAGGATGACCATAGGTAATATGACCTGAATCCTGAGTGAGTTGTGAACGAGCCCATGAGGGCGGTGCTTTGATTTATATGGGTGAGAGTGGCCAGATTGCCGATTCAATAAGCCTACCATTTTGGGGATTCGTCTGACTTGGGAGTTGGGAACATAGCTATACAAGAAGGAATTCACTCATTCCTCAATATCGGGGAAAGTAAATAAATTGCTCCCTTAAGAGCTGATTCTGAGGCTTGAACAATGTGGTGCCACATCCTCTTCTGGCCTAAGAGGGGTTTGGTCATAGTTGAACTATGATTTATTGTTCATTAGAGGGATCAGTAGTTCTTAAGAAGTTACATGGAACTACAGGGGAAAAATGGTAATTTTGACCCAACTGTACTTACGAGCAATTTGTGAATGGTCATTGTACTGTTGATTGGATATATCCAATGGACATAGAAATATATCTGTAGTGCGAATAGTGCAGCTGTCAGTCTTTAGTAGAATGCCCAACAGTTAACGAATGATGAATAATTTAATTAAAGAGTTTAATTAATTATTCACATACCGTTGGAGCTTTAAGCTACAAGTCCATGAGGTCCCCTTGGTAGCTCAACGAGAATTAATGATAATAAGTTTTTGGACTAATTTGAATGGTTTAAATTAATTGAGGGAATTAATTAGTTATATGTGATATAATTAATTCTAATTATATATAATATAATTATTATAATGTATTTGATACAATATAATATAAAGTATTTATGAGAGGAAATAAATATTTGAATATGATTCAAATATTAATTATATGAATTGAATTTATATAGTTAAATTTAATATAAATGTGATTTATATTAAAAACCATTGGAGAGATAAAGAAATCTATATGTTATATTGTATATGATACAATATTAAAACTATAGGTTATTTGATATAACATATAGTTTAATATATATATTATATGATAAGGTAGTTATCATATGAATATATACATTAAATTATTTATTAAATAAATGAATTAATTTAATTTAATTTTAATTTTTTTTTGGACAACTCCCTCTCCACTCTTTCATCTCCATCACATTAGCGGCAGATGGGTGTTATGGTTATCATCTTTTTCCTCTGGTTTATGAGACAGTCAACAATCAATCAGTTTTTACAGAAAGGTTCTGTAAAAAGAAATTCTTCCTCCTCCTCTATCTAAAAAAAATCTCTAAAAAATCCCTTACCTCTCCAAAATAGTCAAAGCCCATAATTTTGGGTTCTCAGCCTGAGAATACAAAGAAAACTTCGTGGTGGTGTTATTCAGTATGAGGGAATCCATTGTTCTTTAAAGGTAAGGATTCTGAACCCTAATTTATTTTTCCTGTTTTTGTTAAAAGCATGTTGTATTATTTTTGTTGAATGCATAAATTTTGTTGTATTTACTGTAAAATTTTCATTCGGTAAAATTTGGAAAAATTGGGACGATCCGCTTCTGCTCAAGGACCCTTAATTAGATCCTTCACTTGAAGGTTCTCCCAATGTCTTTTATTATCATCATCTAGGAAGAAAGCATTTTTAAGCTCGTATATCTGAGCTTCTTCTTCTACTACATCTATTGGAGGAAAGTTGCCTCCTTGCAGTCTAATGATTAAACAAAACTCTTTCAATCCAAATTAAACTATTTTTTCCATTGAAGTTGAAGGCTAGGACCTTTGGTTTTTTTTGCATAACATTGTCTTCTAACCAGATAGTTTAGAAATTGTGTTGGAATTCTGTTCATTTTAAGATTAAAAAAATGTCCATAAGGTCCATTTCTAAGTTCAATTAAACTTTCCTCCTCTAATTTCATTTTAATAATTCTCAAGACTTCTAGAGTTAGCTATACTATAATCCTTATATTTTTGTTTTCATTTTCCAATATCAACTCATTTTTCACCTGTTGAAAAGATATATTAAAACAATATATTAGCCACTACATTTTCAATGACAACATTATCATTGTCTATCTGGGATAAACTTTGATAGTAGTCTATCAGTGTCTATCCAAGATAGGATAAATATTGATAGAATACTATCTCTTTCTATCTGAGATAGGCTTTGATAGTAGTCTATCAGTGTCTATCGTTCTATCAATGTCTATTCTATATTGGATAGACACTGATAGACTATTATCAAAGTCAATATAGGATAGACTTTAATATAATAATCTGATACTCTGTCCCAGATAGACTATCACTGCCTTTGGGATAGACTTTGATAGAGCACTATCATGTCTATCATAGTTAGACTACTATCGCTGTGATAATTTTCTATCAATTAATTTATTAACTTCAATTGCATGTTATACACGTATTAAATATTATAAAAAGAGTCTAATAATAGCAATAACAACACTATAATAACAATAACAACAATACACTAGAAAAAGAATAAAGTAATAGCAATAGCAACATAAACACAACAACTAGCAATAAAATTATATAGCACATAGTGAACAAAACAACAACTACCAACAATAAAATTAGATAACGCATGGTTAACAAAAAAAAAAAAAAAAACATAGAGTACAATTACCAAATACCAGAACAAATACTAAATACAATAAAAGGAGTCCAGTAATAGTAATAACATTAATAACATTATACATAGCAAGTATGTATCAGCAACTATTAGCAATAAAATTAGATTTTTCTTGATCTATCAACTATCACACTAGCACTCCCTGTCCCATACAAACAGTGAATTCAGGTCGTAGGCTTCGCGTTTTTTTCTTTCCTTCGTTGTCGCGTGTTTTTAGTTGAAGAATCGAACGATTTATTTGAATTCAGGTCGTGGGCTTCGCATTGGTTCGCCGATTTTTGAAGAATTGATCGTGGGCCTTGTTTTCGCCTGGGCTTAATTGGAATTTCACTTCATTTTCACTGGGCTGTTGATCGGTTGGAGCAAATTTTAGAAAATTTTGCCATTCTTGTAAATAGTTTGCCCAATTTTTTTATATTTAAAAAGTCCCCCCTTCAAATATAATCTAAATATTAATTACATGTATTGAAAATTAAAATTAAAATTAAAATGATATATTAAAATTAATATGTATATAAAAAAATATTAGAAAAAAATTAAAATAACATATTAAAGAAATTAGCCTTTATAAGGGCACATCTTGATACAGTTATGCTAGTGTTCTTTTTACAGCTTATTGTTCGAAAGTATATTGTTTTTTCTCTGTTAGGATTCAATAAAGACTATCGTATGTCCTTTTGTCTTTTATAGGATATATCTTGATATGATCATGCAAATGTTTGGTTTCATTTTTACTCTTACCCCCTAATTTTTGTTTAGGGTAATTATACATCGCATTGTCTATTCTATTTATTTTTTACTTCTTAAAATGATTCTAAACAACCGATGTCAATCTTTTCTTTAAAGATTCCTTCTCAATGTTCTCATCAAGAATAACACAATCATCAACATTCAAATTATTATCTTTGAAGAGCATGAAGTTGAATTTAATTTGGGGTTGAACTTGGAATGAGAGTTATGTTTGGACTTGGAGAATCTAGATGATGAAAACATTTTTTTGAACCTAGCAAATTATATGAAATAAAACAAAAAATTAATGAAAAGAAGTCACCCTTCTTAACTAATGGGAATATGTGAAATGTAGGTCTTAAGACTTGAAAAAAAAGTTACCCTGCTTAACTAATGGGAATATGATACTAAACAAAAATCTTTATTTGTAAGCTTTTTTTTACAACTGCTGCTTCGCTGCAGAAAGTGCTTTGAAAAATTGCTTGTTTTTTTCTTGCTATCAATAGTGTTCAGTATGAGGGACTTTGGGAATTAGAAGAAATAAAGCATATATTATTGGAATTTTCTCTTTGCAGAACAGTAACTAAATTACCATCTTTACAATGTGGATAAAAAATTGGCAAGTGGTAATAGTTTTGTTTTTAACTAAACTTCTTTAATAATAATAATAATAACAATAATATAAAAATACAACTAGTTAGTTGATTAATTGTTTCTAAAATCGAGCTCATAAGAAATTAACCGAGAAGAATATTTGGATAAAGTTGGAGGACATGATGCAGACTAGAAAAGTGGATAAATCACAAGGTAAAAGATTTTGCAAGGGAAAAAAAGAGAGAAAAACACGTTTTATCCAGGTGGCAGCAAAGTAACATAATGTAGGTAGTGGGCTTCGATTGAACGGCGACGCAAGCGGCGTCAACACAATGAACGACAATGCTGAACAAGAACTCAACGGTCGCACCAACACAGTGTGGGCTTTGACTTCGACCGGCTTCGGCTTCGACGACGCACGACAGATCTTGACCGCGACTGGGCTTTGGCATGGTCGACGACGATGGTACTTCGACAACGGCAGCTCCAGCTGAACGTGAAGTCATGATTTGTGAAGGAACTGAATATTTAGGGTTGAAAGAAAATATGCCAAATGAAAATTGAAAAGAAGAAGATGATAGATTAGGGTTTAGGTTTAGGCTTGGGCTTGAAGTATTAGGTATTTTAGCTGGGCTAGGAATATAATATTTAATATTTTTCTAAAAAGACCTATTATATTATATTATATCATATCATACTATATATATATATATATATATATATATATATATAGTCTAGTCGGGGTCGGGGTAGGGCACTGCCTGCCTTTTCTTGGGATAGGGACCCGAGATCCCCAATTTGACTTCCATCCTTGATCAAATCGAGAATTTCCCAACTCGATTGGGACCCGATCCTATAATTTTGTTTTATTTTGCCAACCCTATCCCATCCAATGCGCTACTGCAACCCCCATTGAATTAGAAACAAAATCTCGTTTTTGAAAATCATTTTTATAGTTTTTGGATTTTCTTCATGAACTTGAAAAATATTTTAAAATTTAAATAACAAAAAAATTATAGGCTATGAAATGAAATCTATTTCTTAAAAATGAAAAACAAAAACAAAAAACACAGAAAACAAAATGGTTATCAAATAGAGCCTTAGATTCCAAGTAATTATCGATTCTTCTAAATAACAATAGATAAATATCTAATCTTTTTTTTTTTTTTTTGTTATGGGTCACTTTTAGACCAAGAATCACAAGCTTAGGGAGACAAGCTGTTAAGGGTAAAATCTAAACAATGACAATCAACTGAAGACAAGAGGAGTATAAGAAACAGGCTTATGGGTCGAGGGATGAAGAACCTAGGGAAAGGAGAGACGTTGGGCTAGAAAGCCCAACTTGCCCACCTTAGCCTTGGAGACCGAAGCCGAGGCGGACTGTTTTCCATCCCTGAAGAAATGTTTCTCATAGGCCATGATCTAAGTCCCCTTTGTAGGCCCAAATTTATTCCCTAATCCCACTTGGATTTAGAACGTTGTTCCCTCATCCCACTTAGATTCGAAATCTAAAGTTCACCCGACTTGCATTCCCTAATCCCTAATCCCTAATCTTCAACAGAAGCGCGTTAAAGCATATCCCAGAAAATTTATTTTAGAAGACTTGAAAAACAGAGAAAATGCATAGAACATGTATAGGATAAACATAATTATACAACATGTAATTAAAGAAAGAGAAGAACTTACCCTAAGACTTTCTTCTTGGAAATTCTCTTCATGTCACAAACACTTTGTCGAATTTTATGCCATAAAACTCATAGATAATAAATGTAACAGTTGACCGATCATTAATAAAGTGTAATCAATGTTTATTACAATAAATAGTTATTACTTATCTTGTATTTATTTTGTATAAATAACCTAATACAATAAACTAACATTCTAGACTATTGTATGAGTCTTGAACTGTTAGAGTAAACATGCAATACATGGAAGCTAATAGAGTCATTAAGCACTCTAATTATATTAATTTAAGTAACAAACATGCAAACTCATAGTTTTCAAATAATAGGGTTTCAATTTTTATACCTTTGATGATTTCCACTGGTTCCTTACAATCTCCACGAAATTGATTTCCAATCTCTTAGGTAGACCACCAAAAGTGACTTCTCTACAATTCTCAGATCTTAGAAAGAGTGGTGGAACACCAATTGAAAGTAACTTGGTTGAAATGAAGAGTTAGGGAGAAAGACAAATTTCTCAGCCCATTTTTTTTTTCCAGAATTTTGATTTGCATGTCCATTAGATCAATTAAAATCTAAAGTATTTAATCTAATTGATCATGCATCATCAATTAATTGAGGTTTTGACACTTCAAAACCCATTAATTAAGTGTTGATTAATAGATAATGTGGGATAAATCCACTATCCATTTAAAAATCTTTTTCAATATCATTTTTTATTTAATTTAATTTTCTATTAAAATCAAATTAAACAAAAACAAAATTCAATTCTGAAATTGAAATTATATAAATTGAAAATGATTTATTTTAAATAATTTAATTAATTAAATAATAATTTAATATAATAAATTAATAAAACACCTAATTCAAACATGAATCCCTATTCATGCAGTCAATATTTAAATATTTTAAACTCTCCAAAAATTCGTTTAATTTCAATAAAATTAAACGTTAATTATATCAAATATAATTATCCAAACCCTAATTTGAATTTGAACATTTCGAATCCACTCAATGTAATCTAATGTTTAGTCCTTTTAGGAGATAGTAGAGGGACCTTATGGACCTACAGATCATGAGCTCTAACGTTTTGAGATTAATTGGTTAAACTCTTTAAACCGAATTAATCAATATTCGTTAACTACCGAGACATACCACTATAGCTTAGTAGCTGCACTATTCTCATTGTAGATATATTTTTGTTCACTTGATTTAACCATAATCAGTAAGTCGATCCTTCATAGATCATTTGTATTTACAACTAGGTCAAAATTACTATTTTACCCCTGTAAATACATCTTGCTCCTTAAATCTCCACTGATTCTCTATTGAATAATTGGTTTATAGTCCGACTAATAAACCATATCCCTCTTTGTCATGAGAGAACGAGGCCCCTTTGTTCAAGTTTAGGAATCAGTACTTAAGGGAATAACCTATCTGCTAATCTTAAGACGGGTAGGAGTGATTTCTTTCTTACAAGACTATGTCCTCAACTATCTATCCAGTTTCATCCCTAAAATGGGAGGCTTATTGAGTGGTGATGTTGAACCATGCTCACCTTTGTAGATCAAAGGATAATTTCAAATAAATAAGAGTTCATAGATAGCTCAGGATCAAGATCAAGTAGCATTAGGTCATCGATTTGAAATAGTCAGTTTTAACAGTAAACGGTTGTTATAAAGAAAAGTGACTATTTTGTAGTCCGATCTTATGCAAACATCTTTTGCATAGGATGATCCCACTCGCATTTCTCGACATGAACGATTTTGAGATCACATCATTTGTATTAATATACAAAGCAGGCTGCATCCATAGTGTCTCTAGGATGAGGTGCCCAACCTCATTCATATACGTATAGACCTTTTTGGCTATATAATAAAACTTGATCATCTTCTATGTCTCAACATAAATTTTAAGTATTCATACTATAGTTGTGGGTTTGTTTATTGGATTTTATAACCGAATGAAATTCCAATAACATATTTATTGAATGAAGTCTCAATAATACTTTTATTGCAAAATAGAATATGTATAAAAAATTACGAACTGTGAGTTTTAGGACTTTCCCAACAGAACTGTATATAGAGACATATGGGGATCAGTGTTCAAGTTACAACCTAAAGGGTCTATAGTATATGGATAAGACTGGATATATTATTATGATGACACTATGGATATGACCCATTTTGTACTTGATACAAATGCAATTATCCAATGCATCATGTAGGGGACATGCGAGTAGGAGTCTTCTATGCAATGAGTTTGCATAAGATCGGACCACTAAAAAGTAACCACTAGATGTAACTTCGTTGACTAGTCAGGTTTCTATTTCACTAGGATGACCTAGGCAACTTAGTCTTAATCCTGGGTGAGTTATGGACTCCTATTCATGAGGAATTTTCTTTTAATTTGTATGGTTGAGAGTGGCCAGTTTGCCGACTCAATAAGCCTACAATTTTGGGGACAAGACCGAGTAAGGAGCTGAGAACATAATTTCACGCAATGGAATTCACTCTTTCTTGACTTTAGGGTAAATAGGTGAGTGTTCTCTTAAGTGATGTCTATGGGACTTAAACAAAGGGCCCTACCCTCTCACTAGCTCGAGAAGGGTTTCTGTTTAATGATTGGACCACAAATAGGATGTTCATTAAAGGAGCATTGTGTTGGGAATGTCCTAAAACTCGTAGTTCATAATCATGGAAACATATTCTATTTATCAATAAAAGTGGTATTGAAATTGAAATTTCATTATGTTATAAATTCTAATAAACGAATCCATGGCTATAGTATGGATACTTTGACTTTATGTAGAGACATGAACAAATAGTATATAGCCAAAAAGGTCTATAAATATATGGATGAGATTGGGTACCTCGTCTTGGGGACACTATGGATGCGGCTTACTTTGTATACTGATACAAATGATGTGATCCTAAAATCATTTATGTGGAGACATGCGAGTGGAGGCATCCTATACAAAAGAGTTTTGTATAAGATCGAACCATGAAATAGTCATTTTTCTTTATAACGATCGTTTATTCTTAAAACTAACTATTTCAATTTGATGACCAAGGGTAACTTGATCTTAATCATGAGCTAAATATGAGTTCTTGTTTATTTGAGATTATCCTTTGATCTGCATAGGTGAGAGTAGTTCAACAACACTGCTCAACAAGCCTTTCATTTTGGGAATAAGACTGAATAGATAACTGGGGGCATTATTCTGCAAAATGGAACTCATTCCTACCCGTTTTAGGGTTAGTAGATAGGTTGTTCCCTTAAGTACTGATTCCAGGTCTTGAACTGTTGGGTTGTATGTCCTAAAACTCGCAGTTTGTAATGTTAAACATAAGGATGTTATTGACGTTTATTTAATAAAACTGTTGTTGAGTATGTGAGTTGCACTTATAAAGACTAAATCCAATAAACTAAAGTTCCATGGCTATTATTTGAATACATGAACTTTATGTGGAGACATAAGAGTGGACCAAGTTTAGTAAAAAGTCAAAATAGTCTATAGTATACGAATAAGGCTAGGTACCTTATTTTGGTAACACTATTGAAAGCGACCCACTCTATAGTTGTTACAATTTGTTGTAAAGTGCTACAAACGAAATGATCCTCATTAGAACATGTATTGATATGAGGAGTGAGGGCGTCCTATGCAATGAGTTTGCATAGATCGAACCAAGAATTAAGTCACTCTTAATTTATAACGTTGTTTACTGTTTAAGACTGACTATTTTAAAGCGATGACCTAGGTAACTTGACCTTAATCTTGAGTTAAGTATGAACTCCTGTTTATTCAGGATTATCATTAGATTTGCGTGCATGAGGGTTGGCTCAATAGCACTGACTCAATAAGCCTCCCATATCAAGGGCAAGACCGGGTAGATAGCTGAGGACATTGGGTGCAAAACGAAATTCACTCCTACCTACTTTTAAGGATAGTAAAGAGGTTATTCTCTTAAATGTTGACTCTGGGTCTTGAACAAGCGGCCCCACCCTCTCAATGACCCAAGAGGGACTCGATTTAGTGATTGGATCACAAACCAATTGTTCATTAAAGGATCAATGGAACTTAAGAAGCAAGATGTAATCTTGGGGGTAAAACAACTTTTGACCCAACCGTTATTACGAACTACTTATGAAGGGTTAACTTACTAATCATGGTTATATCGAGTGGACATAATATATCTATAGTGAGGGGAGTGTTGGGGATGATGTCCTAAAGTCTCGTATCCTGTAGTTTGTAAACAGTTTGTACGAACGCTTGTGATGTATATATATGATATTTACTTCACTTCTTGACTTTGCACATTGGATGTTTTATATAAATTAAGCATGTATGTGGTGACATACAAGTGGATCATGTCTTAAGTGATAACCAAAATGGTTTGTAGTATATGAATATAGGTGGGAAACCTTATCCTGGTAACATTACGGATGCGGCTCGCTTTGTAGAATAGTTATAAGTGTTATGACTTGTTATAGATGGTCTGATCCTGATCATTCATGTGGGGACATGCGAGCGGGGGGCGTCCTATACAAAGAGTTTGTATAAGAACTGACCACGAAGTGTTAATATCTCGTTATATAATGTCGTTCACGACAGAGACTTCACTTCACTAGGATGGCCATAGGTAATATGACCTCAATCCTGAGTGAATTGGGAACTCCTGCCATTGAGGGCGGTACTTTGATTTGCATGGGTGCGAGTGGCCAGGTCGCTGACTCAAACCTACCACTTTGGGGATTCGTCTGATTTGGGAGTTGGGAACTCAGCTGCACAAGATGGAATTCACTCCTTCCCAAAGCAAGAGTAAATAGAAAGATTGCTTCTTTAAGGGCTAATCCCAGGGCTTGAATGATGTGGCACCGCACATCTTCTCATGGCTCGAGAGGTGTTCACACATAGTAGGACTATGTTGTATTGTTCATTAGAGGGATCAGTGGTACTTAAGGAGTAAGATGTAACTACAAGGGAAAAATAGTAAATTGGGCCAACTGTACTTACGAGCATCTGTGAAGGGTTATCGTACTGATGATTGGTTATATCCGATGGACACAGAAATATATCTGTGGTAAGAAGAGTTCAGTTGTCAGTCTTTAGTGGAATGCCTGACAGATAACGGATGGTGGATCTCGTGGCTAAAGAGTTTAGTTAGTTATTCACATAGCGTTGGAACTTTAAGCCATAGGTCCATAAGGTCACCTTGGTAACTTGGATACATGTTGAGAATAAGTTTTTGGGTCAGTTTGAAATGTTCAAATTGACAAGAGGGAGTTCGATTATATATGATATAATTGAATGGTTAATTATATGATATGATTGACTAAATGTATGAGATACATTAATTTGGAGGAAATTGGATATAAATATAATTTATATCTAGTGGAGGAGAAAATACTATGGTTGATATATGATATCAAACTATAGATTATGAATATAATATGATTATATTTATTATTTTATTAATTGGACAGTTATGGGATAATTGCCCGACTTTTTCTCCGTAACCATATGATAGTGGGAAGTTCAATTCGGTTTTTATAACTGAAGAATAAAATGGAAATTGGTTTAATTTTGGAAAAAACACGCTAAAATTGCTCATAAGGTGTTTGCATTCTATCGCTTAGTAATTTAGAACATATACGATAGCTCACATTTGCTAAACGATCGCTCACCCGTGCGTGCGCTTCTCTAAATGATCGCCTACATTTACCTAAACGATCGCTTAACGCCCGAGCTTTACTAAATAATCATATAGATGATCGCCTAGCTTTTCCTACTCGATCGTGTACCTCGCCTAACGATCAAGCTCCTTGACTATACGATAGTCGTTGCCTTCTTCCACTTGCTTGATCTTTGTACACAATATCTTTCCTCCTCATTTTTACCAAATCCGAAAAGAGCCCGCACTTTCGATTCTCACTTCGAGAATACTAAAGGCTTCAAGTGATGGTGATGTCCTCGCTTCCTGCTGTTCGTGTGAAGCCGTTCGTGGTAGACGACCAGGGTGTTACTAAACGATAGCCTGTTGTTCCAGCGAGAGCGAGAGCAGTCGTTCGTGGAGAGAGCGAGATTTGCTGTGATGAGTGTCTTTAATTGGTAAGTTTCTCGTTCTCTTGTTTTTTATCTGAAAGCATGCCAGTAATTTAGTTGTGTAATGCATATCTGTATGTATGAATGTATATATGGAAATTCTGTCATGATGAATTGGAAAGATTTGCTTCTGCTTATAGGTACTCTTGTATAAGAATTCCTTCAATTGGTATCAAAGCCAGGTTTTTGATATTCCAAATTCATTGATGCAAAGAATTTCATTTACATTATCGGTGGCTAAAAGCATATCTAATCTCTGTTTTAAGTGTTAAGTCGTTTGTGGATGTGTGAATTAATGGAGTTTCTGGGATGAAGCCTCGGTTTGTTAAATTCTTTTACATTTCTAGTTAATTGTAAAGGCCCCTACATTTTTGGGCATTATTAATTGCTATCGAGTCTGTATTCAAAGTTAGTTTGAGTTTTGAGTCGTTTGTGAAGAAGCTTCGCAGCAAGGGTTGCTATTTTTCGAGATGAAGACGACCAAGAATTGGTCGAGTCATGTTAACGATAAGGTAGACGGCCGTCGAGTATCGGATGCTCGAGAGTCATTTAACGCACACGCACTAGATGATTGTATAACTCAGCAAGCTTCATCGCTTAGTTACTAACTATACGATCACGAAGTAAATCGCATAGTAAATTGTTTACCTTTCGCGTGTTAAGCGATTGTCTAGACAATCAGGCTTCACAACCTCGTTCTCATCTAAGTGATCGTTTAGCATTTGCGCTATCGTCTACTATGCGGTACACGATCGTTTACCTGAAGGCATTTACTAAACGATGGGTGCTTCGCCCAGTGGTTCAAGACCCAATTTGCTCGATGGAAAAGTGTAATAGATAGAATTTTTCATTCCAGTTTTTTAGGTGGTTCATCCCAGTCCATTAATCTGTGGTTTTATACGTGAGATGTATGGATGATTTTATATGTCATATGGTATGCACATATAGAAAAATCTCACCTTAGATTATGCATTGGTCATGCATCATCTCTTTATTATAAGTGTTATGATTTAGAGAAGCATGATTTAAATTACGTAAGAGCATGCTCATGCATCATATAATATAAGAGTTATATTTATGCATGCATAAAGCATTGACATGCATCATCTTTATATTATAATTGTTATAGTATAAGGGTGTATGGAAAGCATGTTTGCTTGGTTGTTACTTGTATATAAAAGTTATGTATAGTAATGATCGGACATTGCATGAAGCATGGCACATAGGTTAAATTTATAAGCGTTATAAATACCTTGTTGTGTAGCAATGTATGTTTTAGTTGTTTCTTTTTAAAGGTTAAAAAGAAATTAGAACTAAAATCAATAAGAAAGACATGCATGCTCACTTAGGCTTAATTTATGGTTGTAAAATGTTAAAGACTTGGATGAGATAGACCTAAGATCACGACTTTATTATGATTAGCAACCTTAGGCTTTAATCTTTTAATTAGTTTAATAGGATTAAATTGACTAATAAAAGATTAAAGTGTAGCAAATCTATCTATAAGGGATCTTTTGTCTAAGGTGGGTTCTGTCTAGTCTGGGGTATTTAAGATGACAGAAATGTAACACCCCTACCTAAGAACCTAACTAAAAAGGTGAATTAGATAGATTTGATGCATGCATGTAAGTTAAGGACAGTCCATTAAAGAGTTTAATGTGACTACTTGAACTTGTTTTATTTCAAAGACAAAAATTGTTTTTGAGCGGACTTAATAAATGACTTAGACTAAAATCAGTAACCGAATTGTCTAAGTTAATAAACCCCTAGTTAGAACATTCAGTGGGAGGTACTTAGGGCATATGATGCTTCATTTAAATCTCTTGCGTTTCTCCCTTTATAGTCCACACCGTGAGATCTACCCTCGACCTCATGGCACCTTGGGAGTGTCCCCCTAAAGGATGGTGTTTGGGTAGGTCAATATCAAGGTTGATGGAGAGAATGTTCATAGTAAGTGGGAGCGGGAAGTGCGACAACATATCTCACGGTCTCTCTTGTTGGATCGAATAAAGTTTATGCGCTTCGCCTCGAGGCACCCTGGAAGGTCCCCCTATAGGATGACAGTTTTGCGCATTTCTTTATTTAATCTCCTATAAGAGGATAAGGTTACCTAGTCTCTTGTTCTAATCTACTTCTTCCCTACGGTGGGCTCATTAGGGCGGGACTCTGACGCCGAAAATGAGGGGTCACACCAACGTGGAATTGTTAAGGGTTAATAGTTCTGGACCAAATAAATAGTGGTTGTTAGGTTCAATTCCAATAGTTGGTTCTACCTAATGGTTAAGAGTGTCTCATTTTAGTGAAAGGGCATCTGATCACCCCATCGGTGACGTTTGTCCTGCCTCCCTGGGGTATCATTGAAAAATAAAATTCTTTATCACTTAGGGTACTTGGAAACTGTTTTACTAAAACTAATTGGTTAAAATGTGGTTTAGCAAAGTCTTATAAAAGTTTGTTCATTTTTCAGCAACGGTTTTTAAAATGGCTATAGCCACAATAGCTTTGTTAAGCATCGAAAAACTTACTGCCGACAACTATTCAAGTTGGAAACATATGATCACGATGATACTCATCATCGAGGATCTAATGTTTGCCCTTACGGAAGTCTGTCCTTCTATTCTAGCTCCAAACGCCACTCGAAATGTTCGAGAGGCGTACGAGCGATGGATACGGGGAAATGAAAAGGCCCGAGCCAATATCTTGGCTAGTCTAAGTGACGTGTTGGCCAAGAAGCATGAACCCATGGTCTCAGCGCGTGAGATCATGGAGTCCCTGTGGGGGATGTTCGGAAATCCGTCTGGACAGCTCAAGCACGAGGCTCTGAAACACATCTTCAACTTCAAAATGGAGGAAGGCACCTCTGTTCGTGAACACGTGCTTAACATGATGGTCCACTTCAATATGGTGGAGATGAATGGTTTAGAATCGATGAGGGTAGTCGGGTTAGCATAATCCTACATTCATTGCCGGAGAGCTTCCTTCACTTTGTTAGCAATGCAATCCTTAACAAAGTGGAATACACCCTTACAACTCTCCTCAACGAATTTCAGACATACCAATCTTTACTGAAAAGTAAAGAGAGGAAAAGGGGTGAGGCAAATGTTGCCTCGTATTCCAAAACTTTCCATCGTGGTTCGACCTCAGGGGCAAGTCTGCACCTTCTACTTCTAACTCTGCAAAGGGGAAGAAGAAGAAGGGTGGTAAGGGGAAAGGGAAAGCACCTGCTAACCTGCCACCTGTCGCCCCAAGGAGGCGTCCGCCACCGGTTGAAACAGGAAAATGTTTCCACTGAAACCAAGATAAACACTGGAAGAGGAATTGTCCTCACTGGTTGAAGGAAAGAAAGGTAGCCAAGGCTAAGGCCAAGGTAGACAAAGGTAAATATGATTTACTTGTGCTGGAAACCTGTTTAGTGGAGAATGATGATTCTGTCTGGATAATTGATTTGGGTGCCACTAATCATGTTTATTCTTCTTTTTAGGGGATTATATCCTAGCGACAGATGGAGGCTGATGAAATGACGATGCGAGTAGGTACTGGGCACATCGTCTTGGCTGTGGTAGTGGGAGGCATCCAGTTAACTTTACAAAATAGGTTTCTTGTATTAAAAGATGTTTATGTTGTTCCTGATTTAAAAAGGAACGTTATTTCTGTAAAGTGTCTGTTACATTGTAAATACACTCTTCCATTTAATGTGGATAAAGTGTTTATTCATAAAGATGGTGTTGAATATTGTATAGCTAAACTGGAAAATAACTTGTATGTTCTAAGACCATTAGCCTTAAGTTCCCTCCATAACATAGAGATGTTTAAATCTGCCATAACTCAATCTAAACGTCAACGAATTTCTCCAAAAGAAAATGCCCAACTTTGGCACCTTCGATTAGGGCACATAAATCTTAATAGGATTGAGAGATTGGTGAAGAATAGCCTTCTAATTGAGTTAGAAGAAAATTCTTTACTGGTGTTCGAATCTTGCCTTGAGAGTAAGATGACTAAATGTCCTTTTACTGGAAAAGGTTATCGAGCCCAAGAGCCTTTTGAGTTAGTATATTCATACCTTTATGGTCTTATGAATGTGCGAGCCCGAGGTGGCTATGAGTATTTTATCAGTTTTATTGATGATTAATCTAGGTATGTGATCACTTGTAGAAATACAAGTTATTTATGTTGTCTTATTCAGATATTGCGGCCAAAAGAGAGAAAATATGCGTTGATTGTATGAAAATTAGCTAAGGAATATAATATTTATAAATTATCGCAAATACACCCACTAAGATAATTAAGATGGTAGAAAAGGATATTTCAAGTCTATTTTGCAGGAAACCAAGTAACCGCTTGTGATCAAGGCTCAGAGAGAAACTGACAACGCATCTCCGTCGCATTGCGCCCGTCAAATCAATACTGAAGAGACGATCAACGCAATGATGGCACATGTGACAATCGATCTAGAGCTGAACTTCAACCGCATGCGGTAATAAAAACAACACTGCATGCGAGCACACGATCGAAGATGCAAATGAGCAGCGCAAACGTGGTGGATTGTGACACGTGTACAACTAACTGTTGTGCATATTCGATGGACTGATTGCATAACAGAAGGAATATTTATTCCACCATTTTCGTACTTTCCATAAAAATAAAGTAGGAACCACAAGTCAAAGAGTCAAAGCCTTCAGCCTATAAATACCTTCAAAGAATTCACTGAAAAGATATACTTGATACAGGGTATAATTGATACAAAGCTATTGAGAGAGAGTTGATCTGAGTATTGATCAGAGGAAATCCGGGAAGAGAAGAGACAAGGTCAAGAGGTGAGTCTCAGTGCAATTCTGCCAAATCCCCACCGAGAAGCTCTGTACTTAGATCCCTTCTATCGGTTGAACAAGCCTGAGAGGGAAGCTCATCCTTCCATTCATTCCATCAACGCCGGCAAGAGATTCTCCATTCTAGATCTGTACCAAGACGTTGGCGCTTATTTTTATTTGTTTCTAACTCTCAGCCATCAATTGTATTTCATCTTCTTAATCTTTTCATTCATAAACATGTATCAGACGCTAAATAGTATTATTAAATGTCTTGATTATTTCCATTTCCACTTCTCTGTCTATTTTCATTCTCCATAAACCATTTTCTCCATGATCTTTTCTTAATAACTTGGTGATTAATATGAATTAATGCTAGACGGCATCTTCACCTATGACTTACCTGTGCTAAAGAAATAAAAATGTTTAGCTAAAGCATGCTAAACGACATCTTCACCTGTGAGAGCAAAAGTGAAGATGCCATTCTGATCTGTCGAGAGAAGGTAGGACAATGCGTTAACTAAAGCAAGAAGTACTTCCAGAGATGGAAGAAACCTTGCATTCATTATGTTTGTCCCTATTTCACCACAGAGATATGAGAATACGGTCGATCACCGAGAGGTGTACGCCAAGGGAAAAGCGGAACCATACTTATATCTTTAACGCAATTAAGAAACTTGCGCTGTTTATATTAATTACCTTTTCTCTTCTTGCTTCACACATAAGCCTTGCCACCACATAACACGATCTTTGTATAATCTTCACAGTCAGTCTCATCCTCGGTATCTTGTATCATGTAACCTGTATCTTGTATCATCATAGCTTAGGTTTATTTTATCGCACTTCACTTTCATCGCAATTTACTTTATTGCATTTTTAAATACTTGTACAAACAACCTTTTTATAAATTGAAAAACCCTTGGTCGCATATATCACAAATGTAACGCAATAACCTAAAACAATCCCTGTGTTCGACCTTGGATCACACCGAGAAACTTGCGGTGGAATTATACTTGGTTCCAATGCAAGGAAACTTGTGACAACGCATAGTATACTACAAGATTCTCATTTATAATGCATATCTAGAAGTAGTATCGCATAAAGAAAATAAAGTCATCATTCATCCATGCGTTGTATGGCATAAGATTAGAATACATTGTACATCTGCCAAGTTTAAGCTTGTATGATGATAAAGACTTAAAATTTGCGTGTCAAGTTTATGGCGCCGTTGTAATACCTTAACACTAAATCTAAAGTGGGAGGTTAAATAGAGAAGAAAAATCCTAAGTAAGGATATTGGAGCAAAGAGTGGAAAACATTAATACTAAATTATCCAAAAAGGTGACCAAAAGACCAAATGCATATGGAAGGCTTAAATATGTTGAACGCAAGAATGCTTGGAGGATGGAAGTAAGAAGACTTGAAAAATGGCTTAGGGCTTGCATACAACAAACGCAAGGGCATGCGGACACAAGCAGGGCATGCGTTGGAGGCATGCGTCGAGTGAGCTAGGCGCACAGGTCATGCGTCGAGGCCAAGCGCACAAGCCATGCGCCAAGGCCAAGAGCGCAACCCATGCGTCGAGCATGTATGCCGAGCGCCCTGTCTATGTGCTGAGCGGGCAAGTCGGACGCCCATCCTATGCGTCAAGCGCTATCGAGTCTGTCGAGTAGCCATACGTCGATGCTTTCTATACCCATGCGACGAGACGCACCTATGCGGCCGAACATGCCTATGCGGCCAAGCGCGCAAACGTCTAGGCAGCACACCCATTCGTCGATAATCAGCGCCATGCGTCCATGCTTAGTAGGACAAGAAAGCATACCTAGCAAGCCATGTGTCGAAGGTGAGCGCCCACCCTATGTGTTGGTGATGGTCGACTCATGCGATGGCTAAGTGGAATTTCAATGGAGGTAAGTTGATGCATTAAGGACAAAGAGTAAGGCTAATTGATGGAAAGGAACTCCAAGGAGAGATGCCAATAGTTATACGATCATAAGTCTTAAAAATTTAAATAGAGGAATATGTTTAAGTACTTAAGTGATTTAGGTGGCAAAAGGAGGAACATACAAAGTTCTAGCAGGAGGTGGACAAAAGAGATTGCATGCAATGGAGGTCTTATCACTCTAAGCAGGAGGTGGGTGAAGGAGATTTCATGCAAAAAAGGAAATTTTGGCTGGCAAGTTGAGGTGAGAACAACTCAAGGCTAGGCTGGGTAGGCTAAGTGTTGGCAGTTCCAAAGTGAGACAAATGGGAGTTGAGTTGTCACAAGGGGGTGAGTTTGGAATGGCTATAAATAGAGGGGTTGGGAAAAAGGGATTTATTCATACCATCTCCAAAATATTGTGTTGAAAGCATATTTAGAGTATTACGTTCGAGTTATTAGGCTGCCAAGTTAAGTAGAGTTCAAAAGAAACAAAGGTTACGTTGGTGAAGCGTTGAGCCAGCCCGGACGCACAGCCAATCAACGTATCCAACACCTTGTGTGCATGCCTTGTAGCGCTGCATCCGCCTGTCAGCGTGCCTCGCTCGACGCATTCCGCGCGCTAGCCCAGCGTAGCAGCCCCACCGTGTGACGTATCACACCCAGTGCAACAGGCCACCGTGCAACGCGCGCCAACGCTCAGCCACCTTTGCGGCACAGCGTGACCACCCTGCCTACTGCCAAAATGCCCAACTGCCTACCACAGTCCAGATAACCTCTAAAGAGGCCAATTTTAGGATTTTGGCTAAATTGGAGTAGGGTAAGCCGGTATTTTCACTATATAATGGTATTTTGGCTATTTTGACATTATTTATTGATATAAAAAGTATCAATTGAGGAATTTCCATTGATATGGAGGAATTCTCAGGAAGGTTTTCTCAAGGTGATTTTTAGTGGAAAAACTTGCTTGTGGTGAGTGGTTACTTAGTTTTGTGCATTGATATGTGGATAAATGCATATGTAAGTGCAAAATGCATGCTTATGATGTTATATTGTTTGTCATGATATTGTTTGTGAAATTTCTATGGAAACTGAGATTATACCCGGACTACATAAGTTAGCATGCTTAAAAAAGGTACTTGGCGAAAAAATATAGTCAGCCTCGGTCGGCGGGAAATAATAGTCGGTGATGACCGATGGGAAATATAGTCAAGTTACCTAAGCATGACTAGCAGGAAAAAAATTGTCGATGTGTACGTTGGCGAGAAAAGTGGGTTATAGGAAAGTTTCCATAAAAAGATGTTATGATTAATAGTATGTACATGATATGAACATGCCAAGTATAGCATGGAACTGGAGGATAATGATTGTATGAAATTACATATGATCATGCATAGAGCATACTGAAATTGTGATTATGTGATTGACTTCCCAAAAATATGTTTTGCAAAGTGTTTATTATTTTAAAAGCACCACTCACTAGGTTTAGTAGCTCACACTCTTCCAAATGTTTTCTTATATCCCTTCCCCCCCCCCCCCCCCCCCCCCCTCCAGGTAGCAAAGCGGAGCATTCAGGAAGGAGTCTACAAAACACCAGGACTTGGTAAATTCTCAGGGCATGGCTCGAATCATGTGATAAAAGAATATAGGAAATTGAACTATATGTATGAAAGTTAGATAGATTATTGTAAACATGTTAAAGTCTTTAATATATAAGAGGGGAAATGTTAAATTAAAATGTTGTCTTGGAAAACTACTGATGTATCCTCATGCTCCCTTCCAAGTCTTGGGGGCTAAGGCTAGGGAAGGGGTGTGACAACCATTGTCGGGGATTGGTTAACAGTTTATTGTTTGAGTATGTATGTGGTATTTTGTAGGATAGATCTCTTTGTACTGGTTGTTCAACGCGAAGAGCAGTCAAACGGCGTAGGAGTGTTGGAGTGATCCAAAGATTCTAAGTGGACCCAGAGATCAAGTGTATTATTCGCGTAAAAGTACATCAGGGGTGAATCAAGTGGTGAAATTGGCTAGCACAAGATTCCATATTTCTTATTGCTGACCGCAACGTTCCAATGAGAGACTACGCGGCACAGATTTCTACAACTTCTCACCAGAAATCTCAAGACCAACGGTTAAGGAGAATGTAAGCTTCTAAATCAGACCAATTATGCCGCAGATGATTCAGAATATGGGTCAATTTAGAGGATTACAAGGAGAAGACCCATATGCGCATTTGACGAATTTTGTAGACATGTGCAGCGCATTCTCCATGCCTGATGTGACTCAAGAAAGACTTAGGTTATATTTTTTCTCATATACATTACGAGATGAAGCAAAGAGGTGGGCTCAGTGGTTAGAGCTGGATGAGATCAAAGCATGGGAACAGTTGGTTGACAGATTCATGAACAGATTCTTTCCTCCAGCCGTCAACGCAAGAAGATGGAAGAATGTGTTGAATTTTGAGCAATAGGGTTATGAAACTTTAAGCACCGCCTGGGTGCATTTCAAAGAATTAATGAAGAATTTTCTGCATATCGGGATTCCCGATAGCATTCTGATGGAGACGTTTTACAATGGCTTAGATCAATCAATGCAAGCAGTTGTCGATGCCTCCGCAGCAGAAGGATTAATGGATAGATCATATATGAAAGCCAGGAGTATATTGGATCGCATCTCGTGACATTTTGATAAGTGGATTGATATCGGGTTTGAGGAAAGTGGTCAGGAGGAAGAAAGAGTAGAAAGTGCCGATGTGTCAACTAATACAATGAGCACACTGGTCGATCAGATGACCACGATGACCTCTCTCCTTCAGATGATGGCTAATCAACAGAGAAATCTCTCTCAAGGATCAGCGCAAGTTAATGCGTTGACGCACGTGACCACAATGAATTGCGTTCAATGTGGGGAGGGACATCCAGCAGAAGTCTGCCCGTGGAATCAACAGGCTATATACTTTGTCCATAATGAGTCATTTGGCAACATCTACAACCCTAGTTGGTGGGATCACCCAACTTTAAGTTGGGACGGGAATCACAACCAGGGGAGCCATAGTTTCCATCAAAACAGTTATCAAGGGGATTGAGGAAACTCTTCAGTCTTCATTAATCAGGAATGTAACCCAAATAACTCTCAGAGTATACCACCCTACGACCAACCGTTCTTATATGACACATCTTGCAGTACCTCGTCTCTAGAGACTTCATTGAAGCACTATATCAAAAAGAGTGAGGCAATTAGACAATCACAAACTGACTCCTTTAGAGGTTTGGAAGAGCAGATTGAATAGCTTGCAATTGAGTTGAAAAATAAAGTGCCTGGCAGACTGCCTAGCAGTTTAGAAGCATTGAGGTCACGAGGTAAAGAGCAATGTCATGCAGTGACATTGAGGAGTAGTAAAACAACAGCCCCTGTGCTACCAATACCAGATCAAATAACAAGGCTAGTAGATCTAACTGTCGATGATGACCAATCAATCAGTAGTGGAAAAATTATCAGTTCAGGAGTAAATACACCTACAAAAGATGAAGTCCCTCAAGACTTGAATTCTGAATCAACGCAACCTCTAGATAATGAAACACAGCAAGAATAGAACCTCAACAAATAGCCAACTAAACAAGAGGTAAGGCGGGATTCTCCACCTTTCCCGTTCAGGCTGAAGAAGAAAGATGATAGCAAGAAATTCCAGAGGTTCCTGGACGTTCTTCGACAGCTACACATCAATATTCCATTAATCAAAGATCAGGAACAGATGCAGAGCTATGTAAAATTTCTCAAGGATATTCTTGCTAATAAAAGAAAGATCGGGGAAAATTAAATAGTTGCACTAACATATGAATGTAGCGCGCTATTTCAAAAAATATCCCCACCAAAATGAAGGATCCTGGGAGTTTTACATTGCCTTGCAAAATAGGAGGTAAGATGGTCGGAAACGCACTGTGCGATTTAAGGGCGAGCATAAATTTAGTGCCCTTGTCGATCTTTAAGAAGCTGGATATCGGCAACGCAAGACCAACAACGATCACACTACAGTTGGCTGATAGATCGATAACGCATCCTGAGGACAAGATAGAGAATGTACTCGTGCAAGTGGACAAGTTTATCTTCCCGACGGACTTTGTTATATTGGATTACGAAGCTGACAGAGAAAGATATTTAGCTAAGGAATATAATATTTATAAATTATCGCAAATACACCCACTAAGACCATTAAGATGGTAGAAAAGGATATTTCAAGTCTGTTTTGTGGGAAACCAAGTCACCGCTTGCAATCAAGGCTCAGAGAGAGACTGAACAACGCATCTCCGTCGCATTGCGCCCGTCAAATCAATACTGAAGAGACGATCAACGCAATGACAGCACATGCGAAAATTGATCCAGAGCTGAACTTCAACCGCATGCTGTAATAAAAACAACACCGTATGCGAGCACACGATCAAAGATGCAAATGAGTAGCGCAAACGTGGAGGATGGTGACACGTGTACAACTAACCGTTGTGCATATTTGACGGACTGATTGCATAACAGAAGGAATATTTATTCCACCATTTTCGAACTTTCCATAACAATAAAGTGGGGACCACAAGTCAGAGAGTCAAAGCCTTCAGCCTATCAATACCTTCAAAGAATTCACTGAAAAGATATACTTGATACGGGGTATAATTGATACAAGGCTATTGAAAGAGAGCTAATCTGAGTGCTGATTAGAGGAAATCTGGGAAGAGAAGAG
The DNA here is from genome assembly GCF_027475165.1 of Benincasa hispida. Classification (NCBI taxonomy): domain Eukaryota; kingdom Viridiplantae; phylum Streptophyta; class Magnoliopsida; order Cucurbitales; family Cucurbitaceae; genus Benincasa; species Benincasa hispida. Next base: position 89,746,539 of record NC_143486.1, on the reverse strand, counting down.
ACAAGGCCGAGAGGTGAGTCTCAGTGAAATTTTTCCAAATCCTCTCCGAGAAGCTCTGTACTTAGATCCCTTTTATCGGTTGAGCAAGCCTGAGAGGGAAACTCATCCTTCCATTCACTCAATCAATGACGGCAAGCAATTCTCCATTCCAGATCTGTGCCAAGACGTTGGCGCTTATTTGTATTTGTTTCTAACTCTTAGTCATCAATTATATTTCATCTTCTTAATCTCTTCATTCACAAACATGTATCAGATGCTAAATAGTATTATTGAATGTCTTGATCATTTCCATTTCCACTTCTCTGTCTATTTCCGTTCCTCCATAAATCATTTTCTCCATGATCTTTTCTGAATCCCTTGGTGATTAATTTGAATTAAACAAGTAACTTAACTTGTGCTAAAGAAATAAAGATGTTTAGCTAAAGCATGCTAGATGGCATCTTTACCTGTGAGAGTAGAAGTGAAAATGCCATTCTAATCTGTCGAGAGAAGGTTAGAAGAATGCGTTAACTAAAACGATAAGTACTTCCAGAGATGGAAGAAACCTTGCGTTCATTATGTTTGTCCCTGTTTCACCACAGAGATGTGGGAACACGGCCGATCACCGAGAGAAACTTGTGCTGTTTATATTAATTACCTTTTCTCTTCCTACTTCACACATAAGCCTTGCCACCGCATAACATGATCTTTGTATAATCTTCATAGTTAGTCTCAACCTCGGTATCTTGTATGATGTAACCTGTATCTTGTATCATCATAGCTTAGGTTTATTTTATCGCACTTTACTTTCATCACAATTTACTTTATTACCGCATTTTTATCGCTTAACTTTACTTTCATCGCAATTTACTTTATCACATTTTTAAATACTTGTACAAAAAACCTTTTTATAAATTGAAAAACCCCTGGTCGAATATATCACAAATGTAACGCAATAACCTAAAACAATCCCTATGTTTGACCTTGGATCACACCGAGAAACTTGCGGTGGAATTATACTTAGTTCCAACGCAAGGAAAGTTGTGTCAATGCATATTATACTACAAGATTCTCATTTATAACGCATATCTAGAAGTAGTATCGCATAAAGAAAATAAAGTCATCAATCATCCATGCGTTGTATGGCATAAGATTAGAATACATTGCACATCTTCCAAAGACTTAAAATTTGCGTGTCAAGAATGGGTATGCTTATATAATGCAATGGAAGTTTGATTCTTTTGAAAAGTTAAAAGAGTTCAAGGCTAAAGTTGAAAATGCATTGGATAGACAAATTAAAACACTTCGATCAGATCGAGGTGGAGAGTTTTTGGATTTAGGGTTCCAGGATTATTTGATAAAATATGGAATCGTTTTCCAACTCTTAGCTCCAGGTACACCTCAGCAGAATGGTATAGTGGAGACTGCAGTATACATACCCTTGTTGGACATGGTTTGTTCGATAATGAGTTACACTTCCTTATCGGACTCGTTTTGGGGTTTTGCAGTGGAGACTGCAGTATACATACTCAACTGTGTTCCTTCCAAGAGTACTGCGAGAACACCTCTGAAGTTGTGGAACGGGCATAAAGCTAGTTTACGTCACTTCCGCATATGAGGTTGCCCAACACATGTGCTTGAGGAAAATCACAAGAAGTTGGAACCACGGTCGAGGTTATGCCTCTTTGTAGGCTACCCCAAAGGTACATGAGGGGGTTAGTTTTATGATCCATCAGAAAATAGGTTATTTGTTTCCACGAACGTTACTTTCCTGGAGGAGGATGATATTAAGGAACACAGTCCACGTAGTAAAGTCGTGTTACGTGAGCTTTCCAACGAAACTACCAAAATTTCAACAAGAGTTGTTGAAGGGTCTGCTTCATCAACAAGAGTTGTTGATGATAGTTTATCAAGAGTTGAGGGAACCTCGACGCAGTGGAGGGTTGCGACCCATTCGGTATCTGGGTTTCAAGGAAATCCTAGCTATGGTAGCAGATGGCGAGGTTGAGGATCTGTTGTCTTATCAAAAGGTAATGGACGATATAGACTGGGATGAATGAGTCAAAGCCATGGATCTCGAGATGGATTCGATGTACTTCAACTCAGTATGGGATCTTGTAGATCAACTTGATAGGGTAAGACCTATAGGTTGTAAATGGATCTACAAGAGGAAACAGGGTGCTGATGGGAAGGTGCAAACCTTCAAGGCTCGACTTATGGCAAAGGGTTATACCTAGGTAGAAGGAGTCGACTATGAGGAGACTTTCTCGCCTGTTGCCATGTTAAAGTCGATCTACATCCTCCTGTCCATTGTCGTTTATTATAATTATGAGATACGATAAATGGACGTCAAGACGGCCTTTCTAAATGGCAACCTTGAGGAGACCATTTATATGGTGCAACCTGAAGGATTCATTGCCCAAAGTCAGGAACAAAAAGTTTGTAAACTAAATCATTCCATTTATGGGTTGAAATAGACGTCTCGATCTTGGAACATTTAGTTTGATACGGCGATCAAATCGTATGGCTTTGACCAAAACATTGATGAACCTTGTGCCTACAAGAAGATCATCGACGGTTCAGTAGTTTTCTTAGTGTTGTATGTAGACGATATCCTACTCATTGGAAATGATGTAGGTCTACTGACTGTAGTTAAGAACTGGCTAGCAACCCAATTCCAAATGAAAGATTTGGGAGAGGGTCAATTTTTCTGGGTATACAGATCTTTCGAGACCGTAAGAACAAAGTGCTAGCGCTATCTTAGGCATCATACATTGACAAGATATTTCTCAAGTACTCGATTCAGGACTCCAAAAGAGGCTTACTGTCATTTAAACATGGAGTTACTTTGTCTAAGGATATGTGTCCTAAGACGCCTCAAGAAGTTGAGGGGATGAGAAAGGTCCCATATGCATCTACCATTGGCAGTTTGATGTACACGATACTCTACACTAGGCTAGACATCTGCTACGCTGTGGGAATAGTAAGTAGGTATCAGTTTAACCTAGACCTGGGTCACTGGACCACCGTTAAGAACATCTTCAAGTATCTTCGAAGAACGAGGGACTACATGCTCGTGTATGGATCTAGGGATTTGATCCTTACTGGATACACGAATTCTAAATTTCAAATTGATAGGGACTCTTGCAAGTCCATTTCAGGGTCAGTTTTTACTCTTAATGGAGGAGTTGTAGTATGGAGAAGAACTAAGTAGGGTGCATCACCAACTCCACAATGGAGGCCTACGTAGCAGCTTGTTAAGGTGCTAAGGAGGTCGTCTGGCTTAGGAAGTTCCTGACAGAGTTGGAAGTTGTTCCAGATACGTCTAGGCCCATTACCCTCTATTGTGACAATAGTGGTGCTGTGGCGAACTCCAAGGAGCCCAGGAGTCACAAGCGCGACAAACACATAGAGCGGAAGTATCACCTGATCCGTGGATAGCGCATCGAGGAGACGTGATCGTCATGAAGATCGCTTTGGAGCACAATGTTGCTGACTCCTTTATGAAGGCTCTCACAACCACAAAGTTTGAGGGTCACCTTCAGAGTATGGGTCTACGGGACTGCCTGCGGCTGGACTAGGGCAAGTGGGAGATTTTATTGTACGGGGCCTTAGTGCCTTAGTTTATTGTTTTGTACTAGTTTTTGTACACCCCACTCGCTTTAGGACAAGTGGGAGATTGTTGGGGATTGTTGACAGACTTTTTGTATAGTTAAGGATGTATGATGTTCTATGCTCATGATAATGCGATACTACTTCTGAATATGCGTTAGTTATAGATGTTCATGTAGTATGCCATGCGCTGTCACAAGTTTCCTTACAATGGAACCAAGTGTAATTCCACCACAAGTTTCTCGGTGTGATCCGAGGTCGAACATGTGGACTAGTTTAGGTTATTGTGGTACGTTTATGATATATGCGACCAAGTTTTCAATCTTTAAAAGTGTGTGTGTACAAGTATATAAATTGCAGTAAAATAAAGTAAAGCAATATAGATGCGATAATAAAATAAAAGTACAGTAACCTAAGCTAGATGATACAAGATACAGGCTTCATGTACAAGATGCTAGGGTCAAGGCTAGCTGTAAAAGTTGTGCAAAGACGTGGGATGCGGCGGCAAGTCTTATGAATAAAATAGAAAGAGAAAGAAAAATAATATAAAGAATGCAAGTTCTTAATCGCATTGAAGCTACAAATACTGTTCCGCTTTTCTCTTGGCGTACACCTCTCGGTGATCGACCGCACTCCTACATGTCTGTGGTGAAATAGAGACTAACGTAATGAACGTAAGGTTGCTTCCATGTCTGGAAGTACTACTCGATTTAGTTAATGCATTCTTCTAATCCTCTCTCGATAGATCAGAATGGCATCTTCCCTTCTGCTCTCACAAGTGAAAATGCTGACTAGCATGCCTTAGCTAAACGCATTTTATATCTTTAACATAAATTAAGTACTTGGTTAATTCATATTGCTTATTAGGGAATTAAGAAAGCATCATGAAGAAAGTGATTGACGAGTGAATGGAAATAGACAGGAATGGTAAATGGAAGCTATCGAAACATTTAATATCTCTATTAAGCATTTGATACATGGTGTGTGAATGAAGAGATAAAGAATAGTGAAGTACAACGATGAAAGAGATAGACAGAAACAAACAACCGCCAATGTCTTGGCACTGATTCGATGAAAACTCGCTTGCCGGATAGGATGGTTTTGATGGCAGGAAGAGCTTCCCTCTCAGGCTTGCTCCAGTGGTAGCAGGGATCTTTGCACAAAGCTTTCAATCGAGCGTTTGGTAGATTAGATCAGAGATTCACCTCTCGGCCTTATCTCGTCTTTTTCCCAGATTTCGTCTCTTAAGCACTCAACTCAACCTTTTCTCTCAACAATTTTGCAGCACTTACCCCATATCCCGTAGCATATCTTTTCTCTGAAATCAATGGGGTATTTAAAGGTGCAGATCTTTAACTCCGGCTTTGTGGTCCCCACATGATCGTTATGGTAATTCCGAAGATGGAGGGATATTATTCCTTCTATTATGCAATCAGACCATCGATTCTGCACAACCTTTAGTGTACACGTGTCTCAATCCTCTGCTTTTTCGTTGCTCAGTTGCATCTTCTAATCATGGGTTCACATTCGGTGTTGTTTTTATTAACGCATGCGGTTGAAACATAGTTCTGGATTGACTGTCGCATTGCGCCATCTTTGTGGTAATCGTCTCTTCATTATTGATTGACAGGCGCATTATGATAGAGATGCGTTGATTAGTTTCTCATGAACCTTTAGCGCAAGCGGTGACTTGGTCTCCTGCAAAACAAAGTAAAATTCGACTTGTCTTCCATCTTTATGGTGTTAGTGAGTGTAATTGCGATCATTTATAATTATTGTAATACTGGGCTAATTTTCATACAATCAGCACATATTTGCTAACTTTTGGCCGCAATATCTAGATAAGGTGGCATAAATAACTTGTATTTCTACACGTTTTCACGCCCCCAAATTTAGATATATGCTTGTCCTCAAGCATATCTTATACTAAGGCAATCATGCTACATTCCTATCCTCTATTTTTGTGACGATTGGTTACTCCGAATGCTGCACTTAGGCACATTACTTGACATTGCAATTTCCTTATATCCTTGTTAATTCCTCGCAAGCCCTACTTTATTCTTCTATATGACAAAATTTTGCTCAAAGAAGCTTTTCTAGTTTTCAAAATAGAATGTTTATCTCTTCTTTGTCAAAACAACTCGATGTATCTATCTATGGTGAGCAAAAAATTGCATCATTTCTATATTTAGAGACTGTTGGTCATGGTTACACTCTTCATTTTGGCTTATCCCCACGGGTGTCATGCGGACATCCAACTACGGTTGTGTGCCAATTTCAACTTCAACTCATGAGGATCAGAGGAGTTGTCTCTTGTATATATATATATATACATATATATATTGCGTTGATCTTGGAAAACCACCTTTGTTTTGGTTTGCTCCTACGGGTGTCATACGAACATCCAACTACGAGCAGACTCCTTTCACAACTAAACTCTTATCAAGTTGGGAATATTTTTAAGGGTTTTCCCTTGCGCTAACATTAGAGTTTTGCGTTGTTTTTTTTTTTTTTTAAATGGAAATGGACACATTTTCTTAATTACAGCATAATCTTGATCTCATATGCTCAGACTTTCCCCACCCCCAAATTTAAAGATGAGCAAGGTCCTCATTGCGTTGTTTGGAGAGACTAGACAAACACTTAGAAGAAAATTTCAAAAAGAAGGTTTGAGCAGAACTTTGAAAGATAAAAGATAAAGTACTGCTAAACTAAGAATTAACTAAGTGTTAGTCAGAATTTACTAACTATGGGAAATGTTTCTAAATTTAAACATGTATTACATCATAGCAATGCAATGAAGATCGTAAAAATAAGAGATTAAGAACATTACAGAAATTGACAAAGGTAGATATAGAAAAAGGCACGGGCAAAAAGTGGAGTGAATATATACTCTGATTGTATTGACTATTAACAACTATACAAATAAATTACAAATGAACGCATTACAAAATTTTCTATTGCCTGTACGAAAGTCAAAATTTTTTTGATTACTTTACAAATTTAATTCAGAAGGGTGCATGATTCAGAATTCACACCATACTTTCAATAAACGCAGATACATTTTTGCCGAGGACGGGCAACCCACATACATCCCCGCAACACACCCCGTAACTAATGCATTTCTGGAGGATATCTCAACATAGTGCATTTGGCTAAGGACGGGCAAAGAACATATGCGAGCGCAACACACCCCTCAACGCAATGCATTTCGGTGTACTGGATACACAATTTTGCTTACTTATTACACCCACCCTCTCATAGTTTACTTTCCTGTCCTCTTAATTCATCAAAACGCTAGTCGAAAAGATCTTGCGGTGATTTATTCACTCATTCAAAACAATTATATGACCAGTGCTACTAAATTTAAGATATGGAAAAACATGCGAAATTAAATTGGAATGAAATTCAAAAATATTAAAGACTGATTCTAATAGACAGTAATTGACGAAATTTAGAAAATGGTAAAAGAAAGCTGTAAGGAAAGCGAGTAAACATAGATAGAAAGGTCGATTGAAAAAAGTTCTTAGAGTTACCGCAATCGCTTTCCCTGCAAGCAGTTTAATCCTGCTTACCCAAGTCAATGGTGTCCATGCATCGATAGAAGGCACCTCCATAGTAGGGTTTAATCTGTTGACCATTGACTTTGAATGCGCTATCTCCATCTAAAGTTGTTAGTTCCACTGCGTCGTGAGGAAATATTTTCTTGATTCGGAATGGCCCAGACCAGCGAGACTTCAACTTTCCTGGAAACAATCGCAAACGCGCGTTGAATAATAATACCTGCTGACCTTCGGTGAATGTTCGGTCGTGTATGCGGTCATCATGCCATTTCTTTGTTTTCTCCTTATATATCTTAGCATTTTCATAGGCATCCCTTTGTCATTCGACCAACTGGTTCAATTTCAGCTTCCGAACTTTCCCCGCACTGGCTAAATCAAACTTCAAATTCTTGCATGCCCACATCGCCTTATGTTCCAACTCAAGTGGCAGATGACAAGCTTTTTTTAAGACCAGGGCGTATGGAGACATGCCAATTGGTGTTTTGTAGGCGGTCCTGTAAGCCCATAGTGCTTCATCAAGCTTGGGTGATCAATCCTTCCTGGCAGAATTAACAACCTTCTCTAAAATGGTTTTGATCTCTCTGTTAGAAATCTCTGTCTGCCCATTAGTCTGCGGATGATAAGCAGTTACAACTTGATGGCTAACGTTGAAGTTAGTCAGCAGGTTGGCAATTATGCGGTTGATAAAGTGAAAGCCCTCATCATTGATTAAGGCTCGAGGCGTCCCATATCGAGAAAAAATGTTCTTCTTCAGAAACTTTGCCACAGTGGCCGCATCATTCTTAGCACATGCGATGGCCTCAACCCATTTCGATACATAATCAACCGCAACCAGAATATATTGATGACCTTCTGATGGTGGAAATGAGCCCATGAAGTCAATTCTTCAAACATCAAATAATTCAACTTCTAAGATTGATGTCAATGGCATTTCATTTCTTTTAGACATATTCCCTGTCCTTTGACACCTGTCGCATTGCACAACATGGGCATGGGGATCCTTAAACAGTGTTGGCCAAAAGTAGCTGCACTGCAAGACTTTTGCTGCCGTCCTTTGCCCCCCAAAATATCCTCCATATGGAGACTCATAACAGAGCAATAAAATGTGCTTTGCTTCATGCTCAGGAACACATCACCGTATTATATAATTAGGTCCTTGTCGATATAGGAAGGGATCGTCCCAAAAATAAAATTTGGCATCATGTCTTAGCTTCTTTTTTTGCTGGTATGTATAATCATCTGGTACTTGACCGTAATCTATGAAGTTTACTATCTCCACATACTAGGGAACATTAATGTCTACTGCCATTAGTAGCTCATCGGGAAATCTTTCTTCAATATCTTTTTCTGTCCCTTGAACCTCACAATTTTCCAATCTTGACAAATGATCTGCGACTTGGTTCTCGATGCCCTTCCGGTCTTTGACTTCTAGGTCGAACTCTTGCAGGAGCAACACTCACCGTATCAACCTTGGTTTTGCATCCTTCTTCATCATTAGATATTTAATCGCAGAGTGATCCATATACACCACCACATTTGTTCTGATTAAGTATTTCGGAACTTCTCCCGTGCAAATACCATTGCGAGCATTTCTTTTTCTGTAGTCGTATAGTTCTCTTGCGTGTCGTTCAATGTTTTGCTTGCATAATAAATAGGACGTAACACCTTATCCTTGCACTGACTCAAAACTGCGCCAATAGCATATCTGCTGGCATCACACATTAGGGCGAATGGTTGCATCCAATCGGGCGCAATCAAAAGGGTGCGGAGATGAGTGCATCTTTCAATGTGTTAAATGCTTTGGTGCAGACATCATCAAAATTATACTCACGGTTAGCTTCAAGAAGTGCACTTAGGGGTCTTGCAATCTGGGAGAAGTTGCGAATAAATCTTCTATAAAACCCCGCATGTCCCAGAAAGCTCCTAAGTGTTTTTACGTTCACAGGTGGGGGTAATTTGGAAATTGCATTGATTTTTGCCTGATCAACTTCCAATCTTGCCTTGGAGATTTTATGACCCAGAACTATTCCTTCTTTCACCATAAACATTTTTTCCAGTTCAAAACAAGATTTGTTGCCACGCATCTGTTCAAAACTTTTTCAAGGTTAGACAAACAGGAGTCATAATTACTGTCGAAGACTAAGAAATCATCCATGAATACCTCAACTGACTCCTCCAAGTAATCTGAGAATATTGCCATCATGCATCGTTTAAAAGTGTCTAGTGCATTATAGAGTTCAAATGGCATGCATCGGAATGCGAATGTACCAAATGGACACGTGAAGGTTGTCTTGTCTTGGTCCTCCGGTGCAATCGCTATTTGGTTATACCCTGAATAACCATCAAGAAAGTAGAAAAATTCATTTCCCACAAGTCTATCTAACATCTAATCAATGAACGGGAGTGGAAAGTGGTCCTTTTTAGTGGCCAAATTCAGCTTGTGATAATCCATGCAGATTCTCCACCCCGTAGTTGTCCTTGTGGGAACCAATCCATTCTTTTCATTAGTGATGACTGTCATCCCCCCCTTTCTTCAAAACACATTGCACTGGGCTTACCCAACTGCTATCAAATATTGGGTAGATGACACCGACATCCAACCACTTTACTATCTCCTTCTTTACAACCTCCTTCATGGTAGGGTTCAAGCGGCGTTGCCTTTCTACAGATCCATTCTTTCCTTCTTCCAGGCGAATCTTGTGCATACAATACGAGGGACTGATTCCTCGAATGTCTACCAAGGTCCATCCTAAGGCTTTTGCGTTATTTCTTAGGATCCGTATGAGAGCATCTTCTTTCTCCTTACTCAATGATGCAGAAATGATAACTGGTAACGTGTCGTTACTTCCTAAGTAAGCATACTTTTGGTGCACTGGCAACGACTTTAACTCTAACATAGGTGGCTCTTCTAAAAATGGCTTAATGCACTGCGATGTTCGTTCAGATAACTTCAACGATTCAAAATTCAATTCAGTATGAATTGCGGTGCAATCCTCCTCCAACATTGTGTCGATTTCATAGTTTTCCTCCTTCATGTCCTCCAGGGGTTCGTGCCACTATTCTCCCTATAGCTCTTCGATATATTGGCAGTTTTCTATATCTCTCGGGTACTTCAACGCATTGAGTACGTTGAATTTTACTTCTTGATCGTCGATCTGGATGGTCAACTCTCCTTTCTGCACATCAATTAACGTTCGCCCTGTGGCAAGAAATGGGCGTCTCAGGATGATAGGAATTTCTTTATCAGCCTCATAATCCAATATAACAAAGTCTACTGGGAAGATAAACTTGTCCACTTGCACGAGAACATCTTCTATCTTGCCCTTCAGAAGCTTTATTGATCGATCGGCTAGCTGTAATGTGATCATGGTTGGCCTTGCTTCGCCGATGTCCAGCTTCTTAAAAATTGACAAGAGCATCAAATTTATGCTTGCCCTTAAATCACACAGCACGTTTCCGACCATCTTCCCTCCTATGGTGTAGGGCAATGTAAAAGTTTCAGGGTTCTTCATTTTAGTAGGTAGAATATTTTGAAACAGAGTGCTACACTCATATGTTAGTGCGGCTATTTCATTTTCCCCAATCTTTCTCTTTTTGGCGAGAATATCCTTGAGAAATTTCACATAACTTGGCATCTGTTCTAATGCTTCTATCAGGAGAATATTAATGTGTAGCTATCGGAGAACGTCCAGAAACCTCTGAAACTGCTTGCTGTCATCTTTTTTTTTCAGCCTGGACGGGAAAGATGGAGGATCCCGCCGTGTTTCTTGTTCACTTTACTGTTAGGTGATGTCCTGTACTTGCTGTGTGTCATTGGCTGGAGGTTGCGTTGATTGAGAATTCATATCTTGAGATGCTTCATCTTTGGTAGATGGTATTACTTCTGAATTGGTGCTGCTTCCGTTATTAAGTAACTGGTTATCATCGATAGTCAAATTTGCTGGTACTTTTGTTACCGCATTTGGTACTTTTGGCCTAATAGGGGTTGTCGTTCTGCCACTCCTCAATGCCACGGCATGACATTGTTCTTTTCCTCTTGGACCCGGCACTCCTGAGTTTCCATGTTGGGTACCAGGCATTTTCTTCTTTAATTCCCTAGCAAGCTGATCTATCTGATCTTCTAATTCTTTAAGAGAGTCAGCTTGCATTTGTCTCATTGCCTCGCTCTTTTCAATGTATTATTTTAACGATGTCTCTAGAGACGAGGTATTGTAAGAGGTATCATATGCGAACAGTTGGCCACAGGGTGGCGTACCTTGCGCATTACTTAAGCTGCAATCCAGATTAGTGAAGACCGGAGTGTTGCCTCGATCCTCTTGATAGCTGAATTGATAGAAACTATGGGCCTTCTGATTGAGATTCTCATTTAGACCAAAAATTGGGTGACCCTACCAACTAGGGTTGTGGTTATTGCCCAATGATTCATCATAAATAGCATATATGAGTTGTTAGTTCCATGGGCAGACTTCTACCGGATGTACCTCTCCCCATTGTGTGCAATCCAATGTAGTCCCATGAGTCACCGTATTAACTTGCGTTGTTCCTTGTGAGAGAGTTCTCTACTGATTAGCCACCATCTGGAAGAGCAAGGTCATTGTGGTCATTTGTTCAACCAATGCGCTCATTGTGTCTGTTGGCACATTGGCCCTTTCTACTCTTTCTTGCTCCTGACCTCTTATCTCAAGCCCGGTGTCAATCCATTCGTCAGAATGTTACGAGATGCGATCCAATATGTTTTTCGCTTTCGTATTTGACTTATTCATTAGTCCTCCTTCTTCAGAGGCATCGATAACTACTTGTGTTGATTGGTGAGGCCATTATAAAAGGTTTCCATCAGAATATTGTCAGGAATTCCGATATGCGGACAGTTCTTCACTAACTGCCGGAATCGCACCCAGTCGGTGTTCAAGGTTTCATAACCCTTTTGTTCGAAATTCAAAACCTCCCTCTGCCTTCTTGCGTTGACAGACGGAGGGAAGAATCTATTCATGAACCTATCAACCAACTGCTCCTATCCATTAATTTCATCTGGCTCTAATGCTTGCACCCACCTCTTTGCTTCATCCCGCAATGTATAGGGAATAGGTATAGTTTAAGACTTTCTTGAGTTACATCAGGCATGGAGAATGCGCTACACATGTCTACAAAATTTGTCAAATGAGTGTGTGGGTCTTCTCCCTGTAATCCTCTATATTGCCCCACATTCTGAATCATTTGTAGCATGATAGGTTTTATTTCAAAGCTTGCATTCCCTTCAACTACTAGTCTTGAAATTCCTGGTGAAAAATTACAGAATTCTGGCGCCGCATATTCCCTCATAGGGATGTTCTGGTCAGCAGCAAGAAAAACGGGATCTTGCACTGACAAAACTCCCCTCTGGTTTCCAGCAGGTACCACATTCTCTTCAGCCATACTTCTTCCCCAATTAGGTTAGCCCTGATGAACTTTACGTGAAGAATACACTTGATCTCTGGGTCCATTTAGAATTACCAGATCACTCTAGCACTCATAAGCTGTCAGACTGCTCTTCGGGTTGAACAGTCAGTATAAAGAGATCTGTCCTACAAAATACCAAAAACACACTCAAACAATAAACCATAAACCAAGTCCCCAACAACGGCGCCATAAACTTGTTGACTGACTTTTTGTATAGGTAAGGGTGTATGATGTTCTATGCTCATGATGATGCGATACTACTTCTGAATATGCGTTAGTTATAGATGTTCATGTAGTATGCCATGCGTTGTCACAAGTTTCCTTACGATGGAACCAAGTGTAATTCCACCGCAAGTTTCTCGGCGTGATCCGAGGTCGAACATGTGGACTGGTTTAGGTTATTGTGGTACGTTTATGATATATGCGACCAAGTTTTCAATCTTTAAAAGTGTGTGTGTACAGGTATATAAATTGCAGTAAAATAAAGTAAAGCAATAAAGATGCGATAATAAAATAAAAGTACAATAACCTAAGCTAGATGATACAAGATACAGGCTTCATGTACAAGATGTTGGGGTCAAGGCTGGCTGTGAAAGTTGTACAAAGACGTGGGATGCGGTGACAAGTCTTATGAATAGAATAGAAAGAGAAAGAAAAATAATATAAACAATGCAAGTTCTTAATCGCATTGAAGCTACACATACTGTTCCGCTCTTCTCTTGGCGTACACCTCTCGGTGATCGGCCGCGCTCCCACATGTCTGTGGTGAAACAGAGACTAACGTAATGAACGCAAGGTTGCTTCCATGTTTGGAAGTACTACTTGCTTTAGTTAACGCATTCTTCTAATCCTCTCTCGATAAATCAGAATGACATCTTCACTTCTGCTCTCACAGGTGAAGATGTCGACTAGCATGCCTTAGTTAAACGCATTTTACATCTTTAACATAAATTAAGTACTTGGTTAATTCATATTGCTTATTAGGGAATTAAGAAAGCATCATGAAGAAAGTGATTGACGAGTGAATGGAAATAGACAGAGAATGGTAAATGGAAGCTATCGAAACATTTAATATCTCTATTAAGCATTTGATATATGGTGTGTGAATGAAGAGATAAAGAATAGTGAAGTACAACGATGAAAGAGATAGACAGAAACAAACAACCGCCAATGTCTTGGCACTGAATCGATGAAAACCCACTTGCCGGATAGGATGGTTTTGATGGTAGGAAGAGCTTCCCTCTCAAGCTTGCTCCAACAGTAGCAGGGATCTTTGCACAGAGCTTTTAATCGGCCGTTTGGCAGATTAGATCAGAGATTCACCTCTCAGCCTTACCTGTGGTCAGCTCAGCCTTTTCTCTCAACAATTTTGCAGCACTTACCCTATATCCCGTAGCATATCTTTTCTTTGAAATCAATGGGGTATTTATAGGTGCAGATCTTTGACTCCGGCCTTGTGGTCCCCACTTGATCGTTATGGTAATTTCGAAGATGGAGGGATATATTCCTTTTGTTATGCAATCAGACCGTCAATTCTGCACAACCTTTAGTTGTACACGTGTCTCAATCCTCCGCTTTTGCGTTGCTCAGTTGCATCTTCCGATCATGGGTTCGCATACAGTGTTGTTTTTATTAACGCATGCAGTTGAAACACAGTTCTGGATCAACTGTCGCATTGGCCATCATTGCGGTAATCGTCTCCCCATTGTTGATTGATGGGCGCATTGTGACAGAGATGCATTGATTAGTTTCTCATGAGCCTTTAGTGCAAACGGTGACTTGGTCTCCTGCAAAACAAAGTAAAATTCGACTTGTCTTCCATCTTTATGGTGTTAGTGGGTGTAATTGCGATCATTTATAATTATTGTAATACTAGGTTAGTTTTCATACAATCGGCGCATATTTGCTAACTTTTGGCCGCAATATCTAGATAAGGTGGCATAAATAGCTTGTATTTCTACATGTTATCAGGGATGATGCCCTAAAGTCTCGTGTCTTGTAGTTTGTAAACAGTTTGTACAAATGCTTATGATGCATAGTGTATGATATTTACTTCACTTCTTGACTTTGCACATTGGATGTTTTATTTGCTTTACCACAAACCAAAAAACTACTGGTTGTCATTATGTAATTTAAGCATGTATGTGGTGACATACAAGTGGATCATGTCTTAAGTGCTAACCAAAATGATCTGTAGTATATCGATATAAGAGGGAAACCATATCCTGGTAACGCTACGGATGCGGCCCACTTTGTGGACTAGTTACAAATGTTGTGACTTGCTACAGATGGTCTAATCCTAATCATTCATGTGGGGACATGTGAGTGGGGTAATCCTATACAAAGAGTTTGTATAAGAACTGACCACGAAGTGTTAAAGTCTTGTTATAAAACGCCATTCATGACAGAGACTTCACTTCACTAGGATGACCACAGATAACATGATCTCAATCTTGAGTGAGTTGGGAACTCCTGCCATTGAGAGCGGTCCTTTTATTTGCATGGGTGCGAGTGGCCAGGTCGTCGACTCAAACCTACCACTTTAGGGATTCGTCTAATTTGGGAGATGGGAACTCAGCTACACAAGATGAAATTCACTTTTTCCTCAAAGAAGAGGTAAGTAGATAGATTTCTCCCTTAAGGGGTGATCCCAGGGCTTGAACGATGTGGTGTCACACACTTTCTCGTGGCCTAAAAGGTGTTCACACATAGTAGGACTATGTTGTATTGTTCATTAGAGGGATCAGTGGTACTTAAGAAGTAAGATGTAACTAAGGGGCAAAACAGTAAATTGACCCAGCTGTATTTACGAGCGCCTGTGAAGGGTTATCGTACTAATGATTGGTTATATCTGATGGACACATAAATATATCTGTGGTAAGAAGAGTTCAGCTGTCGGTCTTTAGTGGAATGCCTGACAGTTTATGGATTGTAGATTTCGTGGCTAAAGAGTTTAGTCAGCTATTCACGTACCGTTGAAGCTTCGAGCCATAGGTCCATAAGATCCCCTTAGTAGCTTGGATACAAGTTGAGAATTAGTTTTTGGGTCAATTTGAAATGTTCAAATTGACAAGTGGGGGTTCGATTATATATGATACAATTGAATGGTTAATTATATATGATATGATTGACTAAATGTGTGAGATACATTAATTTGGAGGAAATTGGATATAAATATGATTTATATCTAGTGGAGGAGAAAACACTATGGTTGATATATGATATCAAACTATAGGTTATGAATATAATATGATTATATTTATCATTTTATTAATTGGATAGTTATGGGATAATTGTCCGACATTTTCTCCGTAACCATATGATAGTAGGAAGTTTAATTCGATTTTTGTAACTGAAGAATAAAATGAAAATTGGTTTCATTTTGAAAAGAACACGCTAAAATTGCTTACGAGGTGTTTGCATTCCATCGCTTAGTAATTTAGAGCATATACGATAGCTCATGTTTGCTAAACGACCGCTCACCCACACGCGTGCTTCTCTAAACGATCACCTACATTTACCTAAACAATTGCTTGGCGCACGAGCTTTACTATTGATCGTATAGACAATCGCCTAGCTTTTCCTCCTCAATCGTGTACCTCGCCTAAACGATCAAACACCTTGACTATACGATAGTCGTTGCCTTCTCCCACTTGCTTGACCTTTGTACAGATATCTTTTCCTCTTCACCTCTACCAAATATGAATAGAGGTCACACTTTAGATTCTCACTATGAGAATACTAAGTGCTCCAAGTGGTGGTATCGTCCCCATTTCCTGCTGTTCGTGTGAAGCCATTCGTGGTAGACGACCGGGGTGTTGCTGAATGATAGCCTATTGTTCCAGCGAGAGCGAAAGCAGTCGTTCATGGAGAGAGCAAGATTTGCTGTGAAGAGAGTCCTCAACTTGTAAGGTTCTCATTCTCTTGTTTTTTTATTTGGAAGCATGCCAGTAATTTAGTTGTGTAATGCATATCTGTATGTGTGAATATATATGTGGAAATTCTATCACAATGAATTGGAATGATCCGCTTCCGCTCATAGGTACTCTTGTATAAGAGTTTCTTCAGGGAGTGCAACTACTAGGCTTTAGTGAAGTGACCTGGTAGTTAACGAATCGTGGTTAATTAGGATAAAGAGTTTAGCCAGTTAACCGCGGATTGTTGGAGCCCATGATCTGTAGGTCCATAAGGTCCCCCTACTAGCTCATTTTGGACTAAACCTTAAAACAATATGACGAACGAATTTGAAGTGTTCAAATTCGATTTTTGGAGCAAAGCGGTAAATATATACGATATATTTAACCTAAAGTTTAATTGTGAATTAAACATAAAGAAGAGAAAAAATAGGAGATATTTAAATAAGATTTAAATATCAAGATTATGAATAGGGGTTCATATTCATTGGGTTTGTTGGATTTAATATTAAATTAAATTATTTAATTATTTATTTAATATTAATTAAATTTTAAAATTGATTATTAGAAATAATTTTGAAATTAAATGGAATTGGTAAAAATTGCATTCGAAGTAAAATTGTTGACTAGGTTAAAAATGCAATGAAAGTCAAATGGTTGACTTTTGACTTTTGAAAATCAAAAAGTCAAATTTGTTGACTTAGACTTTAAAAGTCAAACTTTGACCAAGTTAGTGGAAAGATCCAATATTTGTCAGTGCAAAATGGCAACTTTTGCATGGATAAGTGTTGTCATCATTTGAAGACACTTGTCCCACTAAATCCCACTTTGAGTTAGTGGATTTTTTAGTGTCAAATTCTCATCAATTCAAGTTACATGTTTTGCATATAATGGCCTTTAAAAGGAAGAGTTTCTTGTTTTTTAGGATGCTTGGCCAAAGTGGAAATTTATGAGAATTATATGATAATCTCATAAATGTTTTCTCTCAAATACTTAGCTTTTTCCTCTCCAAATTAGTCAGTCACTGGATCCCACCATCCCACTCTAAGGCCAAAGAATAGTTGGGAAGACTCTCGTGGTGGTTTATGAACCGTTCGTGAGGAGATTGGAGCTGATTTGGTGAAGACTAGAGACTATAAAGGTTGTATTTCTACTTTTCCTTTATTCTTGTTTCAATTGCATGCTTATTTTTGAAATTAACCTAATTAGAGTACTTTAGATCCGTTTTTCTTCCGTTGCGCATGTGTTCGTTCCATCAATTGGTATCAGAGCATACTTAAAGTACTCAATTTTGGTTATCTTTTGCATATGGTGGTGTCTATACTATTCTATCATCACATAGATAAGAATAGAGGCTTATGTGTAGGTCCTATAGACTTATCGCATATATCACATGCATTCTAGTATTAGAAGCCGTAGCATTCACATCGAGAGATGGTTTATTATTGTATGCATGTTGCATGATCGCAAAGCATGAACGCATTTTAGGGAGTGTTAGCTGAAACTCTTCTCAACTCGTTCACCGCATATTCATCGCATTTCCTGTTTACCAACTCTTTTCAAACTCCACGGCATTTACTTATTTTTCATCAACGCCAACAACCAATCCAACAATTTATTTATTTAACCAGTTGTCGCAAAGTTTTCATAGAAATTACCAACGCAATCTGTTTTTATAAGTCCCTGTGTTTGACCCTGGACTTACTAGGAAACTTAGAGGAATTTACACTTAGATTCCGTTGGGGAAACTTGAGTGCACAACGCAATTCCATCAATGCATATCACCCACATTTCCACTTTGTAAAATCAAGCATCAAGTTTTTGGCGTCATTGCTGAGGACTTCGGCAAAATAGTTTGCTAGCGGTAATTTTTTTATTTCTCTACAAACTCTCAATCTCTGGCAAATTACGACCCGGAGATTGAGAGGACATTTAGAAGGAGATTGAGAGACCGCCAACAGCAACCACAGTCAGATAAAAAAGAGATGGCGGAGCACCCTGGAAATGGAGCATCAAATGATAATAATGTCATGGCGAATCCAATTCTGTTGGCAAACGATCGCAATAGGCCCATTACGAACTATGCATCGCCAAACCTCTATGATTTCTCTTTGGGAATCATGAGGCCTGCCTTCAATGGAAGCAGATTCGAAATGAAACCGATGAAGCCGCAGATGATCCAGACTGCAGGTCAATTCGGAGGAAGGCGTGGTGAGGACCCGCATGCTCACCTCCAAAGTTTTATTGAAATCTGCAATACTTTTGTGTTCCCGAACATCTCTGCTGAAGAAGTTCGACTAACGTTGTTCCTATTTTCCCTCTATGATCAGGATAGAAAATGGGCGTATTCTCTCAAGCCGAGAGAGATCACTTCTTGGGAATAGGTAATGGAGAAATTTATGAAGAAGTTTATTCCACCTACCGAGAACACCAGACGAAGGAAGCTGATTACAAATTTTGAACAAGACATGGACAAATTACTCAGTGATGCTTGGGCGAGGTTTAAGAGATTGGTCCGGGATTTTCCACATAATGGGTTACCGGACTGCCTTCAAATGGAGATTTTCTATCATGGTTTGAATCCTGCTTCGCAGACCACTGCCAATGTGGCAGCCGCTGGTGGTCTGCTTGACAAAACATATGACGAGGCGAAGAATATCCTAGATCGCATCTCTAAGAATCATGAAGATTGGAGAGAGAGTGACCAAAGATTGAGACTCAAAGACACTAACGCAAAAAACGGTGTTATTGCTTCATTACAAAACCAAATGACCGCAATGATGAATTTAATCCAAGGAATTGCGATCAGCAGCCCAACACCACAAACTAGGTAAATCAACACAATCAGTCAAAACACCGCAAGGTATGCGACTTGCGGTGATGGGCATGCGATGGAAGATTGCCCGCAAAATCCACAATATGTATACTTTGTAAAGAATAACCCTTTTTCAAACACCTACAATGCTAGGTGGAGGAACCACTCCAATTTTTCTTTGAAGAATCAACAACAAAATTTATAACCTGTGGCACAAAAAGAAGGGCCACCAAGATTCTTCCCACGCAATAACGGTCAACCGAGCAATCAAGCAAGTAGCTCATAACCACCGCAATCCTCTTCTTTGGAGAGCCTATTGAAGTAATACATAGAGAAAAATGAAACCGTGCTTCAAAGTCAGGCTACGTCCATCCGTAATCTCGGATTACAAATGGGCCAGATTGCGAGTGAGCTGAAAAGTATACCACAAGGGGTTTGCCAAGCTCAACTGACTTCCATGCAACCCGTGGGGATCAGGTAAAGAGCAATGTCAGGTTGTGACATTGCGTAGTGGTAAAACTGTGGAGGGAGAAAAGAAGGAGCTTAGTAGAATGACTTCCATTGCAGTTGAACCTGAGATTGTAGTGACGCAAGAAGAAAAAAGAGAAAACGAAGCAGTAGAACTAGAGGTTGTGTCGACCTCAAAGCCAACTGAAATGGGAATCGTGAAAGTTCAGTTACGTCCTTTCCCACAGAGACTAAGGAAGAAAAAGAACGAAGAGGTACAGTACCAACACTTCTTATCTATGTTAAAGCAATTACATGTTAACATTCCTTTCAATGAAGCGATTAAGGAAATACCTGCCTATGCCAAGTTTCTGAAGGTTATGGTAACTAAGAAGATGGGAGCTGGAAAATTTGCCACGGTGGCATTAACTCAAAGTTCTAAATCCATAATTCCACCAAAGATGAGCGATCCTAGGAGCTTTACCATTCCTTGCTCCATAGGAGGACTCTACATCGGGCAAGCCCTGTGTGACTTGGGAGCCAGCATAAATTTGATGCCTCTGTCAATCTTTAGACAGCTAAATGTGGGGCAACTTGTGCCCACATTAGTGACTCTCTAACTGGCTAACAGATCTCTGGTTCATCCAGAAGGTAAGGTGAAGGATGTGCTAATAACAATTGACAAATTTATCCTGCCAGCTGACTTCATCATTCTAGGCTATGAGGCCGTCAAAGATGTGCCCATCATTCTGGGGCGACCTTTTCTATCAACGGTCATGCTCAAATTTATGTGCATAAAGGGGAAATCACTCTGAGTATCAACGGACAGAAGCTCAAATTTAATATAATTCGTGCCATGAAGTTTCCAGATGAAGAAGACCTATATGACTCTGATGATGACCAGAATTCAATTGAAGAAGAAAAGTTTGATGAAGGGTATGAAGAAGAGGATGCCAGCACATCCATTGCTGCCTGTAATGCAATCACAACAAAAACAAACTAGGAAGAAGAAATGATCGCAAAGCAAGAAGAAGAGCCAACAGAAACAGATCAAAGAAAAACAACGCAACCTTCCCTAGTGGAACCACCAACACTTGAATTGAAGACCCTACCAACCTATTTGAAGTACGCATTTTTAAGGCAAAATGAGAAGTTGCCAATTATAATTTCCTCTGCGCTCAACGAAGACCAAGAGAATGATGTGCATTCTCAGGAAGCATGTGCGAGCAATTGGCTGGACGCTCGCTGACATTAGAGGAATTAGCCCTGCATACTGCATGCACCACATTCATCTTGAAGACGACCACAAAGCAACAATTGAACATCAACGCAGACTCAACCTTGCGATGAATGAGGTCGTCAAGAAGGAGATTATCAAATGGCTAGATGCGGGCGTTATCTATCCCATAGTAGATAGCATGTGGGTCAGCCCCGTGCAATGTGTGCCGAAGAAGGGTGGAATAACGGTAGTCCCGAATAGAACAACGAACGCAAAGGACCATCACTGGATGGCGTATATGCATAGACTACCGCAAGCTGAATGCGGCCACAAAGAAAGATCATTTCCCTCTGCCATTCATCGATCAAATGCTAGATCGTCTTGCTGGAAATGATTTTTACTACTTCCTAGATGGTTATTCCAGATATAATCAAATCATGATAGCTCTAGAAGATCAAGACAAGACCACATTCACTTTCTCATATGGGACATTTGCTTTTCGCCGCATGCCGTTTGGCCTTTGCAATGCGCCAAGCACGTTCCAAAGGTGCATGATGGTGATCTTTTCAGATTATCTCAAGGACTCCATAGAAATATTTATAGATGACTTCTCCGTTTATGGGAACACTTATGAAGTCTGCCTAGCCAACTTAGAGAAGATTCTGAAGAGATGTGAAGAGACGAACCTGGTGCTCAACTGGGAAAAATGCCATTTCATGGTAAAGGAGGGCATAGTGTCAGGACATAATGTCTCCCGCGAGGGGTTGAAGGTGGATAAAGCAAAGATTTAAGCAATTGAAAAACTTCCACCTCCAACCAACGTGAAGGCTGTGCGAAGCTTCTTAGGGCACGTTGGATTCTACAAACGATTTGTCAAAGACTTTTCTAAGATAGCACGACCACTGAGTGCATTGCTAGAGGCTGACAGAAAATTTGAGTTCGACAACCATTGCCTCAACGCATTCAGAGTTTAAAATGCGCTGATTACTGCACCCATCTTGATTGCACTGGATTGGACACTTCCATTTGAAATAATGTGTGATGCAAGCGGGTATGCGATGGGGGCAGCTTTAGCACAAAAGAGAAAAACGATTTTGCATCCCATCACATACGCGAGTAAGACATGAAACCCTACTCAAACAAATTATACCACCATAGAGAAAGAACTCCTGACTGTGATTTTTGCATTGGAAAAATTTTGGGCATATCTATTAGGAACAAAGGTACTTATCCACACTGATCACTCGACAATTAAATACTTAATGACAAAGAAGGATGCAAAGTCGAGGTTGATCAGATGGGTTCTCCTCCTTCAAGAATATGATATCGAAATAATTGATCGGAAGGGGACAGAGAATCAAGTTGTGGATCACTTTTCTAGACTGGAAAATCTTGAGGTTGACCGCAACGAGTCTGAAGTGAGTGTCGTATTCCTGGATGAGCAGCTGTTCCACATAGAAGAATTGCCCTGGTATGCGGACATAGTCAATTATTTCGTTTGCGAGAAATTTCCTGAAGATTATGCCAACCACCAACAGAAGAAGCTCAAGAATGAATGCAGACACTATTATTGGGATGAGCCAAATCTATATAAAAGAGGTGTAGACCAGATTATTCGATTATGCGTACCGAATACTGCTCAACAATGCATATTGTCACAATGCCACGGCTCACCATATGGTGGGCACTTTAGAGGGCAGCGCACCGCAGCCAAAGTTTTGCAAAGTGGATTCTTTTACCTACATTATTCAAGGATGCGGCTGATTACGCAATGAAATGTGATCGGTGCCAATGCACAGGCAACATTTCATGGAAAAACGCAATGTCAATGAACACTATCTTGGAGCTGGAATTATTTGACGTATGGGGGATTGATTTCATGGGACCATTCCCTCCTTCGAATGGTAAACACTATATTTTATTAGCCGTCGATTATGTCTCCAAGTGGGTAGAGGCAATAGCATGCGCCGCAAGTGATGCGGCGATAGTCTTCCAGTTCCTAAAGAAAAATATTTTCACTCATTTTGGCACTCCCCGTGCCATCATAAGTGATGAAGGATCCCACTTTTTCAATCGCAATATCAAGGAGCTGCTGCACAAGTACAACATCCTCCACAAAGTGGCCACCGCATACCACCCACAAACGAATGGTCAGGCTGAAGTGTCCAATCCAGAAATTAAGCTAATACTTGAGAAGGTAGTAAGGCTTTCGCGGAAAGATTGGGCAACAAAGCTTGACGATGCGTTATGGGCATACCGGACCGCATTTAAAACACCCATAGGTATATCCTCATATGCGCTGGTATTTGGTAAGGCGTGTCATTTGCCTTTGGAGCTGGAATATAAGGCACTGTGGGCATTAAAGATGCTGAATGTTGATTTGAAAAAGGCAGGAGAAGCGCGAAAAACACAACTGGTCGAGCTAGAAGAATAGAGGAACAACGCATATGAAAATGCGAAAATTTATAAAGAACGCACCAAGTGCTGGCATGACCAACGCATTGCAGTAAGAACCTCCAAGTTGGGCAAAAGGTCTTGCTCTTCAACTCACGTCTGCGACTCTTCCCAGGAAAACTAAAGTCACATTGGTCAGAACAGTTCATAATTAGACAAGTATTTCCTCTGGCGCGGTTGAATTATCAAATGATGATGGAACCAACATATTCAAAGTCAATGAGCAGAGAGTAAAGGCATATCATGGAGAAGGCTGGCATCGCCAAGTCGATTCCATGGAACTAAAGAACTTTGAATAAAGAAGGAAGTAGGTGGTCCCTGCATTATCAAATGATCGCAAACTATCAGGGACGCAAGTTTTGGGAAACATTAATTCTGCAACTCTTCTCCACTATTTGGAATTTTCACTATGTCCTTTCAATCTTTATCTATCCTTATTTTACTATTCCTATTTCTAGTTCTACAAAAAAAAAATAATAATAATAATAATTAGAGATTGCGATGACAAATTTTGTTTTGTTTAAAATAATTTGACCCTCTCTTTGTTTTTCTTGCAATGATCGAGGTGTTGGATTGCAAAGATATTACGCAAAGAAGCACTCATCTTACTTCATCACCATCATCCATAGAAGATAGATCGCCGCAAAGATGGATGCGTCAATACAAATGTGGGCGACAACGCAAAATTTGGGGATGTATTCTTCCTTATCTTTATTTCAAATTTTGCGCTATCACATTGCATTGTAGTTTTCAAAGTTTTATCACCGCATCCTCTTTGATCACCACAATCATTTGACATAGATAAATTTAGTAGGTTACCGCATAATGTCTCTTTGCCAAGTATGATTTCAGTGATGAAAAATATGCTTCTATGTCTTTCATATATACTAGAGTCAACTTAATCTTAAGATAGTCTCTTCATAAAATATTTCTCGAAGTTAGGGGTTTGCTAGCTTTCTTTCAAAATCTCTTTACAATGCATTCTAAGAACATCACACGACTTATTTTAATCTTTTGGCAATGAGCACATTGCCGCATTTTAAATTTGAGGGTGAGGTATTTATTTTCGACTTTGCTATTTTTGAAATATATATATATATATATATATTTAGAAGTTATTATATTGAGAATAATAACTCCACTATCAACGCAATGGGAAACCTATGTTGATAAGAGTTAAGTTGTGAAAGGCACTTACCCGTAGTTGGATGTTCGCATGACACACGTGGGGGCCAAAACAAAAGTAAGTCACCAGGATCAACGCATAAATAAGTGACCGCAACTCCACTGCCAAATAGGCATGAGTTTAGTCTGAGGAAGAGTGAATTGCTCGTAGTTAGATGTCCCCATGACACCCATGGGGGTAAGCCAAAACGAAGGCAAGGCACTTGGATCAACGCAAGGTCAGAAAAAAATATCAATAAAGAAAATTTTTATGCAAGGATAAAATCATTTGACACCCCGATAGAAAATTTTCTTTTTGAAATAAATCATGAGATATTCTGGAATTTAGTAAAGTCCTTTTGAAAGGTAAGCTTGCGGTCCCTAAGTCTTAGAAATATTTTAAGAAGAGACTTAAATAAGACTTAAGAAAATTCTGGTATATAGGTTTTGAACGAAGTACCCTAGAGAAATCTAGGAAAAGAACATTGTGGTTGACTTGCTAAAGGAATCTTTAGCCTTGAGGAAAAGCATTGTTTAAATTTGGGGGTGTGATAACGGGCAGAAATGCACGTTATCATAGTGTTAAGTTCTTAAACAATGTTGGATTGCATTGATAAAATATGTTAACTTGTGTCTATTAAGCATCAATTTCATAATATTGCGGTCGCATGCGTTCAGCGCATTAGAACAGTTGATCTTTGTATTTTAGTGCAGAATATGCATTAGAGCAAAGCAAGAATTGCGATCATAGGGAATCATTGGTCGAGCGCAACTTCACCGCAAGGCTTTGCGTTGATCGTGCTCACAAACATTCGCCCAAGAAGGATCACCGCAACTTGGTCAGTGCAACATGGTGGGTGCATCTGGGTGAGAGGCCAATTAAGCGCGATGGGACAGAAAGCTGGTGACTGTCGAATCCAAATTAAGTTGACAGCCGATAACGGTCACAAAGTACATTCTGCTTTTCAGTGACAATTATCCGACGCATCAGTCAAGAATTAAAGTTGTCCCATCTATACAACCAGGAGAGAGAATCCGTCTTTCACCATGGATGCTCTATAAATACCAAGGGCATTCTTCAGAGAAGGGGTTCACCGTTTTTACAATCTTTTGTTCCACAAGTTCACGCCTCTGTCCATAGTTTCCTTTTCATTTTAAGGCGGAGCAAGAGAAGAGTGGTGGCACCAGAGATCACTCAGGGCATCTCGAGAGAGAACCTTGGGGCGTAGAAGCAGAGAGCGGGCCGATTCTCATGAGAGCAAGATTATATCTTGAGCATGAGTAGAAATAGTGAACGCCTGGCAGCAAGAGATTGCTACCAGGCTCTTTATTCTATACTTGCATTGTTATTTTGTACTTCATCTTCATATTTATACAATGGAAGTTCTATTTCTACATATATTCACTCTCTTAATATGCAACATCTATTCACTCTCTTAATATGCATGAGTAGCTAAATTAGTCGAATGGGTTGAGAAGAACTAAGCTAACATGACCTAAGAAGTTCATTGCTTGCGATTGTCTTGTTTTATGCTGTGCAAAATACCCTTTAGAGTTACTCGAGATAGAATCTAAAGAAAGAACCTAATGACTCGAGAGAGCTAGGTTAGAGTCTGGACTCGAAAGAGCAAGATTAGACTTGCATAAACAAGAGATTGGGACTTCGAGATAAGCTCTGTTTATCAACTTTCATCGCATGCATCCTAGAGATAGAAATGCTATTATATGGTCGCCTTATTTGTGTGTGTACTATCCTGTCATCGCATAAATAAGAATAGAGGATTATGTGTAGGTCCTATAGACTTATCGCATATATCGCATGCGTTCTAGTATTAGAAGCCGTAGCTTTCACATTGGGAGATGGTTTACTATTGTATGCATGTTGCATGATCGCAAAGCATGAACGCATTCTAGGTAGCATTCTCAACCCGTTCACCACATATTCATCGCATCTCCCATTTACTAACTCTTTTCAAACTCCACCGCATTTACTTATTTTTCATCAATGCAAACAACCAACCCAACAATTTATTTATTTAACCGGTTACCGCAAAGTCTTCATAGAAATCTGTTTTCACAAATCCTTGTGTTCGACCCTGGACGTATCAGGAAACTCAGAGAAATTTACACTTGGATTCCACTAGGTAAACTTGAGTGCACAAACAAATTCCATCAACTCATATCACCCACATTTCCACTTCATAAAATCAAGCATCAGTTGGCTTTATATTTTCTAAGGCAGTGGTCGTTTCTGTAGATGTCTCAAATAAAGTGTTAACATATATTTGTGACATCAGAGTATCTTCCTGCAAAATATTTTCCTTATCTAGAAATATCCGGCTGTAATATTTTGTATGGTATTTTCCTTTATCGAAGCACGACCTTTCTTTTCCAAATGGAAATTTGTTTCCTTTCTTGGATTCAATTATTAAAGGAGAATTATGCTGATATTTAAGGTTGTTGCTTTTGTTAATCAAGCAAGAGGTTTTTCGCTCTACGGTCATTGCCGTGCATCGTTGTCTTCTTGCTTGTTGCTCACCATTTCACTATGCAAGTTCTTCATCTGTTGAAGTGCAATACTTTGAAGTAAACCACGGTCTTAGGGGGAGACTAAACCATTGTTGCTAGAGAAGGGATCCTGGTCTTTGGAGGAGTCTAATATTCATCTTCGGGGAAGGAGTTCTCCAACTTAGGGGGATCCTAAGATTCATCAGTGAAGGGAGTTTGCTGACTTAAGGAAAGATATCATCGTGAGAGGAGTCTCACTCATTGTCGGAAGCCAAGATGATCAATACTAACATTGTACAACTTAGAGGGAGCCTAAGTACACTTGAGAAGGAGCCTCACATCTAAGGGGAGCCTAGGTGATCAGTGAGTTGAGCTCTATGTGAGTCACTGTAATGGTCGTGTATTACAGATAAGTATCGAATTGTAAACTGCTTAACTCTTTAATATTAGTGGATTATTTTGCTTAGGCACACTACCCCCAGACGTAGGTGGTTCGTCACCAAACTAGATTACCAACTTTTGTGTGTCTCTACTTATTTACTTGTTAGTATTTTTGTTGTTTCAGTGGTTGTCTGTGCTTTCGTTTAACATCCGTTTATCGAGTGACGAGTCATCCTATTGTTTTTCTCAATTTTAATATGAATCTCATTCATATTAAATTTAACCTATAATTATCAGATGAATCTCATTCATATTATTTAATATTTGAGTCTTATTCAAATACATTATTGATTCATGTCAAAAATGCAGATTTTTACTATATACTATCGTACATTCTTGAAAAAAAGTAGAACTTTATATGATATTTTGAC
The DNA here is from genome assembly GCF_027475165.1 of Benincasa hispida. NCBI lineage: Eukaryota > Viridiplantae > Streptophyta > Magnoliopsida > Cucurbitales > Cucurbitaceae > Benincasa > Benincasa hispida. The sequence goes on along the minus strand of NC_143486.1, from coordinate 89,718,616 downwards.
CCCGAGATGGCTTAAGGTTAGTAAAACGAGCAAACACACACCTTTGAATTGAGTAAAGTTGATTTAGCGTGATTTAGGTTGACTATATAAACTTTTATACTGATTTTTAACTATTTTGGCATATTTCTGTCTGATACGACCCCAACACCATATTTGATGCGCTAATATAAATACTTTTGGCCAAACAATAGATTTGTGTTTGATGCGCCCACATCAGAAAATCCTAATCTTTTAGATTTGTGCCCAGTCAATTCTAGTTGCTATTTTCTCGATCGAAGATTTTATTCCACGCCTAAAATGATGAGAAAATGATCAGTCATGATTTTAGGTCATCCCTCAACCAATTTTGGCCTATATAAAGGATAGGAAACCTCTCATTTCATCATTCAACTCTCCATCCATAATTCTGTCAAATTTGCTCTTATTTTCTGCCACTCTCATCATTCCTCTTGGGCTTTTTCTCAATCAAGTCAATAGCCTTAGGAACGGAGGTTCCTCTAAGGCGTAGCAACTCTAGGTCATCTCATCCCATGGAAGCATGTGGTGAGAGGAATCAACTTAGGGAAAGACTAAGAATTTGATGAATTGCCCCAAGGCTTCTTTGAGTTATATTTATTTATTTTATTTTATGGTAATTCTCCATTTTCTTTCTTTACCCGTTGAACATCATATTGTAACTATGATTCTTGTTTGAATAAAATTCATTATTTTATTATTTATCATGAGCTAAATTCTCTAAGGGGTTCAATTATGTGAATACCCTAGAGTTTTATGGCTCGAGCAATGCTTATGTTTCATACCTATTTGACTTTTGCATTTCATTTGTTGAGTTTATGGATAAATATTTTTAAGTTAAATTGTTCGCTTAATTTAGCAATCTAGTGGAGTCCTAATGCTGAGAAGGTTAGGATATAAACTAATGTCACAAAGGAATATAGGACTAAGAGCCTAGGAATAGGAGGGTCAGTCACCTTAGGAATAAAGAATACCGTAGGATAAAGAATATAAGCTTGAATTAATCTAAGATTCAGCTACCCATGGGAACATTTGGTAGTAGCTACTTAGACATCGTAAAGGAACTGGACACCAAATTGAATAGGAGTAGTTTTCTGTTCATGCATATTTCATTGTCTTGGTATGATAAGACCGCATCACTTATAACATAAAGGTTGGAAGATAACTGTATCCCTATTCAACATTCTTCTTTCTTCTTCTATTACCATTTAACCTCAAAATCACTTATTTATTAGTTATCCTTTGGTTTGCGTCGAAAAACTCTTTCTTATAAAGATTGAATTGCATAAATAGTCTTGTGGGATTCGACTCTTGGAATACTTCAAGATTTATTACTTCATCGATAGTGTTTGCTTGCACTTAGACCATATTTATTCATATTTATCATTCATACACATTTGGTTGATCAATTATTATCTCATATAATAAAGTATAGTTTTGAGTCTCATTCAAATTAACTTTGTATCATAATGTACCCATACATTATATTAATTGTATCTCATACAATTAACTCTCTTATATAATTTGAATAATACAAATTAATCCAAAATGAGATGATTTTTGTTTTACCCTTAGTGAGCTAGCAAACTAACCTAATGAATCTACATATTAGAAGCTTCAATAATACAAGATTAATTAATCAAACTCTTTAATTAAATTAATCAACATTCATTAACTGTAGGTCACTCCATTAAAGACCCACAGTCGCACTCTTCGCACTCTAAATATATTTTCGATGTCCATGAACGTAAAAAATTACAGTAATTTGACCCTTCATGAATTGCTAGTAATTACAGCTATGTCGAATTACCGTTTTTTTTCGAATTACCGTTTTACCCCTGTAATTACATCTAACTGCTTAAGTTCCACTAATCATCTAATGAACAACCTATTTATCATTCTACCATAAACAAAACCCTCTCGGGCCAGTGAGAGGGAGAGGGCTCATTGTTCAAGACTTAGAGTCACAACTTAAGGGAGCAATTCATCTACTTACCTTAAAGACGAGAATGAGTGAATTTCATCTTATATAGCTGTGTTCCCAGATCCCTACTTGGATAAATCCTCAAAATGGTAGGCTTATTGAGTCACGGAGTTGGGCCATTCTCACCCATACAAATCAAAAGATTGCCCTCATAGACGTTCATAACCCATTCAGGATTAAGGTCCTATGGTCATCCTATGAAAGGTTAATCTCTTCAGTCAACAGTGTTATAAAGAGAGATTAATCATTTTGTGGTCCAGTCTTATACAAACTCTATAGGATACCCTCACTCACATGTCTCCACATGAATGATTAAGATCAAATCATTTATAACACCTTACAACTTTTTTAACAATTACAAAGTGGTCATATCCTTATCCATATACTACAGACCATTTAGGTTATTACTTGAATATGTTCCACTTGTATGTTTACCACATACTGTTCAAGTTTCATGAAATAACCTTAGATCTTTTTTTAATGGATAATTGCACATATAAAATTATCAACCATTATTTCAAATAATATATTAACTACAAGACTTTAGGGCATACATCTCAACAAAAGGTAAGTTCTTCTATCCTCTTCTAGCTTGCTTTGACCCTTTGCTAAATACTGACTTAAGCATCGAAGGTTCTATGATTGACATCACACATGTTTTCTCTTTCTGTTTTATAGGTTGTCTTTCTTCCCTAAAATTATAAATTCACTGTAAAAGGCACGTGAAGGTCAGGTGCTTATCCAGATTTTACAATCAACATTTTTTATTTTATACTTTAACTAGTTGAGTTGTTGAGTTGGTGGAAAAAATAAAAGATCTTTATTATAGAGCATGAATAATTACACCAACGTCAACATGGGTGTAGTTTAAAGGGTTAATATTATGTTCTTTTTACATATAATTAGAGGATTGAATTTCTACTTCACATGTTGTTGAATTTAATTTTTTTAAAAAAAGAAACAATACAAATTTATTACATAATTAATATTGTAAAAAAAATAATTTACTGTGAACTTGAGGAGTACAATGAGAACATGGATACCAATAATATAATATAATACTAAAATAATAAATATTAAAATAAATCAAACAAAATATATAAATAAATAAAATAAAATAAAATAAGCAAAATATAAAATAAGAAATGTCTCTAAATTCTCCACTTTTTCCAATTTTCATGGACTTTTCCTATATAAGTTGACTGATGAACAAATATTCCATATTCTAAATGTTCAATTTGCAAACCCAGACAAAACTTTATTTTTCCAAGATTTTTCATCTCAAAATTTTTTCTTAAGATATTCTATTGCCTTCGAAAACTCTCCAGGAGTTCCAATTATACTAAAGTAATCAACATATACAATTATAATAACAAATCCTATCTATGGTTTCTTTATAAAAATACACGAACGTATTGGATTATTTTGATATCCTTTTTTCAACAAATATCCACTCAGGCGATTGTACTACATTCGTTATGATTGTTTCAATCCATATAATGACCTTTGTAACTTTATTGAATACAATTCCCAGAAATCTAATTTATATGTTTCAGGTACCTTTAAATCCTTATGTGATTCTCATATATATATCATTATCAAGAGATTCATATAAATATGTTATGACTAGAGATGTCCATGGGGCGGGGCGGGGCGGGGCAGGGTCGGGGAGGCCATTCCCCCTCCCTGTCTCCAATCCCCATTTCATTCCCCATCCCCGTGAAATTTTCGACAGGGATCGAGGCGGGGATTCCCTGCAAGGAATTTGCGGGGATTGAGTTTCCTGCGGGAAATTTTTTTCTATTACTTTTTTTTTTTTGTAAAAAGCCAATTAATTTCACTAATGTGAGTAAATTTTAATTAAATAATTAACTTTATCACTAAAATTATTTATTATGGTTAGTTTTATATGAAAATTTGAATTTAAAGATAAATTACTCAAATTTTGGCCTAAAAAACTAATTAAATTTTTTAGTAGAAAAAATAAATATAAATTAAACTATTCACAATTTAAATATTCAATTTAAACATATTCTTTATCTTTCCCAATAAATAATCAAATTTGAAATTTAAATGTAATATTTATATATAATAATAATAATATAACATTAGATAACTATACTAAATAAATATGTAAAAGCTAATCGAAGTGGGGATGGGGAACAGGGTGGGGGTGGGGGCAGGGTCGGGGAATGCATTCTCCGTCCCCGTCCCCGTCCCCATTTAGCTCATAGGGAATTCCCCCCACTTCCTCTCCCATTCCTCGCCTAATCGGGGAATCCCCGTGGGAAAATTGGACATCTCTAGTTGTGACTACATCCATAAGATGCATATCTAATCTTTCATATACAGTCAGACTAATTAAATATCTTAGTGTAATTACATCCACCACCGGAGAATACGTCTCCTCATAATCAATACTAGGTTTTTGTGAATGTGTAACTAGTCTTGCTTTATATCTTGTGACCTCAATATTTTCATTTATTTTCCTCACAAATACCCATTTGTACCCTACAAGTTTAACACTTTCTGGTGTTCAAACTACTGATAAAAAGTCTGATGTTTTGAAAGTGAGTTTAATTCTATCTCGATTGCTTCTTTCCACTAAAGCCAATCTTTTCTATGTCGACATTCTTCAATAGATTTTGGTACAAGATCCTTATTTTCATATTTAATATCAAGAGCAATATTATATCCAAAAATGTTGTGATGAATATATTAGTTTGGTTCTATCTTTTTTCTATCATGACATAGTTTATTGAAATCTCATTATTATCTTTATATAATCCACTTTCCTCATCAGTCATGTAATAGATTTCTTCATGGGTATTTACATCCTCAACCAAATCTTCTTAACTATTAATTATTTTTCTTTTTTGAGAATTTTTATCTTTGAAACCCACTAGTCTACCACTCTTCTGACATGTTTCGACTCATTAGTGACAACTTGTTGTGTTGGAATATCAATTTATGATTTAGACTTTCTTTGCATCTATAAATACATCTAGTAACTGATTTGCTACATTTTGAAAATGAATTATCTTCTGAACTTCAAGTCCACATTGATATGAGACCATAGCGATGTATTCCATGTAATTTCTTTTTCCATTTTCTTAATTCCTCCCTTTAATATTGGAAAATTTTTCTCATTAAAATGACAAGCAAATCGTGCAGTAAATACATCACCCATCAGGGATTCAATATATTTAATAATTGATAGGGAATCATATCTAACATATATTCATAATCTCCTTTGAGGACCCATCTTGGTACGTTGTGATGGAGTAATTGGTGTTGGGGTTTGTGCCCTAAAGTCTTGTGTCTAGTAGTTTGTAAACAACTTTGTACGAACACTTGTTGACTATTTGACTTTGCACATTTAGATTTTACCACAAACCAATAAACTTAATGTCCCTGTTTATCTGTATATAACTTAAGCATGTATGTGGTGACATACAAGTGGATCATATCTTCAGTGATAACCAAAATGGTCTATAATATATGGATATAGGAGTGAAACCTCATCCTGGTAACGCTACGAATGTGGCCCGTTTTGTGGAATGGTCACAAGTGTTGTGACTTGTCACAGATGGTCAGATCCTGATCATTCGTATAGGGAACATGTGAATGGGGGCGTCCTATACAAAGAGTTTGTATAAGACATGACCACAAAGTGTTAACATTTCGTTATATAACACTATTCATAACTAAGACTTCATTTCACTAGGATGACCATAGGTAACATGACCTCAATCCTGAGTGAATTGGACACTCCTGCCATTGAGGGTGGTTCTTTGATTTGCATGGGTGCGAGTGGCCAGAACGCCGACTCAAACCTACCATTTTGGGGATTCGTCTGATTTGGGAGCTGGGAACTCAACTTCACAAGATGGAATTCACTTCTTCCCCGAGGCAGGGGTAAGTATATAGATAACTCCCTTAAAGGCTGATTCCAGGGCTTGAACGATATGGCATCACACACTTTCTCATGGCCCGAGAAGTGTTCACACATAGTAGGACTATGTTATATTGTTCATTAGAGAGATCAGTGGTACTTAAGGAGGAAGATGTAGTTATAGGGGGAAAATGGTAAATTGGCTTGCTGTAATTACGAGCATCTATGAAGCGTCATCATATTGATGATTGGTTATATCCAATGGATATAGAAATATATCTATGGCAAGAAGAGTTCAACTGTCAGTCTTTAGTGGAATGTCTGGCAGTTAATGGATGCTGGATATCGTGACTAAAGAGTTTAGTCAGCTATTCACGTATCATTGGAGCTTTGAGCCATAGGACCATAAGGTCCCCTTGGTAGCTTGGTTACAAGTTGAGAGTCAGTTTTTGGGTCAATTTGAAATGTTCAAATTGACAAGAGGGAGTTCGATTATATATGATATAATTGAACGAGTTAATTAAATATGATATAATTAATTTTATGTATGAGATACATTAATTTGGAGAAAATTGGATATAAATATGATTTATATCTAGTAGAGGAAAAATATTATAATTAATATATGATATTAATTTATAAGTTATGAATGTGATAAGATCACATTCGTTGGACGGTTATAAAGGAAATGAGAAGGCGCCTCTTCATTCTAAATAATGGATGAGTGCATTATAAATAGCAGACGATGTGTTGATCTCGGGGTCCGCAGATATTGTGAAAAAGATAGTGTCATCGTTTAGAAAATCAGTACCTATACGATAGTGATTGCACGATCGCTTACATATACGATATTGCTAAGCGATCGCATACCGATTACACCGTCGCACGCTATTATCTAAACGATCATTTACCTTTTCCTAAGCGATCATTTAGCTTCTGATATTTATCAAACGATCGTATAGACGATCGCTTAGTTTTTCCTACGCGTTCATTCGGACGATCGCTCATCCATTTCCTACACAATCGTTTACTTTTTCCTACACGATCGTATAGACGATCGCTTACTTTTCCTACACGATCATATACTTCACCTAAACGATTAAGCATCTTGTCTATGTGATAGATGACCTCTTCTCCCACTTGCTTGATCGTTGTGTACAATCTCTCTTCCTTCTTCCCTCTACCAAATCCAAACAAAGCCCACACTTTGGATTTTCACTCCAAGAATACTAAGGGCTCTGAATGGTGTTGTCTTCTCCATTTCCTACTGTCTGAGTGGTGACTGTTCGAGGTAGACGGTTGGACTTCAGACTCGCTGTGAAGAAGAAATCTTCATCTGGTATGATTTCTTGATCTGTTTAGCATTATGAAAGTATGTTTGAATGTAAATGCAGTAATTCTGTCACAATGAATTGGAAAGATCCGCTTCCGCTTGGGTTTTATGTCCTAAAACTTGTGGTATGTAAACAATGGAACTTATTCTGATAATTCAATAAAGGTGTTATTGAATAGTTCTATTGATTGAATAGAAATCCAATAAACCTCAAAGTACCTTGACTATTGGATGAGTACTTGAACTTTATATGGAGACATAAAGGTGGATCAGATTCGAGTAAATAGTCAAAATGATCTATAATACATGAATAAGGTTTGGTACCTTATTCTAGTAACACTATTGGATACAGCCTGCTCTGTAGTTGTTACAAGGAATTGTAAAGTACTACAAACGAAGTGATCATAATTCGTTCATGTTTGACATGAGGAATGAGGGTGTCCTTGTGCAAAAGAGTTTATACAAGATCGGACCATGAAATGAGTCACTTTTACTTTATAACATTATTTACTATTTAAGACTGATTATTTCAAAGCGATGACCTAGATAACTTGACCTAAATCCTGAGTTAACTATGAACTTCTGTTTATTCGGGATTGCCCTTAGATTTGCATAAGTGAGAGTTGGCTCAATAGCGCTAGCTCAATATGACTGCCATTTTAGAGATAAGTCTGGATAGATAGGTGGGGACATAGGGTGCAAGAGGGAATTCACTCCTACCCGCTTTAGGGATAGTAGAGAGGTTGTTCCCTTAAGTGCTGATTCTGGAGCTTGAATAAGGGATCCCGCCCTCTCATTTGGCATGAGAGGGACTCGGTTTTATGATTGGATCACAAAACAATTGTTCATTAGGGGATTAGTAGGGACTTAAGGAACAAAAGGTAATTTCGGGGGTAAAATAGAGATTTGACCCAGCCGTTAATACGAACAACCTGTGAAGGGTTAACTTACTAATCATGATTATATCGAATGGACATAATATATCTACAGTGAGGGGATTTCAACTATGGGCTTTAGTGGAGTGAACCATTAGTGAACGAATGGGGGTTAGATCAGTCTAATAAGTTTAGCCGATTAATCTCAGATTGTTGGAGCCCATGATCTGTAGGTCCATGAAGTCCCCCTACTAGCTCGAAAATGGAATAACTCTAGAGTAGCATGATAAGTTAATTTGAAACGTTCAAATTAGAATCAAACGTGGAAAAAATAGATTTAAATATGATTTAAATATATGAAGATGAATTTGTGTAAAAATTAATTTAATATTGGATATTAAATTAATTAGAATTATTTAAATTGTTTAAATAATTATTTATTATGTTTATTAGAAAATTAATTTATAAAATTAATAAATTTTGATTTTAGAAATAAAATATGATTTTAAAATCAATTTTTGGATTTTTGGAAATTGAAAAATCACACAAACTTGAAAATTCTTCAAAGTTTCTTACAAAGAACTCACCATCTCTTCTTTGGTTTACTCCAAGCATGAGCTACATCCCATACAGTACATCTCTTTCCATGATAGTCTGCAATATATTGAAGAGATTGGAGTGAAGAAAGGAAGGAGGAACCGACTGAATTTTTGCTGAAAAATTCGGATGAAGAAGGTGTTCTTCAATGGGTTGGTTCAGTGAACTTTCTCCATATTCCCTTTGATTCCAGCTTATTTTAAGTCTCACAACTCAATCTAGAGTACCAAGAGGATAGTAGGGAAGATCTTGTGGTGGTCTACACAAGGATTCGGAGGATTTTGCAGCTGGAAATGGAGATTTCGTTGGTTCGGCCAAGGTATGTTCTTGAAACCCATTAAACTTTGTTTTTTAGAATGTTTCTTTTCAACCAAAATTAATGAATTAGAATGCTTATGGATCCTGATTTCTTCTGCTGCGTGATGGTGTCGACCAACAGTAGGTACTCTTGAATAAGAGTTCCTTCAATTGGAACATATACTGCACATCCAAAAATTCTAAGATGGGAAATATTTGGCTCATGGTCATAAGCTAATTGTAATGACGAGTACTTAATAATAAGATACTGGCCTAATGCATACAAGTGACACTGAAAATAGCATGTCCCATACATATGTAGGAAACCTAGCTCTCATAAGCAATGGTTTAGCAATTAACTGCAAACATTTTATGAATGGTTATGCTAAACCATTTTGTGTATGAACATGAGCTACAGGATGTTCAACACTTACCACAATTGACATACAATAATTATCAAAAGCTTAGGATATAAATTCATCAGCATTATCAAGACAAATGTTCTTAATTATATAATCAGAAAATTGTGCTCTTAACTTAATTATTTGAGTAAGTAATCTTGCAAATCAAGATTTCGACATGATAATTAGCACATGTGTGACCATCTGCTGGATGCATCTATTAATACCAGAAAATATCTAAATGGTTCACTTGGTGGATTAATAGGTCCACATATATCACCATGAATTTGCTTCTAAAAATGCAAGTGATTTAGTCCCCACTTTGACTGGTGATGGTCTAATGATTAATTTGCCTAGAGAGCAAGCATCACATGATAATTCATTTGATTGAAGAATCTTCTGGCTCTTCAATGGGTGTCCATTTAAATTCTCAATAATTCTTCTAATAATTATAGACTCTCGATGACCTAATCTGTAATGTCAAATTATAAATATGTCTAGATTCATGAACTTCAAGCTCATTATTGCATATGTTTCAATTACTCGTATATGAGTATAATATAATTCAGAAGATAAAGCAGGCAACTCTTCCAATATACATTTTTTATACAAGACAGTACATATGATATAAAGTACTCCATATTATTCTTTATATCAGTCTCAATGTGATAACCATTACAACATATATCTTTAAAAATAAGTAGATTTCTCTTTGATTGACTAGATAACAATGCACTGTCATTCGTAAATTTTTTTCCTCTATGTAAAATAATATTTGTTTTTCCAATGCCTTTAGTCAGGTCTGCAGAACCTGATATCGCATTGACTTTTGCTTCTAGCATTATCAGTTTGAAAAAATATTTTTGTGTATGTCTAGTTGCACTATTTGCCAAACATAGATCTTCTTTACTCATTTTTTTAGTCACCCAACATATGTAAATAATCCAAGTTTCTTCATTAAAATAAAATAATTATAATAAGAAAAAACAACATTTGGAATATACAAAGGTTAACATCTACTAAGAGAAAAAAAATCATGAAGATGAATAAAAAAAAACAATATTAAGTCTAGATATTTTCAATGTCAAAGGAAACACTTGATGTTCCATCAATTCTGCCAATTTTCTCTTCAGAAGATTAAAAAAAGTCCGCCACATCCAAATTATATGGGATGAGTCAAATATGTCATTATCCTAGTATGCAAAATTTGCTTCCATATTTATCTCTTTTTCTTTCAGGGATGTTTGATAAAGATCAACTAAGTATTTTGACGTATGATAGGTACGTGACTAATGCCCAGTCATTCCACATCGGAAGAATTTATTTTCAACACTTTTTGAACTCTTATCTCGTGGAGCCTTTCCTTTGTGATCATCATTTTGTGCGGTTCTTTTGAAATCTCAATGATTATAATGACCATCACAAAAATAATAATTATTTCTTCCCCTGCCACAGTCACGAACTCAACCACGACCACGACCTCAACCACAATTATTATTAAAATTTACAGCATTTACTTCAGGAAATAATGTTGTCTAAGTTGGTCGAGGTTCATGATTTTTCATTAATAACTCATTATTTTGTTCTGCTACGATAAGACATGAAATTAGTTCAGAATATTGTTTAAAATTTTTCTCTCAATATTGCAATCACAGAAGCATATTCGAGACATTAAATGTAGAAAATGTCTTCTCTAACATATCAGCATCAATAATTTTCTTTCTGCATAACAACAGTTTCGAACTGATTTTAAATAATATGGAGTTGTAATCACTTATTCATTTGAAATCTTGTAGCCTCAAGTGCATCTACTCATAACAAGCTTTAGGAAGAATAACTGTTTTTTTTTTATGATCATACCTCTCTTTCAATTTTTTTCCACAAGGGATCTTATACTATAAGATACTCCATTTTCAATCCCTCTCGGAGATGATGACGAAGGAAAATCATAGCTTTTGCTTTGTCCTAATTGGATGTCGTATTTCCTTCTTTAATAGTGTCTCCAAGATTCATAGCATCCATGTGGATTTCGGCATCAAAGACCCATGACAAATAATCATTGTCGTTAATATCAAGAGCAGACAAATTTTAATTTTGTGAGATTTGTCATGGCAGCACTATCATAAAACGTGTTGTGAACTTGAGGAGCACAACGAGAACACGGATATCAATAAAATATAATATTAAAATAAATATAATATAATACTAAAATAAATTAAACATAATATATAAATAAACAAAATAAAATAAATAATCAAAACATAAAATAAGAAATTTCACTAATTTTCCAATTTCTCCAATTTTCATGAACTTTGCCCAATGTGTATCTTTCAAAACCCACAAAATGCCAAGGCAATTTGACAAGTAGGAGATGGATTATATAGACACTAATAATGTGTAATGTTGAGATACAGGGACAACACTTAAAAAATGGGGATATGACACATAGTCAATAGACACTAAGTATGAACATCTAATTGACATCTATTATTATAATATTTATAATACAATCAATTTTGTTTACAATGATTTATTACTTATCCATCTATTGAAAACTACGCTACATTCTTTTTGTGTGTATTCTGCCGTGTGTCCTCCACCCTGAAAATTATTAAAGGATAAAAAACAAACTTAATAACATGTATTAACAAGTTTTAATTATAATTATAATCAATTTTCTCCCTTTACCTTTATTGTTGCAAATGTCATCTTATTTGCATAGGTTCTCGTGTATCTATTAGAAAAAAATAACAATTAAATTATTGAATTGAATGGTACCTAAAGAATATACAAATAAAACAATAATTAATTACCCGGCTACTTGATCCATGATGAACCATGGCCTCCAATCATCGACAATAGAATAGTTTAAAGATTTAATCCATGCTTGAGTGTCTAAATGTGGCACTACCATGTCATGATCTCCACTGTACATATTTGGATCAAACGAAAATAATTATAGATATACAAAATAATTTTTATACACAAACAATTATTTGATTGTAATTATACATTACCTATAGATTAGAGATCGATAACCTTTAGAGCTGAGGTTCACATGATAAGGAAAAGAACTATCAATATCAAAACTGTAATCATCTCCATACTGACATCTTATCCATTCTCCAATGCTTCCCTGCATATATAAAAGGAAAGTGTATAGATTCAATAGATTTCTTTTACTATTATTATGATGAAAAAAAATTAATTTTTACCATGTACTTGGCAAAATCTTAGATATGGAGACAAATTCATGTTTTTCTTTTTCTTTTGTTAGACTTTTTAATTACATTCTCTATAGCTAAAATGAATCGTTTAGTTCAATGGTAATTAACATAATTATCTTAATTTTTTAAAATTCGAAGGTTCGATTTCCCATTTCCTTAATTGTACTAACTAAAAAATTTACGTCCTCTATTAGATACAACAAGAGAAAGCAATAAAAAAAAATCAATATGAAAATCAAACTCTCAAAAATCGATGTGCACAAGATGAAGATGCAAGAAAAATATTTTTCTAAAGTCCATTATTTTTCTAAAGCCTCCATCAATTTCTTGCAAGTTGACTTCTCTTTTATAAGAGAAATATTTTGGTATTGATCTTTTTACCACGACCCACTCAGTTGTCCACGTGACAAGTTTTTTTTATTTTTTAATTAATCTTTTTCTTTGTGGTTAAGGTGGGCTGCAAAAAAGAATACGAAAGTATTGTTTGAGATGTAACGACCCATATAAGGTAAAATATTGTAATGCAACTATTCTAAGCTTGAAACTCAACTTGATCAAATTGGAAGTCCAAGGTTAAAAATGGAAAATGGATTCACATTACCAAGTTCATGAATAAAAATTAATATTTTATTAATTAAAATTAATTTTAAAATTTCCCTATTTACCTCTTGGATACGAAGCGCTTTTCGAACTTGATTGTCGTTGGCCCAATAATAAGAAAGTAAGTATTTATACGTCTACAAAACAAAAAAAAATTCATGATGTTCCATGAGCATACAAGTTTTTCTTGTCACTATATATATGTCAATTATACAATGAGTGAAATGATTGTACATTGAGAGAAAATATATAAAATAAATTATAAAAATAAATGCAAAGATTATAGTTAGTACTATTTCATTGTAAGGAGAAGAAATTACAGGACAGGCAAGAGTTGGAAATGGTGGCTTTAGATCATGGAGTACTTTGGGAGTTTTGTAGAGAGATCTTCGAGCAGATACATCTTGTAATTTCGAAGAAACTGAGGGACATTTCGGCAACAAAATATTCCCATCGAAAATTTCTGAAACACTCTAGGATCAACAAAAAAAGAAAACATTTATCAATAATTCACTGAAAAGTAATTAATAATATAACTTAACGTCAATAACACAACAACCTTATTCGTATAATTTAATTAATGTTTTTTTAGCCAACCTTTTCGTAGGTATCATAATGTCTTAAGCAGTCCTCATTAGTAGGATGGATGTTCACATACTCTCCTTTGCAACTAGTCGTTAATGACTGTACCGACCAAGAGCTATATAGTTAGCTATACATTATTATAATTCTCCTTTCGTGCATTTATTTCAAACATCAAACTTTATATTACCTCGAATAATTCATCAGAAATGAGTGCCATTCTATGAGCAAAAGGGATTGCAAAATTTTTATTTGAATTACGGATAGTGATGGGATTTCCCAATATGTATCCCTACAATTATAATATATGAAAAAAAAAAAGCTAGTTAATTAATAGAAAAATTTTCACATATAAAAAATGTGTCAAACTATTTACAGAAATAGTAAAAAATACTAATAGACTTCTATCGACACCTATCAATGATAAATAGTGAATGAATAAGGGACCAAATAGAGAATTTTGATCTCAAACCTGAAGATTTACGAATGGCAAAAGATGTTTGTTTCCTAGAATATTATTAAAGAAAAAAAAAGTTAGGAATAGAAATACGACCCATTTGAATCATTACAAATGACGATCAATATATATTTTTATTTACCTTCTAATATTTCATGAGTAACAATAGGAACAATAAGACCAGTATATGAATCTCCACCAACGTAGAATGGATTAGATATGAATTCTGGATGATAATCAGTCAACCACTACAAATTTCAACGAGAGTAACCATTCTTGTTAAAACAAAAGAAAGAACAAGGAAACAAATGATTTTGATCTAACAATAGTATAATATTACAAAAGTGAACATAAAAAGAATTTAAGTCCAACCATTTTGTTTTTTTAAACTAAAATCTATTTTCTCACATTTTCTTATGATGGTTTGCATTTTTCTTAAGTACAAAAGTTGAATTCTTAATCAAATTCTAAAAACAAGAACAAAGTTTTTAAAACTATATTTTTTTTAGTTTTCAAAATTTGTCTTAATTTTTGAAATCATGGGTAAAAGTGGATAACAAAGTAAGAAATTTAGAGGTGGTTGAGATATTTGTTGGCTTAATTTAGAAAATATATATAAATCAAATGATTATCGAATGAGGCCTTAATTAATAAGAATTTCAACACTTCTGAAAATAAAAATTTTAATATATATGCATCACATATATTTTACCTTTTTCAAAAATTGATGAGAAGTTTGAACTTGACCAAAATCTCCTGTCCTGAGAGCTTCGGAAGTTTTACCATACGAAAATCCAGTACCCACCGGCAAATCTAGAAATATTATACTAGAATTCTAACCTTCCAAAGTGAGTATCATGCAAGTTAGTTGACAGAATGGAAACTATAGGTAAAAACAAAATTTCTGTTGATAATAAGAGTAAGAATTATTATTATTATTATTATTATTTTTTTTTTTTTTTTTTTTACAGATTATCTATTCTCAGAATCCTTTATAATTAATGATTTGTTCTTCACAAACGTATGAATTCTAACCTTTATGCTTATGTCATAGTGCACTATTGCAATTTATAACATATCGCATTAGGGATGATCAAGTCTACCGTAATCCTGATGTGATAAAAAAATTTCATAGCAAATTGTGAAAATAATGGGGAAAGCACAACAAATCCACGCATTATATGTATTAGGGATGACCATATGTAGCCTTAATCCGATAATCGCCTCTATCATGATTTTTCTTTTTCACATAAAAAATTCAATAAATTAGGAGAAAAATTGAGAAAATACAATATGAAGATTTTATCCGATAGAGATAAAATGTATTAGTACGATATGACGTAAGCAAAATGTAGAATTCATACATTTGCGTTGGACATCATTCCTAAAAACAACTCATAGGGATAATGATGACCTTGGTCCATGAAAAGGGGTTCAAAATTAGTTGAGGAAGACTTCCGTTGTATCGCTGTTCCTTGAAATTCAGAGGACCTTAAAAAACAAACAAAATATACAAATCCTAGTGTTTTTAGGCGAAGCATGCAATGCTATTGGAATAATGAATAATATATATGTTTTACCAATTTCAAATGCGAGTCCAGATAAACCGGAGCAACCGGGGCCGCCGGTGTGCCACAAAATGAGAGGATCTTTTTCAGGATTTCCTTCTGATTTTACAAAATAGTAAAACAATTGCACTTCCTCTTTTTCTCCAACTCCTACGTATCTGCCAATCGTTATTAATTATTATTATTATTATTTAAAAAAATTTAAAATTTGGGTTCGGTTTGAATATAATTTCAAATTCAAATACGAAAAGGGAGGAGAGAGAAAAGAGAGCTAACCCAGTTTCAAGCACGAAAGGGAGAGGACCCGAAAATCCGGGAAGAAACTTCACCGTCGACGAAGAGCCGATGGAGGCGGCGACGGAGAGTACTTGAAAAAGAAAAACGGAGAGAATAGAGAACCGGAAAACAAGAATGGCCATTTGGAGGAAATTAATGGGAATTAGCATTTGGGAATCATGGGATATATATATATATATATCTACTCCAATGTTTTTGTTATTTTTGTGTAATAAAATTGTTAACTAAAAGTAAAATACAATTTTGGTTTGTGTTTTTTTCTCTCCTTATGATAAATTTAAAAATGAGTCATAGAGACGGTTTATTATTGACTTTAAAAAAAATATTGAGTGCATAAGGTAACATCTATTTTTTACATCTTGTCAAATTGTTCAATTACAAGTAGCAAATTCTTCTGATTTTTTTTTTAAAATATTTTAATTATTTTTTTATATACAATGAGAGTACATGATGTCTGAGATGTACCTAAATATTACTCTTAAATAAATTAGTCTCTATTAATATTTCTTTATACATCCTGGTAATATATTCACATTTAGCATTTTTTCATGTAAATTATTATTATTATTTAATCAATTTTGATAAAATTTGTTAAAAGTATTCAGGTTAAATTTAAAATTTATTAAAAAATATGAATTACAATGAGACAATTGAAAGTATATCAACTAAAAAGAAATAAAATCAAAGTATATGGGTAAAATGAAATTTAATTAAAAAAAAAAAACTGGACAATTTTTTGGGGGGTCTTTGTTAGACTGCTTAAAAAAAAAAGGAAAAAAACCCTATTCACAAATCAACTCAATTTTGTTTTGGATTTTTTTTTTCTCTCCTCACTACAATATTAAATTGCAAATATGAATTCAAGTGAGATATATATATATATAATTGTAAAAATAAAAAATAAAAATCCATGTTCATTTATTTCTGATTTATTTACATTTTTTTATATTTATATTAAAAATGGTTTTATTTAAAATAGAGATTATGAAAATAAAATATTCCAGCAAAAGAAAAAAAAAAACATTAAAGCTGGTTGCTTCTCCTTGTTGCGTGTGTTTATTTGTTCATTTATCATAGAGATGCAATAAAGACAAATAAAAAAAAGTTCTAGTGGAGCACGTAATTCTGTGCAATAGTTATTATTCAATATATATATATATATGCAATTGTTGATTAAAAAATAAAATATAACTTTGTAAATAATTCTATCGTAGGGAGGTGATGAGACAAATTTAATTTAAATATAATTAATATTGTAAATAAAATCCAAATTATTCTCATATGAGGCTAAATTATTCCACTTGTAATGCTTGGATAAAAGATAGAAAAAAAATATTCAAACTTTGTTTTTTCCGTAAGTATCTAACATTTGCTTTAACTTTCTCCTAAAACCGACTAAATTTCTATCGAACTCTGGTCCCTTCAAATTTATTCGATCAAATTGAAAATGATACTAAAAAGATTAGCATGGATATTTCTTTGAACTTTTAAACGTTTTTCACATCTTTATTAATTTAGGTAAACTACATTTCGAAAATCTCTTTCAATTACTTCCATTTATGGATAATATTAAGTAGATTAATATTGTAGTTTTAAAAAGAAATTGACAAAAACAAAAGTTGTTTTGAAACTATTTAACAAAATATGACTTTTTTTTTTTTTTTTTTTTTTTGTCTTTAGTGGATATTTAATCAGAGTCCATTTCTTGGGTTTATGAATTCAGTGAAAATGGGACCCCACGGAAGGAAAAAGAAATGGAATTGAGTGGGATTTCCTTTTTTTGGGTTTTTTTTAAATTTAATAACTGGCCCATCTATCTGAAATATTCCTGGCCTAGCTGTGCGACAATTCCCCCAAACGAGCAAGGTTCAATACAAAAATTTACTATTTTTAATCTTTCTTTTTAAATTAGTTTTTTTTTTATCACTCTATTATAATTTCTATGACAAAATACACTTTTGGTCACTTAGGTTTGAAGATGATATTTATTTGGTCTTTGAGGTTTCAAAAGATACACGTTAACCCCTCACCTTTATATACTAATTCTAAATAGTACCTAAATCAACTTTAAATTAATGGAATGTTGACTAGACCGTTATGTAATGCCATGGTTGAGATGACAAGTCTACCTTATTTGATTATTTGGCAATTTCATTTGATTAGTTGGCGAATAAACTGAATTCTTCATTCAGTAAGAAAAGTTGAAGATGAAGAGTTTTGGGAATTTTTTTGAGTCCTTTGGACTTCTACCTCTTTGGTTCTTGTTATATTGAATGAATTGAAGAATAGCTACAACCCTATTACCTTTATACACACATTGCCCTAATATGGTTACAAAATCATAATAATACAAGGAATAAGAATATTACACTTGGCATTGTTTGATTGGTGGAGAGCAAACCAATTCTTAACATAATGGTGGTGACTCACCTCCTTCTTCTTCCACCTTTGCTTTCCCTTTTCCATTTCCATTTTCTGCTCTAATATCCCCTCTCAAACTGGAGGGTACTTCAAGTACTCCTAGTTTGGCTCGTAATGTATAGAAGTGTGAGTTGTTGAGTGGTTTTGTGAGGTAGTCAGCAAGGTGGTCGGCCGATGGCACATAACGAATGTTGATGTTACCTTTTAGAACATGGTCTCTGATAAAGTGAAGATCAATTTCGACGTGTTTAGTTCTAGAGTAAAACACTGAATTGGCCGCTAAGGCTCTTGCTCCTAGATTATCACACCATATGGTCGGTCGAGTGTTTGACTGTAATCCCATCTCACCTAGTAGTTATTGAAGCCAGAGGACTTCGGATGTGGCATGGGTAAGTGCCCTATATTCAGATTCTGTACTCGACCTTGCGACCATCGCTTGCTTCCTCGAGGACCATGAGACGATGTTATTTCCTACAAAGGTACAGTAGGCAGCCACTGATTTCCTGTCCTCAAGATTGGATGCCTAGTCAGCATCCGAATAGGCAGATATATGTAGATTTGAGCTTGGTTGAAAGTAAAGTCCATAGTGTTTTGTGCCACTGATATATCTAAGTACTCTTTTAGCTGCCTGCCAATGGAGATCAGTTGGAGTTTGAAGAAACTGACTTAGTTGGTTGACAGCATAGGTGTGTCCGGTCGTGTGTGCATTAAGTACTGAAGGGCTCCGATGGTGCTACGATATATATACGGTTCAGAGAGGGGCTGTCCATCAGTTTTTGACAATTTCCTGCCTTGGACAGTTGGCGAAAGCATCGGTTTCACATCAGTCATATGAAGTTTGTGTAGTAAATCATCCACATATTTCGACTGGTTTATCAGTAGGCCGAAGTCAAGATAGTGAACTTGGATTCCCAGAAAATACTAAAGTTGGCCCAGATCTTTCAGTGTAAATTGTACATCAAGAGTTTGTATAAGTTGCTCTGTTAGTTGAGTATTGTTACCTGTGATAATGACGCCGTCAACATAAACAAGTAGGTATATGATAGAGTCTTCGTGCGATAGATGAACAGGGAGGTATCTAATCTAGACTGATAGAATCCCCATTTGGTGAGAATTGAGCTGAGGGCTGTATTCCAGGCTCTGGTGCTTGTTTCAGACCATAAATTGCTTTTTCTAGCTTGGAGACATGATTCGAGTAATGAGAGCTGACATACCCGGGTGGTTGACTCATATATACATCCTCAACTAGTTTTCCATTTAAGAACACATTGTTGAAGTCAAGTTGCCTCAGAGTCCCGCCGTGTGACATAGCAGAACTGATGACTACTCGAATTGTTGAAGACTTCACTACTGTACTGAAGGTTTCAAAGAAGTCGACTCCATGATGCTGATGAAAGCCCTTTGCAACTAGTCGGGCCTTATATCTCTGTATTGTGCCATCTATGTTCCGCTTGAGTCAAACTATTCATTTGTTCCTAACGATATTCTGAGATGGAGACGGAGGAACCAGTGTCTAGGTCTTATTTCTCACTAAAGCCGTGTATTCCTCATCCATCGCTTTCTTCCATTGAGGAGTTGCAAGTGCTATTGTAATTCTTGTGAGCTCTATTTGGGACCAATCTGTGGTTTTGCTTGTTATCCAGGCTTTTGGTTTAAAAATGCCAGCTTTTGCTCGGGTGATCATTAGATGAGTGGGAGTAGGTGGGGGGCGGGTGGAGATGGTGGGCTGTGGTAGGCTAGTAGAGGTTGAGGTATCAGTAGGATGTGATATGTGTGGTAGTTGGACTGGTATATCGGTCTGAGTTGGTTTGAGGCAAGGACTTCGGTGGGCTGCGGTGAGATGCATATCCAAGTGAGGTTGTCTGGTTTGTGGAGTTTGGAACATGGTCTGGATGATAAGCTGGTGTTGGATTTACTTGAAGGAAAGATGGTGACTGAGGCAGGGTATTGAGTATCAGTTGAAGGCTCGAGATTAAGGACTCAGTAATGGGAGTTGGTATGGGAGGGGTTGTCGCTTGGATGATTGTGTTGGACGATGGAATGTCCACAATTGATGGACTCTCTGCAATCGTTTTGTCTTTGGTCTTCGCAATCAGTCTAAACGATGAAGACTGAATGATCGCTTTGTCTTTCGTCTGGGCGATCGTTCTATACGATGGGTGCTGAACAATCACATTGTCTGTTGGCTGGTGATTGTTCTAAATGATGAAGACTAAATGATCGCATCATCTGTCGTTTGGGCGATCATTCTAAACAATGGAGGATGAGCGATCTTGCTAAACGATGGAGGCTGAGTGATCGCATTGTCTGTCGTCTGGGCGATCGTGTTGTCTATTCTTTGGGCGATTATTCTAAGCGATCGTGGTGTCTTTCGTTTGGCCTGTCGTCTAGGCGTCGTGCTAAACGATGGTTGTTTAGCGATCGTTTGATCTGTCGTCTGGGAAATCGTGGTGCATGACTGGGATGCAAAGGGGAACTCTCTTTCATTAAATTTTACATGTCTGCTTGTATAAATCTGGCCTGATGAACTGAGACATATGTACCCCTTATGATATGAGCTGGGACCAATATACACACATTTCTCTGAGTGTAATTGGAATTTTTTACTGTGATATGGCCGTAGGTATGGGTAGCAGGCACACCCGAATGTCCTGAGATTAAGAAAATCAAGATTAGAACCAAACATTATGGTGATGGTTGATTTACCTTGCAGTACTATGGTAGACATGCCATTAATGAGATAGGCAACTGTTGAAAACGCCTCCCACTAAAAGGACAAAGGCATAGATGCCTGTGCAAGGAGCGTGAGTCCAGTTTCTATGACGTGTCGATGCTTACGCTCAGCTCTATCGTTTTGTGCAGAAGTATAGGGACATGACTTTCTGATTAATATGCCTTTAGACTCACAGAGATGGTGTATTTTGTCATACTCTCTCCCATTATCTGATTGTAATATCTTTATTCTAGATTTGAATTGAGTTTGGATTAATTGAGTGAAGTGATGGAATGTTGCCAATGTCTCACTTTTCTGTTTCAGAGGATATAGCCAGACATATCGACTGTGATCATCCAAGAATGATATGTAATATCGGTATCCATCAGTAGATTCAATAGGGGTGGTCCCATACATCTGTATGTATTAATTCAAACTTATTGGATGCTCGAGATTGAGAGTTAGGAAATGGTAAGGTACAGGATTTTCCCAATTAACATGAATCACAAAATTCTTTTCCTTCATTCGATTTTACTGGTAAGTTACATTCTCTAATAACATAATCTAGAGTTTTCACTGATGGATGTCCTAGTCTCATATGCCAGACAGCTCTTGACTCAATTACATTTATCCTAACTCCTGATAGAATTAAGGCAGTCGAGTTGTTATTTTTATACAGAGCAATTCCTCGGCTCTTGATGTTATCTTGTAGCACTTCAGCCCCTTGTAGTGGGTATAATCCTGTATCAAGCTCCCCTTTCAGCAGTGTTCTGCCCATAGCCTTCTCCTTAATGACACAACAATCAGTGTGAAATTCAACAACCACAGCATTCTCATGAGCCATCTTTGATATGCTAATCAGATTCTTTGCTATGTTAGGCATACACAGGACATCATTTAGTATAAATTCATTTCTTCCATCAGATAAACATGATTGACCCGTGTGAGATATATGTAATTATTCACCATTACCTACGGTAACTAGTTCATTACCTCCATACTCGGTTGGACTTTTGATGTTGTTATAATCTAGAGTGACATGGTTAGTAGCTCTACTGTCAATGTACCAGTTGATCCGCTAGTGTCTTTGGTATGGTTATAAAGGGGTGGAGGGCTGAGATGATGTGAACAGGGTAGTAGCATTACTGTTGGGGCCACCTGACCCATGATTCCCTCTACCTTATCCAACATTCTGAGTATTCCTTGTCAAATCGATGATAACATACCAGGGCTGAGTGACCATACTTCCCACAAACTTGACATGTTGGTCTGTTTGAGTTATTATTTCAACATCTTCCTTGACCACGACCACCCCCTTGTCCACTGAATGGATTATGATTAGAGTTGTTGCCTTTGGAGTTGTTCCCCTACTACCTATTACCATTGAATGAGGGATTGAAATGTGGCTTCCCTCCATTTGTATTCCTGTTAAATGCTACATTGACAGAAGGTTATTGTGCAAAGAAGCTATGTATTTTGATAGAATTTTGGTGTTCCAGCCGTTTTTCATAAGAGAGCAGTTCAGATTGCATATCTAACTAAGAAATACCTGGTCTACCTTGGATGCCTACAACAACAGGATTGTACTCTTCATCAAGGCTAAGAAGGACTTGTGAGATTAGAGCTCTTGTCGACATAGGGTTGCCTACCTGTGCAAGGTTATCGGAGTGCATCTTCATCAATTTGAGGTACTCACTCATCTTCTGGCTACCTTTTCTTGTCTATTGGAATAGCTGCCTTAAGTAGTCTTCTTCAGCTCGTGATTGAACACCAAATAGCTCCTGAATGGCTTGCCACAGTTCTTTGGAATTCTTGTATCCCATGAGTTGAACTGCTACATCTGGAGCCATGGAGTTGTATAGCCATCATAGCAGGAGTTGATCGACAGCAAGTCATGCCTCATATTGTGGATTTAGCGATCGTTCAACAGATGAGCTGACTCTGTCATCACTTATCATTTGAGAGCTGGACATTGCTTCAGAGGTTGTCTGGATGAACATTGATGGGCAGAGTATTTGACCTGAAAGGTGTCCTTTGAGCTTGTAACTTCGGAGGATTGGCAGTACGAGTGTCTTCCACAACATAAAATTCCCTCGTTCGAGCTTCGTGATGGTGAGCTGATTCAAGAGTTGGTTGAGAGGTGGTATGGTGAACTTTACCGGTTCGACGGAGGAGCAATTTTTGGTGAGTGTGGCGTCGGCCATTGGGCTGACGCCACACTCACCGAAAATTTATACAAATGAATCGATGATACGTGGTACTGAGGTCGAGAACTGACTGTGAAGTTGTACAAATAAATCGATATATACGATGGCAAGCCATATGAATGAAGCAGAAAGAGAAAGAGTAAAGAGTAAAAATATCGCAAGTTTGTCAATTGCATTAAGGACGCAACTAAGGTTCCGCTTTCCCTTGGCATACACCTCTCAGTGATCGGCCACGTTCCCCTATCTCTATGATGAAGCAGGGATGAACGTGATGAATACAAGGTTGTTTCCATCTCTATAAATACTTCTCGCTTTAGTTAACGCATTCTTCCAACCTTCTCTCGATAGGTGGAATAGCATCTTCACTTCTACTCTCACAGGTGAAGATGCCATCGAGCATGCTTTAGCTAAACTTAATTAATTCCTTAACACAATTTAACTCACTCGTTTAATTCTCGCTATTTACCTCGGAGATTATGAACACATCATGGAGAAAATGGATTATAAATATATGAAAAAAGACAAAGAGATGATAATGGTGACGATGATAGCATTTAATTCTAAAATTACGCGTTTGATACATGTTGTGAATGAGGAATTACAGAAGATGAACAAAGAAGATGAAATAGAAGATAGAAACAAATACGGAAAGAGTGTCAACGTCTTGACACAGATCCCAATCGGAGATTTGTGCTTGCCGGCGTGTAGATGTGGTGGAGAGGAAAGCTTCCCTCTCAGGCTTGCTTTCCCGGTAGAATTGACCTTTGCACAGAGCTTCAACTAAGGGAATCGGAAGAATTCTCTGTTCGGAGACTCACCTCTCGGCCTTGGCTCGTCGTTCTCCCGGATCTACTCTGGACAGTCGCTTCTGACCAGTCTTTCTCTCAGAATCAGTATATGCACGTCTCTATGTATCCATGTATATCTTTCAGTGAATTTGAAGAAGTTATTTATAGGCGAGATCTTGGCTCTTTGAATTTGTGGTCCCCACTGTATAGTTATGGTCGTTTCTGAAATGGCGGAATGGAAAATTTCTTCTGTTATGCAATCAATCTGTCAGAAATGCACAACTAAAAGCTGTACACTTGTCAGAATCCTCCGCAAATGCGTTACTCTTCACATCTTCGATCAATCACCGCATGCGGTGTTGTTTTTTATTACCGCATGCGGTTGAAATTGTGTTGATCACTAAGCTCAAGATCGATTATTGCATGTGTCGTCATTGCATTGATCATCTTTTCGTTCTTGATTGATGGGCGCAATGCGACGTAAATGCGTTGTTTATTTTGTCTTTGAGCCATGAACGCCTGCGATGACTTATTTCCTGCAAACAGAAACTGATACATTCTATTCTACTATCGCAATGGTGTTAGTGGGTGTATTTAAGAAATTTCATAATTTTTGTATTTGTTAGCCAATTTGTATACTATCGACACAACTTTCCTTTCTTTTTGCCGTAATATCTAAATAAAACAGTATAAATAACTTGTATTTCTACAAGTTATCACTTGTAGCTTCAGAGGATTGGCAGTGCAAGTATCTTCCACAACATAAAATTCCCGCGTTCGAGCTTCGTGGTGGTGAGCTGATTCAAGAGCTAGTTGAGAGGTGGTGTGGTGAACTTTACCTGTTCGGCGGAGGAGTAATTTTCGGTGAGTATGGCGTCGGCCATGGGGCTCTGATACCAAGTTGAAGATGAAGGGTTTTGGGAATTTTCTGAGTCCTTTGGACTTCTGCCTCTTTGGTTCTTGTTGTATTGAATGAATTGAAGAATAGCTACAACCCTATTTCCTTTATACACACATTGTTATAATATGGTTACAAAATAATAATAATATAAGGAATAAGAATATTACACTTGGCACTGTTTGATTGGTGGAGAGCAAACCATTTCTTAACAGAATGGTGGTGACTTGCCTCCTTCTTCTTCCACCTTTGCTTTCCCTTTTCCATTTCCATTTTATGCTCTAACAAGAAAGAAAAGAGTCACCAACAAGAGTACTGAGTTGATGTGGAATAGAGCTCTAATAGGTAGTAGGGTCGTCCCCCACTCCCGTCCCGGGGCACTAAGGGGATTTTGTTTTTAGAACAGACGACGGTGTTTTGTTGACTGAATCTGTTATTTTTCCTTTTAAGTGGTTCCCATTTGTACTTTAAATTCATACTCAGTTGTACTCTAAATTCGTATGGTAAAAAAACAAATTTTAATTAAATGTCCACTTAAGACAAAAAGAAAACTCTATTTTGCTAAATAGTTTCAAAACAACCTCTTTTTGCCCATTTTTTTAAACTACAGTATTTATCTACTTAATCTTTTTTTTATTTGATTTTCTTGGTTTTTCTCCTCTCCTAGAAAGGTTTGAAATTTTAAAATGAAACAATACCATATATTTTAAATATATTAATTAAGAAAAAAAATTGTCAACATGAAGATAGCTCAATTAGCTTAGCCAAATCTAACTTCAACTAAAAAAATCTAAAAATACGAACCCATCATCCTAAGAATATGAAAAGAAAAATGGGATAAAAAATAATAAATAAATAATAAAAAAGAATGATATAAGAAAATAAAATTAAAAAAAAAAAAAAAAAAAAGCCAAAAATTTCATGTGCTGGAATTGAATTTGGCTGCTGGTGATTATGATCCATGCAACTGACCTAATTAATTGTCAGCTATTAATTCCATCCAATTCCGTCTGGATCCGTTACTTTTCCTTTAGTGGTTACTAGTTGTATTCTAAATTCATACCCAGTTGTACCCTAAATTCGTATGATCAAGAAATAGTTTCTAATTAAATGTCCACTTAAGGCCAAAAAAGGAAAAAAAAAAACTCTATTTTTCTAAATAGTTTCAAAACAACTTCTTTTTGCCATTTTTTTTTAAAACTACAATAGTTATCTACTTAATCCAATTTTATTTTTGTTTATTTGATTTTCTTGGTTTTTTTCTCTCCCAAAAAGTTTGAAATTTTAAAATGAAATACTACCATATATTTTAAATATATTAATTAAGAAAAAAAAAATATCACTTCGAAGATAGCTCAATTGATTTAGCCCTATTTAACTTCAACTAAAAAATCTAAACATATGAACCTATCATCCTAAAACATAGTTCAACTAAAAAAATTAGAATAAAAATATCATAAACCAATAATGTTTTATAATTTTAAATTACTAAGATGCTCTTTGGTAACTATTTGGTTTTTATTTTTGAAAATTAAGTTTATTTCATCTACATTTTTTATAATGATTTGTATATTTCTTAAGTACAATAGTTGAATTTTTAGTCACATTCTAAAAACAAAATAATTTTTTTGGAAACTACTTTTTTTAGTTCTCAAAACTTGACTGTTTTTTAAACCATTAGGGAAAAGTAGATAACAAATGAAGAATTGTGGAGGAGGAAGTAGTGTCTATAAGCTTAATTTAAAAAAAAAATAGTTACAAGATATGAAGCACAGATACTTCATATGAGGCAAAGAACACATGTACCAGATACCGATACTTTTCAGATACATATCTGACGAGCGATTTGATGTATCTATTTTTACACTTACTTTTTTTTTAAAGAAAAAAGACAAACAACTCATCTAATCTTTTTCAATATAAAATTAGACAACATATTTCTTTAAGCAAGAGAAAATGTACGTTGTATTAGTATCCTCGTTTTTTAGAAATATATATTAAAATAATATATATAAAAAATAACGTATCCTTCAACGTATCCGTATTTTAATTTTTTAGAAATTGACGAATCGCCATATGCAATTGTATCTGTATCGTATAGTCGTATTCGTATATGTGCTTCATAGGTTACAAGACCTAAATTTTTATTTTTAATGAATTTAAACGTAGCTCAAGTGAGTTAAAACACATGTTAGAAAGCACTAGCAAAATAAAACTCGAAAATTAGATCATATCGATCGGAAAGTATTAATCGATACTTACGTGTACGGATATATACGTCAAGCAGACATGCTGGTTTCTTGTTACTTCACGTGATGAATATAAATTTCTTTGTTGGACCAAAACATTAATGATATTGTATAAATTTTGAAAATATCGCTTTGAGAATAGCTTTGAATTTTATTTTCTTGAAAAATATTAATCAAATTTATTAAACAGTTTTCCTCGAGTTTCAGTTTTCTTTAAAAAATTGCTTTCATTGAAAGCTATTATTTTCATAATTTTGGAGTCTAACTATATATTTCGAAAGTGGATTTTAAGATAAAGATAAAGAAATTTTGAAATACAGAAGTATAATTTTTTTAAAATATAGAAATTAAAAGTCAAAATCCTATCAAAATAATTCTCACTGTTGAACTTTCGTATGAAGAACGTCTCTTAGAACTTCTCTTTCATAATTGTAGCTGTCAGAGAGTTTTGTTAGAAGGCAAAAAGTGAGGGAAATAAAATGGAACTTTGTTTTGATTGACTATTGAAAATTAGGAGTATTCATAGATTGAATTGTATTGGATTGAAAGATTTTTTTAGATCTAATCCAATTATTTGGGTTATAAATTTTTTCAACCCAAATAATCTTTATTAAAAAATGAATTAAATCCAACTCAACCATGAAATATTTTGATTGAATTGGTTCGGGTTAATTGAGTCATTTATTTAAAATTTTATTTTAAAAAGAAACAAAACGTAAATATGTAAAAAATTAATTTAATTATTTTCATATATTGAATTAAGATTAATAATTCAATTTCAATTTATATAGTTAATTTTTTTTAAAGTGCAAAGAAACTACTTTTAAGAATTGTTGAAGTATAAATTATTCAAAAAATATTGGAATTAAATAAAATAAAATTCAATATATGTATAAATAATTGTGTTATATGTAACAAAAAAATATTTTTTAAAGTTAATAATAAATTTGAGTTGGTTCGAGTTGATCTGGGTTATATTAGGTGAACTCATGAACCAATTCAACCCATAAAATTTTCATTTATTTGAACTTAATCCAACCCAAACCGCACGCTTGGCTTGGGTTGATCGGTTTTTAGATTATTTTAAAAAATTTCCTAAATTACATAATTTTATAGAGGTGAAAAGTCACTGTAGTGTGATTTTTTTACCAATAAATTTCGACAAAAGTAACAAATTAATTGATATGTTAGATAAAAGTCAAATTTAAACATCCATTTTGGATTTTCAATAATATCTGCAATAACAAACAACACAATTTCCAGGTTAATTGGATAAGTAGTGTAGCTTTTAAAAATAAGTTAGGAAGAAAGGTATTTTTAAAACTATTTAAGAAAAAATATATTTTTTTTAATTTATTAGAATGCATCTCTTACCTTAAAATATGTGCCACCACTACACGAAAGTAATGGAAAATAAATGAAGTTAAAATCTGTGACGTTTGTTTTTTGTTTATAAAATACATTGCATACAAATGGTCAATGCATACCAATTTGGATTTGTGGTGGTTAGGGGTATTCAAATAATCTAACTCAAAATGTAAAGGTTGGGTTGGATTACTTTTGTTCTTGAGTTGGTTTGAGTTTAATATTTTCTATTTTTATTGGGTTGAGTTGGGTCGTAGGTTGGTTAAAAAATTTTGGGTTGACCCAACCCAACTCGAATTATACATATATTAATAATATATATACATCTTTATTTAAAGTTTGATTGGTTTGTATTAATTAATTTGTGATTTTTTAATATTTTTTTAAAAATTGTTATGATATTTATTTTTGTTTAAAGTTTGCAATAAATATTTGGTGTTTAGCATTTGAATTTATAAGATTTTAGTTATTAGTCATATAAATTTACATATTTTTAATTAAAAAGAAAAATATAAATTATAACCCGACTACCCAACACAACCCACCAAATTTTAAGAATTTGGTTGGGTTGGGTTGAAACTTTATTTTGGTCATTTGGGTTGCTACCAACTGTAATTTTCGCGTTGGTCCTAAAACACCTTTTAACTCAACCCAACCTAACCCATGTACACTCAAGTGGTGGTATACTATATTTTCCTTTACATTTTTTTCTTGGTTTGATATTTTCAATCTTAAATATTAATAGTCTATCACTTTGCTATAAAAGAATGTTATAGTTAGTACAACATTAAATATTTGATGAATTAAGTAATTGTACAAATTTATTTTAAAAAAATAATTGTTAATTTAAATATTAAAATAATCATCATTTTAATTTTTTTAATTTTTTTAATTTTTTAAAAAGTGTTCTAGTCTCACATAATGCATTTTTTTCCAATTTCTTTTATTTTTGAAAAATTTAATCTTAAATATTAAAAATCCTATAATTTTGCAAAAAAAAAAAAAAAAAAAAAAAAAACTAATTCATCATTTTTATTGAATACTATAATAACTAAAATCATATTTTTAGTCGTAGTTAAAATTTAATATGAATACTAAATACAAATTCGAAAATAATTCTTTTATGCTTAAAAATATTTTCTTTATTTAAGGTACATGCTATAGATTAGAAAGTCAAACTTTGAATTCTCCAAACCTAAAAGTAGTTGAACTAAAAAAATATAATTAATAGTTAAATTACAATTTAAATACAAAGGGAATGTTCCGTGCAAGGATTATCATAAGCTTATAATAACTATCTCATACTATAGTCAATACTATTTTGTAGTCCCTAATTAGCTACCGTCAATACTATTTCAAAACCCTAATTTACTACAATATTTACTATTTGTTACAGTTTTTACTATTTTATATTTATCTTTTTTTTTTTAATTATTTGCTATAGTGTCTATTATTTTCTTCTCAAACTAAAATAGTTTACACTAACACATACTAATATAACCCAAACTAAAATATTCTACACCCCAAACATGAACTATTATAACCTAGTACTATAATAACCAACTTCTTGTCTCAAACGTCCCTTAAAATATCAATCATTTTGAAGTGTAACATAAAAAATTAATATATCATTGAAATAAATCAAAGTGCGATCAATATACCATGTTTTATAAATAAAAACACTTGAACACCTTTAATAAATATCAAAACTAAGATGATTATGATCTTAATATTTAAATTATATTTCAACAAGGGTTACCCATGTTTTGGAGGAAGTGAGGAGATAGACCAATGTGGGTTTGGTGGACGTCCCACACACACGCGTCGCCATTGATCGAACAAGGTGCATGTGTTTGATTATTTTTTTTAATAAAATATCATTTTTTTCATTTTTTATTATTTATGTATTAAAAAGAATTTTTTTTTTTTAAATGGCCTTCTGCACGTATCGGTCTTCCACGACTTTCGCGCGCACGTTCAGAGGTTGAACGCGTTTCTCTCTTGTGGCAGTTCAGCACTAAAGGCCTATAAAAGGCGCATCCTCAGTAGTTTTTTACACTGAACATTCATTCTCTATCGCTTTCCTCTGTTTTTCTTTCCCATTTTTCGAGCATTAAGTCAGAAAGATGTGTGTTTCAGTCGGAAACGGGGCATTTTCGATTGAGTTTTTTGGACTGTTTTATCCTAGGGACGACGTGGCAATATTTCTGACCTACTTGTACACTTGGGCAGAGTCGCGAAATGTCTCAAAGAGAGCGAGCTCTGTGATTCAGCCTATAACAAACTTTTGTTTTGTAGGTTTCGTTCCAGACTGTTTGCTGCTGTTCTGTTCATTGTCTGAGGGTGTTTCCATTTTCAACAAGTTCAAGACGACCCTTTGCTAATTCCCTAATGGCCTTCATCAGCAACAACGACATTATGATATCCGACCTCAACCGTCCATTTTGGTTCGAAGGAGTGAACTTCAAACGGTGGAAGCAAAAGATGTTGTTCTTTCTTATTATCAAGAAAGTTGACGACGCATGTACCAGGGATAAGCCAATCGTCCCGTTAGATGAACCAACCGAACAATAGATAAAAGAAGCTGTTGAATGTGAGGAGAGAGATTTTCTATGTAAGAATGTTATATTAAATGGTTTGACTGATGATTTGTATGACTACTACATAGCATAATGAAGATAAGAAGGGAGGTCTGGGACACCCTGCAAAAGAAGTACGACATCGAGGAGTTCGAGTTGAAGAAATACGCTATTAGCTGTTATCTCAAGTTCCAGATGATGGATGAAAAATCTATGGATGCTCAGTCCCACGAAATGCAGAAGATAGCCCATGAGATAATAATTGAAGGTAAGCCTCTATATGAACAATTCCAACTTGCTGTTATGATTAATAAACTACCTCATTTGTGAACGGATTTTAAGAACACGTTGAGGCATAAGACCAAGGAGTTTTCCTTGGAGAATCTCATCACTAGCTAAGGATTGAAGAGGAAGCCCAGAAGTAGGACCAGAGGGAGGAGGTGAATGTTGTACCTGGGAGATTCGCCTCTGTCATGGTAAAACCTGACCAAAAGTCAAAAGGGACAAAGAGGAAAGGTTAAAACTATGGTTCCAGAAACTAGAACAAACAGAAAAAGCAAAAAACCCCCTTCAGGAGAAACGATATAGTTCCTTTGCTTTAGTTGTAATAAACCTGAACACATGGCTAGGAACTGTAGGAATAGACATCGTCTTGCTGGCCAGGCGAACCTGGCAAAAGAACCATTAGTTGCCATGATTACAGAAGTAAATGTGATCGGTGGTTCTAAAGGGTGGTGGATAGGCACTGACGCTACGTGCCATGTCTATCACGACCTTAGTCTTTTTAAAACTTATACTAAAATTAAGGATAAAACTATTCTATTGGGGGATCACCACTCCACGAAAGTTGCTGGAACCGACAAGGTAGAGCTGAAGTTTATTATGGGAAGACCTTCACGTTGAAGGATGTCCTGCACACTCCGGAGATAAGAAAGAACTTGGTCTCGAGCTATCTCCTCAACAAAGCCGAATTTACTCAAACCATAGGGGTAGATTTATATACCCTTACAGAACATAATGTATTCACAGGGAAAGGGTATGCAACTGAGAGAATGCTAAAATTAAATTTATATTTAAGTAAAATGAAATCTTCTGTATATATGCTGTGTTCTATGAATGTTTGGCATGCTAGACTCTATCGTGTTAATAAGAATTTAATTAGTAATATGATTAGGCTAGAAATTATACCTAAGTTATCCACGAATGAATTTGATAAATGCGAATATGGTAGTCAGACTAAAATTACTAAAACCTCGCATTAATTTGTACTTAGGATTTCTGAGCCTCTAGATTTAATTCATTCTGATTTATGTGAATTTGATGGCATCTTGACTAGGAACAGTAAAAAAATATTTTATTACTTTTATTGATGGCTGATCTGATTTTACTTTTGTATATTTGTTAAAAAACAAAAGTGATGCATTTAATGCCTTCAAATTATTTGTTTCTGAAGTAGAGAATCAGTTCAATAAAAAGATTAAAAGACTTCGTAGTGGTAGGGGAACTGAGTATGACTCGGATAACTTTAATCAAATTCTTTAACTCACATGGAATAATACATGAAAAAAAGACTGCATCTTACTCTCCTGAAATGAATGGAAAAGCCGAAAGAAAAAATAGAACTTTAGTTGAGCTAGTAGTTGCTATTTTACTTAGTTCAGAAGCCGCGTCTTATTGGTGGGGTGAAATCTGTAAGAGTATATCAGCATGCAAGGGAAGTAACAAGGATCAATAAGCACTCTAATTCATTAATTTTGGTAGAAACTAAAACATGCTCATCTAACATTAGAGGGTTTGAAGTCATACCTTTGAAGAACTCCTCAAGATCTTGATTCTCAGCTGTTGTCTTCTCCGAAACTTGCTGTGAACCATCTCAAGATCTTCCCCACTATCCTCTTGGAGCTTTAGAATGAGTTGTGGGACTCAAGAACAGCTTGACCAACAGCAAACTTGGAGAGAAACCCACTTTGAAAAACAATTCTTCAACTTGAATTTTTCTGAAAAAAACTCTTTGAATGCGTGCCTCAAATCCACTATAATCTTCTTTATTTATTGTAGGTTAAAATGCAAAGAAGATGGCTGCATGAGATGCAGCTCATGCTTGGAATTATTGAAGCAAATGCGAATGGTTTTTGTGTGAGCTAGTTGAAGATGATAATGGTAAAACCCATTTTTCCATTTTGTGTAAATTTTCTAATTTTTCAAATTTTCAAAAAAACCAAATGATTTAAAAAAATCATAAATTAATTTTCTAATTGATAAATAATTATTTAAAGAATTCAATTAATTTAATATCAAATATTAAATTAAATTTTACATAAATCCACCTTCATATATTTAAATCTTATTTAAATATAAATTTTCCTATTCCGTTTAATTATAATTTGAACATTTCAAATTAACTTATCATGCTACTCTAAAGCTAATCTATTTATGAGCTAGTAGGGGACCTCGCGGACTACAAATCATGGGCTCCAACGATTCGAGATTAATTGGCTAAACTCATTATACCGAATTAACCCCCATTCGTTAACTAATGGGTCACTCCACTAAAGCTTATAGTTGAATTTCCCTCACTATAGATATATTATGTCCACTTGATATAACCATAATCAGTAAGTCGATCATTCAAAGGTTGTTTGTAATCACAGCTGGGTCAAGATCACCGTTCTACCTCTGTGAATACATCTCGTCCCTTAAGTTCCTACTGACCCTCTAATAAACAATTTTGATTCATAATACCTATGAATCAAGTCCTTTCTTTATCAAGAGAAGGTGGGGCCCCAACTGTTCAATACCTGGAATCAATACTTAAGAGAACAACCTATCTGTTAACCCTAAATCGGATAGGAGTGAATTCCATCTTGCAGGGCTATGTCCCCAACTATTCATCCGGTCTTATCCCTAAAATGGAAGGCTTATTGAGCAGTGCTATTGGACTGCTCTCACCTATGCAGATCAAAGGATAATCTCGAACAAACAAGAGTTCATAGCTAGCTCGGGATTAAGATCGAGTTAACCTAGGTTACTAAATAATGAAATAGCCAGTTTTAACAGTAAACGGTCATTATAAAGAAAAGTGACTATTTTGTGGTCCAATCTATATGCAAACTCATTGCATAGAATGTGTCCACTTACATGCCTCTATATGAATGATTTGTAGATCACATCATTTGTACTACATATAAAATGGGCCACATTCAATAGTGTTACCAGGATGAGATACTCAATTTCATCCATAAACTTATTAGACCATTTAGGCTATATACTACTAACTTGATCTTGTTTATGTCACTACATAAAGTTAAAGTATGCACACTATAGCCATAGATATGTTTATTGGATTTTCATAATAGAATGCAAAATCAACAACTTTATTGAATAAGTTACTCAGTAATATTTTATTGATAAATAGAATGTTTAACACGAACTGAAAGTTCTAGGACATTTCCAACAAAATCATCCTTACCGTATGTTATGTCCTAAATAGAATCCCAAAGTCTAAAAACACAACTTCATCCTACGAAATCCTCAAGAATAAAAAACCAAACTTGTCATATTTTAGAACATGGAGTTGTCTAGCCTATGTAAGGTTCCAGACCCTAAAAGAAGAAAACTAGCCAGTAGAGCCTATGAGTGCATCTTTATAGGTTATGCCATAAATAGTAAAGATTATAAGTTCTATGATCTAGTAAACTAGGTTATCATTGAGTCAAACGATGTCGGATTCTTTGAGGATAGAATTCCTTTTAAATCGAGAAATAGTGGGGGCTCGGGAGCCAGTAGTCTAACCTCTATTAGAAATCCTACCTCTACAGAAAAAACCGACCCAGAACCTAGAAGAAGCAAAAGAACTAGAACCACCAAGGATTTCGGGGTTGACTTTTAGACCTATAATATAAAAGAAGATCCCAAAGATCTCAAAGCTGCCTTGTCCTCTGTAGATGCCAACTTATGATGAGAAGCCATAAATGATGAGATGGACTCTTTTGAGTCAAATAGGACTTGACACTTAGTAGATCTATCTCCAGGTTGCAACGCAATAGGGTGCAAATGGATCTTAAGGAAGAAACTTAGACTTGATGGAATAGTTGACAAGTTTAAAGCCAGGTTAGTGGCAAAGGGCTTTAGACAAAGAGAAAACATAGACTTTTTTGACACATTCTCCCCTGTCACTACAATTACCTCCATTTGTGTGATGTTCTCTCTCGTTGCCCTTTATAACCTCGTAGTACATCAGATGGATGTAAAGACCGCCTTCCTAAACGGTGAACTTGAAGAAGAGATTTACATGGAACAACCTAAGGGTTTTGTAGTCCAGGTCAAGAAAATAAGGTTTGTAAACTAGACAAATCTCTCTATGGTTAACAAGCTCCTAAGCAATGGTATGAAAAGTTTGATAACCTAATCCTATCTAAAGGTTTCAAGGTTAATGAAAGTAACAAATGCATCTACTATAAGGTTAAAAATAATCTTTGCACTATCCTATATCTATATGTAGATGATTTGTTAATCTTTGGGTCAAACTTGCACGTCATAAATGATGTGAACTCTATATTGAGTGTAAACTTCGACATGAAAGACTTAGGAGAAGCTAGTGTAATCTTAGGCATAAAAGTGACTAGGTCTGAAAAGGAAATTTCTTTGGATCAATCTCACTATCTAGAAAAGATTCTAAAGAAAGAATGTAAACCAGCCTATACTTCTTATGACTCTAGTGTTAAGTTGTTCAAAAACATTGGTGACAATGTTAATCAATCGGATATGCGAGCATTGTAGGCAGTCTTAGATATGATACTGACTGCACTAGGCTTGACATAGCTTATGTTGTAGGATTACTTTGCAGGTTTACAAGCAGACCTAGTAAAGAGCATTGAAATGCTATAGACAGGGTTATGAAATACTTGAAGAAAACCCAAAACCTAGTATTACATTATCAGAAGTTTCTCGCTGTCCTGGAAGGGTTCATCGATGCTGACTGGAACTCCCTTTCGGATGATTCAAATGAAGGAACTCTTGTGAAGAGAACCTTGAGCGGAAGTAGATCGATCAAATTCCATTAATTATCGAATACAAAGTTTACAGTAAACATACAAATAGATACGCAAATTAAATTACAACATGCTTTATAAAGAAAAAGGGTTTCAAGAATTTCTTCTTTGAAGACCTTTTCCTTCACGAATCCTCTCTCGAATGGACACAAACCTTTTTGAAGACCTTCTTCAAAATAACCTTGAACAGAAACCTAAGCACAACCACAATGGAGTCCTCGGTATTCTCAAGGTGAGAACCCATGAGTGGTGGGCTTTGACTATTTTGGTTATCAGGGAAAATACTTAAAGTGGAGGAAGAAGATTGAGAGCTTTCTCACATTAAACTCAAAAGACAGAACACTTCGTTTTTCTCAATCGTTCAACAACAATCGTAGTAGAAGAAGAAAAACTATTTTTCTTTTATTCTCCTATTGCCAAATTGAATAACCATCCCACTAAAGTGGGTGGAGAAAAATGATGGGAAGGGAGTTGTAACTCCCTTCTTTACTATTCAAATAATAATAATATAATATAAATAAATATGATAACTAACTTATCATATTATATTTATATTAAATTATATGTTATATCAAATATAACATATAACCTATAGTTTTGATATTATATCACATACAATATAAACTATAGTTTATTTTCTCTATTTTATGGCATTTAATATAAATCTCATTTATATTAAATTTAACAATTATGAATCCCATTCATAGAAAATATATTTGAATCTCATTCAAATATTTATTTTCCCTCATTAACCTATAATGTATCAAATACATTATCACAATTATATAATATATAATTAAATCCCTCTATTAATTTGAACAATTCAAATTAATCTAAAAACTGATTCTCAACTAAATCCTTTTGAGCCCCCTAGGGGATCTCATGGATCTGTAGCTTAAAGCTTCAACGGTACATGAATATTTAATTAAACTCTTTAATTACATTATTCACCATCCGTTAACTGTCGGATACTCTACTAAAGACCGACAACTGCACTCTTTGCATTACAGATATATTTCTGTGTTAACTGGATATAACCAATCAATAGTACGATGACCCTTCATAAATTGCTCGTAAGTATAGCTGGGCCAAATTATCGTTTTGCCCCTGTAGTTACATCTAACTCCTTAAGTACCACTGATATCTTTAATGAAAAATATATCATAATCCCACTATGACTAAACCTCTTTTGAGCAAGGAGAGGGTGTGGCGACACATTATTCAAGACCTTGAATCAGCCGTTAAGGGAGCAATTTATCTACTAACCCCTACTTCGAGGAAGGAGTGAATTCCATCTTGTGTAACTATGTTCCCAGCTCTCCAATCAGACGAACCCAACGAGAGTTTAGGGCATAAACCCAAACACTTTTACATCTCATAAATAGCTTTTATAAGTTCTCCACATCTTATATGAAGTTGCAGAAAATACCTTTAAAATTGGAATGATGTTCAAAACAATTAAGGCAACCAGGTGTAGAGAGTTTTCACTGAATTTCACGTTCTATCAAAATAGCTCTAGAAATCTAAAAATTTCTATTCTCTTTACTTTGATCTAATCAATGTATTTCAAATTTATTTTACCTAACAAGTTTTATACATTTTGAACCTTTCAAGTGTTTTAAGCTTATTACTTAGGTTAAATAACTCTTCGCCTCATTCATTTGTAGTCGTTTAAATATCTGAATATTTGCAAATGGCTTTTAACTTAGTTGATTCTAACAGAAGTTGCTTTATAGTAGAACAAATATAACTTTTGCTAATAAACATTTCATTTATAACAAAAGGTTTATACAATATGTTCTTTATGAAAGATAAAATGACTTCTCATTACACTAACAAAAGTAAACAATTTTATCCTTTAACATCAACTATATCTCCCACTGATTGTTCTGAGAAATTCTCCTCTGTTCAAAACTTGGAGTTTACAAGGAACTATTTCCTTGTTTTGCTTTCTCTGCTCTTTTCTCTGTAAGGTATTGTGGGCAGTTTCTCTTCTAGTACCCTTCTTCACTACAGTGGAAACATTTTCCTTTATCTGTAGCATATGCCTTGCTTTTTCTGCCAGTAGGTTTCTTTTTCCCTTTTCTTTTGTTCTTCTTTACTGAAATACTTTTATTCTATGAGGAATAAGCAATATCAGGATTCTTAAAGGACGATATTATTTTCTCAGCAGTAGTAACATTTACGTCTGGTTTTAGTTCTTTAGCCCCATCATGGTCTGGTAAGCCTATAGCTCATTAAGAAGCGTAGTCAAGTTATACTCTATTTTATTCATTAGTGTGTTCATACAGAACTACAAGAAACTCTTAGGAAGAGATTCAAGAATAAAGCCAACTTGACTCTTCTCATCAACGATAATACTGTTTACTTCTACCACGTTGAAATGGACCATCATATCCAGGATATGTTCTCTAACAAAGGCTCATTCTTTCATGCGACAATTGTGAACGTATTTGATAGCATCATGCCTAAGGGAGAAGAACGGTTGTCCAAACATCCCATGTAGAGATTCCATAATCTCTTTGGCAGTAGTCATGCTCTCATGTTTCTTAGTCAATACATAAGATATGCTGGTAAGAATATAGGCTTGTATTTGAGCTAGGAACGAGAGAACACTCCTCTATTAAACGAACCGTAGGCCATCTATCACTAGTATAATATTTAGGTTTGATTTCCACGTAGCATAATTATCTCCGGTAAGTTTATCAGAAGGCAATAGTTGTACTAAAGAATTCGTCATTCTAAAAAGATAATCAAATTTTATTAGAGAATTGCTTTTAAACCCAATCATGTTTTAGCAAAGCAATAATGTACCCCAAGTTCATTATTTTTGCAACGATAATATAGTGAGTCATAATAAGTACTACCGAGGGACAGTCAAATACTCCCTCACTAAAGCAAAACATTCTTGACTAAATATTATCTCCAGAATAACTCATATTCCGATAGTCATTTAGCTACTATTTTTTGTCAGAACTTACTAACTTTAGTAATTCCGTAAGTGTAACCCTCCATTTTCAGATCTCAGAGATTGGCCTCAATGATGCTACCAAATTGGAAAGTCAAGGTTGGAAAACGACCTAAGAAATCCTATACATTTCTGCGATTTGAGTTGTTTCAAATCCTATGTTACAACTCTCTGAGTGTATAGCCGTCGTTAAATGACTAGCAAGACCGACTTAAAAATGACAAGCAGGCGTAACATAGGAATCTCACGGTCCAAACAAATGAAAGAGACCACAGGACATGTTGACACATATCCTTCACCCACTTACTATGAACTACTTCCCCCATTCACCTTGATATTGACCCATACAAATACTTTCTAAATAGAGCAGTCGAGCTTTATAATCGACATGAAACATTGTATGGACCTCGGTGTGAACTTTCTAGGGATGTGAGAGTTTAAATCAATATATCGTATATTTGATTTTACATTGAACAACTTCCCTTCGTTCACCTTGATTTTGACCCCATGCAAATACTTTCTGAATGGAGTAGTCGAGGTTCATAATCGATATGAAGGTTGCACGGATCTCACGGTGTGAACATCTTAGGACGTGAGAATGAAAATCAAAACATTACTTTTGATTTTGCTATAAACAACTTCCCCTATTCACTTGATCTTGATTCATGCCAACACTTTCCGAATGAAGCAGTCGAGGTCCATAATCGACACGAAACGAAGCATGAATCTCGATGTGAATTCTTAGGGACGTGAGAGCTAAAAATAATATATCGTATACGTTATTAATCTTTCATTTGTTTGAGTATATCTTTAGTCAGGTTTGTTCTGGGTAATTAAACAACCTAAGTCTAGGTTTTTATCCAAGTATAATGTTTATATTTGGATTTAACCTACGATGTCTAGGTGATAAACCAGTTTTAAAACCTCACACCGCTCACATATAACTTATAAAATTGGTTAACAACACTCAATTATTCGGCCATAATCCTCAGGTAGGAGGTGTTCTTTAGACCGTCAACTTAAAAACCCCAGCCTTAGACAAGATTATATGTCGGTAGTTTGTAATCATATTTTACAAGATGTTGACATATTTTAACTATTAAAATAGGTGATTAACCTACATGAGCATGCAACTTATCTTTGTTATAGATTTTAAATGTCTAACCCAATTTTATAACAACTTACAATATTTTAGACATGCTAAACATCTATAACATATGTCAAAGGCATTCAATATTTAATATAAGATTTATATTAAAACATTTGAAACCCTTTACATGCATACTATATATTATAACATTTTATAACATACTTTCAATGCATGTAACATGCTTCCTATGATGGGATTTTAAATCTACATGACATACTTTATGCACAAACAAGATTTATTTAATTATAACATACATCACATGCATAAATAATTGAACACAAACTGATATGATTTTATTTTTGGTATTTTCAAGCAAGCAAAGACCTAATTATTACAAAAACTAGCAAAAAAACGACTCTAAAACACTTATGGATTGCTTGAGCCTCCTTAAACCAGACCCGAACCTTTCGAACGGGACCTCCAATGCTTAAAACTGTGCTGAACTGGGCAAAAACCATCGAGTACCATCAATCATCGAGTATACCCTCAAGCACCATCATGCATCGAGTATTTCACTAAATACTAGCACTAGGCAAAACCCATCGAGTACCATCAAGCATCAAGTATGCCATTGATCATCGAGTATGCCCTCGAGTACCATTGTGCATTAAGTATTTAACTAAATATCATAGAGTATGCCATCGAGTATTTCACAAAATACCATCGAGTATGAGCATCGAGTACCATCGAGTATGGCATCATGCATCGAGTTTTGGAGCATCGAGCATCGAGTATTGAGCAGTGGCTGAAAATTCAGTTCTTGCTGCTCGACCTTCTTCACTTCTTTCTTCAATTAAAACCAATTTGCAACTCTAATGAGTCCAATCAAATTACAAACACTTTAATACACATTAAAGCTCATTAAACAAGAGCCAATTACAAGAATTACAACATAACTGAAGAGAAAACAAAGCCAAAACTCAAAAAAACCACATCAGTTCATCATTTTCATACAACTTATGAAAAACACACACCAAGCTAAAGTTAAACTGAATTGAATGTTTAAATGATGCTCTAATACCAATTTTTGGATTATGGAAGCAAAACAGGATCATAAGCATTCTAATTCATTAATTTTGGCTCCAAACCAGCATGCTCATAAACTAAAAAGAGGGTTTCAACACTAACATTTGAAGATACCCTTGAATCATGAACTCCAGCTGTAATCCTCTCTTCTTTTGGATGTGAACCACCACAAGGTCTTCCCTACTATTCTCTTGGTGCCTTAGATTGAATTGTGGGAGTCAAAACAAGCTTGAATTAGGAAACATGGAGGATAAAGGTTTTCTGGTTTCATGTGAAGAATAGTAAATTTCTCAGATTTCAGCAACAATTGCATGCTCATTCTACTCAAAATTCCAACTTTATATTGCATGACTTTCATGCAACTAACAACCTTGCATAAATCATAGCTTATGCTTGTGAATTTGAGCTGAAAAGCTTGGTGGTTTAGTGACTAAGGTGCTAACACCTAAAGTGGGAAACCCCATTTTCTCCATTTCCAATTTTCTTCTTTTTCTTTTTAAGTTGAAATTTATTTTCAAATTAAAACTTAATTTCAGTTTTTAATTAAAAAAACAAAACTGAAATTTTATTAATTTTACAAAAATTAATTCAAAATTAATTTTTCAAATAAAATTAATAATTGATAATTAATTAAACAATTTAATTAATTAAATTAATTTAATATCAAATATAAAATTAATTTAACACCAATTCCACCACCATGAATCCTTATTCATGAATTTAATATTTAAGTCATATTTAAATATTAATTTATTTTTCAATTTTGTTTAATTCCAAAAATTAAACGTGTAATTATATCGCATATAATTACTAATTCCCTTAATTCTAATTTGAACGTTTCAAATAAACTTATCACACTGCTCTAAGGCTAATCCATTTGTGAGCTAGTAGGGGGACCTAGTGGACCTACAGAGCAAGGGCTCCAACAATCCGAGATTAATTGGCTAAC
Organism: Benincasa hispida; assembly: GCF_027475165.1. Classification (NCBI taxonomy): domain Eukaryota; kingdom Viridiplantae; phylum Streptophyta; class Magnoliopsida; order Cucurbitales; family Cucurbitaceae; genus Benincasa; species Benincasa hispida. The sequence goes on along the minus strand of NC_143486.1, from coordinate 89,676,124 downwards.
TCTTTACACCGAATTAACCCCCATTCGTTAACTATTGGGTTACTTCACTAATGCCCAGAGTTGCACTCCTCTCACTGAAAATATATTATGTCCACTCGATATAACCATGATTAGTAAGTTAATCCTTCACAGGTTGTTCGTAATAATGACTGGGTCAAAAGGTTGTTTTACCCTCAAGATTACCTCTTGTTCCTTAAGTCCCATTGATCCTCTAATGAACAATTGGTTTGTGATTCAATCATCAAACCGAGTCCCTCTCGGGCCAACGAGAGGGTGGGGTCCCTTGTTCAAGATCCAAACTCAACACTTAAGGGAACAACCTCTCTACTATTCTTGGAAGTGGGTTGGAGCAAATTCCATCTTGCACCCTATGTCTCCAACTATCTACCCAGTTTTACCCTTGAAATGGGAGACTTATAGAGCCGATGCTGTTGAGCCAACCCTTACCTATGCAAATCTAAGGATAATCTCGAATAAATAGAAGTTCATAGTTAGCTAAAGATTAAGGTCAAGTTAGTTAGTCCTAAACAGTAAACAACGTTATAAAGTAAGAGTGACTTATTTCTTGGTCTGATCTTGTGCAAACTCATTGCACAGGACACCCTCACTCCTTATGTCACTACATGTACGAATTAGGATCACTTTGTTTGTAGCACTTTATAACTCTTTGTAACAACTACAGATTGGGCCGCATCCGATAGTGTTACCAAAATAAGGCACCCAACCTTATTCATATACTGTAGACCATTTTGACTATTTACTCGAATCTGATCTACTTTTATGTCTCCATATAAAGTTCAAGTGCTCATTGAATAGTCATGTATCTTTTAGTTTATTGGATTTTTTTCTAAAATGAAATGAGCAATTCATATATTCAATAATAACTTTAGTGAATTTTCAGAATAAATTTATTGTTTACAAACCACGAGTTTTACGATATAAAACCCAACAAACTCCCACTTGGACTAAAACTCCAGTGGTAACATATATATGAACATATAATACTAAGTTTTTAAGTTTTATAGAGAAATACAATAAACTAGAACATCACATACCCATGGTTTTTCTTTTAGGTATCACATACCCATGGATTTTTCTCACACTTGCCCTAGGATATTTAACTCGTAATCCTAGTCGCACTAGGTAATCCTCAATTTCTTTAAACACTTTAGTTATAATATGGATTTCTCATTAAACTATGTAGGGAATGCATCTTATTTTCACAACTCTTTGTTTTTTGATGCTGTCGTCAAAACTTGATGGTTCGATGCTGTAGTTGCATCTAACTCCTTAAGTACCACTTGTTCCTCTAATAAATAATAGACCATAGTCCAACTATGACTAAACCCCCCTCGGGTTAGGAGAAGCTGTGGTGCCACATTGTTAAAACCCCGGAATTAGCTCTTAAGGGAGCAATTTATCTACTTACCTTGGCCTCGGGGAAGGAATGAACTATTTCTTGCGTATTTTTGTTCCCAACTCCCCAATCAGACGAATCCCCGAAATGGTAGGCTTGTTGAGTCGGCAATCTGGCCACTCTCACTCATACAAATCAAAAGGCTGCCCTCATAGGCAGGAGTTCACAATCACTCAGGATTCAGGTCATATGGTTATCCTGGTGAAATTTAAGTCTCCATTATGAATGGTGTTGTATAATGAGACTAAATATTTCGTAGTCCGGTCTTATACAAACTCCTTTTTATAGAATATTACCGCTCATATGTCTATACATGAATGATCAGGATTATATCATTTGTAGTACTTTACAAAAATTGTAACACCTACAAAGTAGGCCATACTCGTAGTGTCACCAGGATAAGGTAGCCAACCTTATTCATCTACTACAGACCATTTAGGTTATCACTTAAACATCATCCACCCATATGTCTCTACATACATGTTTAAGTTACTAGATAACCTTGGATGTTAGTTTATTGGTTTGTGGTTAATGCAACTAAAATATGAATAAAATATCATATATTTTATTAAATAAACAATGAGTTTCAATAAAATATCATATATTTTATTAAATAAACAATGAGTTTGCTTAATACATTTATAAACTATAGGGCCCTACGAGATTTAGGGCATCAACCCCAACAGTTCTGTCTAATGTTGATCACGCGTCTCGGAATCTGAGTTCCAAAAAGAATGATGATTTCAAGTCTATTCAATAATCTGATTCTGATGACAATGTTCCTTTGTCTAAACTAACTGGTAAGAAAATGATGAATGTTAAAAGTGTCGATGGTGGATCATCTGAGACATTCGAGTCGTAATTTGATTAGTTTGAGTCTGAGGACATTCATGATTCTCCAAAAGATAGTTATATGAAGAATTCTTCTGATGTTGACAAATGTGCTCCAAGTCGTGTTACTAGAGCTTCAGTCAATCTCAAAGGGAAAAAAGTTGTCTCCTCTAGATTTGCTACATCAAATGTGTCATCAGTTCCTTTAGATGGTGTTTCTTTTCATATGGAGTTTGGGGTGGAAAATTGTGGTTCAAAGGAAAATTATGGATGAAAAAGATCTATCAGATCGAACTCAAGACTATTTTGACCTTGTTAATCAGATTCTCCAAGCCCAACTTAATAAGACTATTCTCAAATTGGACCGTTCTACCCTCAACTTTGTGAGAGAATTTATTGTCAGTCTCTCTCTAGAATTTGACAATCCCAATAGTCCTGACTTTCACAAAGTTCATGTGCGTAGACATCCATCATTTTCACCGCAGACTTTATAAATAGATATCTCAATAGAACTGTACTTACAGATGCTATTGAAAAGTGACCTTCTCAAAAAAAGGTTGAATTTTGAATTAAGAGGAGGGGCAAGGTCATCTTGGCCTAAGAAGGGATAGTTATCTACTATTATATTGAGCTCTAAACATATTGTTCTTCACAGAACTGGAATCTTCAATTGGTGTCCATCCTTGCACAAATCAAGCCTCTCTGTTTCTCTTGATAATATGTTATATTAGATTGGGACTAGAATTGTTTTGACTCTGGACATTTTATCCTTAATCAGATCTGTTGTCACATTGGGTCTCAAGCCTTGAAGTTAGCCATTTGTTATCCTTCTTTGATATGTGGAGTTTTTCTTACTCAGAAACCCAATTTGATTACTACTGATGAACCTGTTGGTCCTACTCCTAAAGTCATTTCAATCCATCCAAAGCTTCTAAAAAATTTTCATGTCCTAGATCTTGCTGCTCCTCCTCCTACTACTTATGTTGATGGACTTAGTCAGGCTCTAATCAAGTCTCCTTTTGGCAATCGAATACTGCATCATCTCTCTTCTAAAGTCAAAGAGATTGATGATCAAATTCTGAAACTCTAGGAGCAAAGAGAGATTATTGTTAGAGTGTTACAGACAATGCGTGTAATATTAGCAAGATCAGCTGGGGCATCTTCTTCTCATGCACAGATGGTGACATTATTTTTATATCTTTAAGCATGTGGACAAATATGAATGTGAATGAATGAACAAGTCCATGTCCCCGGCAACGATGCCATAAACTTGATGACATAAAATTGGTTGCCATTATCTTTATGCGTATAGACAATGATGAATATGAATGATACAAGCTCATGCTGCCATAAACTTGTAAGGATATGACATGTAATGTTGTCTATCTAATTCGCTGATGAATGAATGAATGCTCTAATTGCGCTTAAGTTCTTTTGCGATAAAGAGAATTTTTATGCGATACTATGAGTAAATATATGTGTTGTTAATGATATGCTCGTAGTATGCGATGGAATAATGTGTGCCACAAGTTTCCTTGCACTGAAACCAAGTATAATTCCAACAGAAGTTTCTTAGAATAATCTTAGGTCGAACACAAGGATTGTTTTCGTTAATGCGCTACTATTGTGATACATGCGACCGGTTTTTAACAATGAATAAAGAATGATGATTTATATAGAAATGTAAATTGCGGTGAAATTAAAAATGCGTTAATTAAATAAATCCTAAACGAATATGATACACGATACAAGATACATGATACATGATACTGAGGTCGAGAACTGACTGTGAAGTTGTACAAAGAATCGATGTATGTGATGGCAAGTCTTTATGAACAAAGCAGAAAGAGAAAGAGTAAATAGTAAAAACATCGCAAGTTGTCAATTGTGTTAAAGATGCAACTAAGGTTCCGCATTCCCTTGGCATACACCTCTCAGTGATCGGCCACGTTCCCATATCTCTATGGTGAAACAAGGATGAACGTGATGAATGCAAGGTTGTTTCCATCTCTGGAAATACTTCTCGCTTTAGTTAACGCATTCTTCCAACCTTCTCTAGATAGGCGGAATAACATCTTCGTTTCTGCTCTCACAGGTGAAGATGCCATCGAGCATGCTTTAGCTAAACTTAATTATTTCCTTAACACAAATTAACTCACTCGCTTAATTCTTGCCATTTACCCAGGGGATTAAGAACACATCATGCAGAAAATGGATTATGGATGTACGAAGAGAGACAGAAAGATGACAATGGAAATTATCATAAAATTTAATTCTAAGATTAAGCGTTTGGTACATGGTGTGAATGAAAGATTAAAGGAGATGAATACAGATGATGAAATAGAGATTAGAAACAAATACAGAAGGAGTGTCAACGTCTTGACACAGATCCTGAACGGAGATTGTGCTTGCCGACGTGTGGAAGTGGTGGAGAGGAAAACTTCCCTCTTAGGTTTGCTTTCCCGGTAGAATTGACCTTCACACAAAGCTTCAACTATGGGGATTGGAATAATTCTCTGCTCGGAGACTCACCTCTCGGCCTTGTCTCGTGGTTCTCCTGGATTTACTTTGAAAGTCGCTTCAGACCAGCCTCTCTCTCAGAATCAATATATGCACGTCTCTATGTATACATGTATATCTTTCAGTGAATTTGAAGAAGCTATTTATAGGTGAAGCTTGGCTCTTTGAATGTGTGGTCCCACTGTATGGTTATGGTAGTTCCTGAAATGGCGGAATGAGAAATTCCTTCTGTTACGTAATCAACCCATCAGAAATGCACATTGAAAGCTGTACGCTTGTTAGAATCTTCTGCAAATGTGTTGCTCTTTACATCTTCGATTTATCGCCGCATGCGGTATTATTTTTTATTACCGCATGCGGTTGGAATTGCATTGATTGCTAGAGCTCTTGATCGATTGTCACATGTGCCGTCATTGCGTTGATAATCTCTTCATTCTTGATTGATGGGCGCAATGCGACATAGATGCGTTGTTTATTTCATCTTTGAGCCATGAACGCATGCGGTGACTGATTTCCTGCAAAACAGAAACTGAAACATTCTATTCCACTATCGCAATGGTGTTAGTGGGTGTATTGACGAAATTTTATAATTTTCGCATTTCTTAGCCAATTTCTATACTATCGACACATTTTTTCTTTCTTTTAGCCGCAATATCTAAATAAAACAGCATAAATAACTTGTATTTTTACAAGTTATCACACCCCCAAATTTAGATATATGCTTGTCCTCAAGCATGTCTTCAACTAAGGCAATATTGTTCAGTTCTTATCCTTATTTTTGCGTCGATTGGTTGCTCCGAATGCTCCACCTAGGCAACATTACTGAACAACGCAATTTCCTTCTATCTTTGAGAATTCATAAATATGCCCTACTTTATTATTTTATACAACAAATCTCTATTAAAAAATTCCTTTCTTGTTTTGAAAAGAATGATTACCTTTTCTTGTAAAAACAACATGGTACGACTTGATGCGGTGGTCTAGTTTGCATTATTTTATTAGAGACTATTGATCATGGTTACACCCTTCGTTTTGGCTTGTTCCCAAAGGTGTCATGCAAACATCCAACTACGGTTGTGTGCCAATCCCAACTTCAACTCTTGATTTTTAGTTAAGTTTAACTTTTGCTGGTCAGAGGAGTTGTCTTTTATATTCTTTTATTTTTCTCTCATTTTTTTTTCATATTGGATCGATCTTGGAAACCCACCTTCGTTTTGGCTTGCTCTCATGGGTGTCATGCGAACATCCAACTTCAAGCAGGTTCCTTTCACGAATTAACTCTTATCAGGTTGGGATTTTGATTTTCCCTTGCACTGACATTGGAGTTTGTATGAATTTTTTTTAATCATAATGAACGCATTTTCTAATGATAACCGCATTCGCTTGATCGCATCTGCTCAGACCTTCTCCACCCCCAAATTTAGAGATGCGCAAGGTTCTCATTGCAATTTTTTTTGGATAGAATAGACAAACTACAAAATTTTGAAAAGAAGGTTTGAGCAGAGTCTTGAAGGATAAAAGGTAAAACAGTGCTATTGCTACGAATTATCTAAGTGTTAGTCAGAAAATACAAAGTGTGGGAAATGTTTCTAAGGGTATGCATATAACCTATCATGGCAGCGCAATGAATGACGCAAAATATAAGATAAAGAACATTGCAATAATTGACAAAGAATGATAAATAAGAGGCTAACGCATACGGAAAGAATTGTTACTCAGTTGTATTAAAATTAACTAAGTATACAAACAATTACAAATAACGCAATATAAAATTTCAGCATGTACAAAGAATCAAGAAATAGCTTCTATACATAGAAATAAGGAATGAAATTATCCTTTGTATTTTACTCGGATGGGTGCAAAGTTAAAGATTAACGCAATGCATCTGTTACCACAAATGCATATTTGTAGAGGATGGGCAACAACGCATGTATCAGTGCAACACACCCCTTAACTCAATGCATTTCTGGAGGACGGGTGCACGGTATTTCTACTGGCTCAACACTACCTTAACATAGTGCGTTTTTGCTAAGGACGGGCAAAAAACACATACGAGCGCAACACACCTCTCAGCACAATACAGGTATGATGGACGCAAAGTGCATCTTGTTAGTACAAGATGCACCCATCATAGCAATGCACACCTTTTCTTTTTTTTTTTTTTCATCCAACACGCGAGTCGATAAGACTTTGCGGTGTTCATCGTTTTATTCAGTTATTCACAGAAATTTTAAGAACAACGCTACTAATGCATAAAAGTAATTAAACTAAACACGACATGGAAATACACAATTGCATTAAATTGAAAGTAAACACATAAAGCAGTAAAGGCTAATTCTAATAAACAGTAACTAACGCAATTTAGAGATAAGTAAATGAAGGCTGTAAAGAAAGTAATTAAACATAGATATAGAGATGCCTATTGAAAGTAGTTTTTCAAAGTTACCGCAATAGCATCCCCACAAGCGGTCAATCCTGCTTGCCTAAGTCGATGATCTCCATATGTCGTTCCACATCACCCCCGTAATAGGGCTTAATTCGTTGACCATTGACTTTAAATGCGTTGCTCCCATTTTCAGTTGTTAGCTCCACTGTGCATTGGGGAAAGATAGTCTTGATGCGGAATGGCCCAGACCAGTGGGACTTCAACTTCCCTGGAAACAATCGCAAACGCACATTAAACAGAAGTACCTGTTGACCCTCGAAGAATGTCCGGTTGCTTATGCGGTCATCATGCCACTTCTCGGTTCTCTCCTTATAGAGCTTGGCATTCTCGTAAGCGTTCATTCACTACTCGACCAGCTCGTTCAGCTGCAACTTCCGGACTTTCCCCGCGCTTGCTAGATCAAAGTTCAACTTTTTGCTTGCCCACATTGTCATGTGTTCCAACTCGAGAGGTAGATGACAAGCTTTTCCGAAGACCAGAGCATATGGGGACATGCCAATTGGAGTTTTAAAGGCAGTCCAATATATCCATAGTGCTTCATCGAGCTTGGGTGACCAATACTCCCTGGATGTACTGACTACCTTTTCCAAGATGGTCTTGATCTCTCTGTTAGAAATTTCTGCCTGCCCATTAGTTTGTGGGTGGTATGAGGTTGCAACTCTGTGGCTGACATTAAACTTGGTCAACAGGTTGGTAATGATGCGGTTGATGAAGTGTGAGCCTTCATTGCTGATTAAGGCTTGAGGCATTCCATATTGGGTAAAGATATTCTTCTTGAGAAATTTTGCCACCGTGGCTGCATCGTACTTAGCACATGCGATGACCTCAACCCATTTCGATACATAGTCAACCACGACCAAAATGTATTAATGACCTTCTAAAGGTGAAAATGGACCCATAAAGTCAATTTCCCATACATCAAATAATTCGATTTCCAAGATTGAAGTCAAGGGCATTTCATTTCTTCTAGACATGTTCCTTGTTCTCTAGCATCTATCGCATTGCACAACATGGGCATGGGCATCCTTGAATAGTGTTGGCCAAAAATAGCCACTCTGTAGGACTTTTGCGGCGGTCCGCTACCCCCCCAAAATGTCCTCTATAAGGGGACTCATGACAAAGCTCCAAAATGTGCTTGTCCTCATGCTTAGGAATGCATCGACGCAAAATATGATCAGGCCCAAGTCGATACAAGAAGGGGTCATCCCAGAAATAAAACTTTACGTCATGTCTCAGCTTCTTCTTCTGCTGGTATGTGTAGTCTTCTGGTACTTGGCCGCAAACTATGAAGTTTACAATGTCCTCATATCAAGGGACATCAATGCATACCGACATCAGTAGCTCATCAGGGAATCTTTCTTCAATGTCTTTTTCTTTCTTCTGAACCTCAGAATTTTCTAACTTTGACAGATGATCTGTGAATTGGTTCTCAGTGCCCTTCCGATCCTTAATCTTTAGGTCAAATTCTTGCAGGAGTAATACCCACCTTATTAGTCTTGGTTTCGCATCCTTCTTCGTCATAAGGTATTTGATCGCAGAATGATCAATATTGACACAGATCCTAAACGTAGATTGTGCTTGCCGACGTGTGGAAGTGGTGGAGAGGAAAGCTTCCCTCTCAGGCTTGCTTTCCCGGTAGAATTGACCTTCGCACAGAGCTTTAACTACGGGGATCGTAATAATTCTCTGCTTGGAGACTCACCTCTCGGCCTTGTCTCATGGTTCTCTCAGATTTACTCTGACAGTCGCTTCAGACCAGCCTCTCTCTCAGAATCAGTATATGCACGTCTCTATGTATACATGTATATATTTCAGTGAAGAAGCTATTTATAGGCGAAGCTTGGCTCTTTGAATGTGTGGTCCCCACTGTATGGTTATGGTAGCTCCTGAAATGGTGGAATGAGAAATTTCTTCTGTTACACAATCAACCCGTCAGAAATGCACACTGAAAGCTGTACACTTATCAGAATCTTCCGCAAATGCGTTGCTTTTTACATCTTCGATCTATCGCCGCATGCAGTATTATTTTTTTATTACCGCATGCGGTTGAAATTGCGTTGATCGCTAGAGCTCTTGATCGATTGTCGCATGCGCCGTCATTGCGTGGATCATCTCTTCGTTCTTGATTGATGGGTGCAATGCGACGTTGATGCGTTGTTTATTTCATCTTTGAGCCATGAATGCATGTGGTGATTGATTTCCTACAAAACTGAAACTGAAACATTCTATTCCACCATCACAATGGTGTTAGTGGGTGTATTGACGACATTTTATAATTTTCGCATTTCTTTCTTTTAGTCGCAATATCTAAATAAAACAACATAAGTAACTTGTCTTTCTACAAGTTATCAACATACCTAATTTTCTTTTTTATTTTTAGTCAGAAAAGGAGAGGAGTAGTGGATGGTTGGTGTTTGTTTGGTGATGTGGTTCTACTACTTCTTGTTCTATTTTCTTGAAAACTATACTTATGGTGGTTTTATGGTTTATTTCTTGTTGGTTTATGTTAGGCCTTTAAAGGATGTATATTTTCTATGTTAATTTCCTCAAAATAGTGTTGATTATTTGCTTTAATTGCTAATTTTATAGGTAAAACAGTCCCCGAGGCGTTTAGGAGTCATTACAAGAAAATTGGGCCAAAAGGATAAAAAATGACAAATTTAAAATCAACTTCATTGAAGAGAATCAGAAAATTACTAAATTTTCATTGAGTACCATTGAGTATCATCGAGTACCATCAAGTAATGCTATCGGCCATCGAGTATAATCAAACATCAAGTAAAGGTCATCGAGCATCGAGTAATCGTGTTAAGGCCATCAAGCATCAAGTAAATGTGATCGAGTCATCGAGTAAAGCCATCGAGTTCCAGCATCATGATTTAGCGTCAAGCACCAGAGTCACATCTCAAGCACAATGCTTCTTGGCTTTTTCTATGATTTAGCGTTGCAGTGTTGAGCCCAACGTTGCACTACCCTGCAAGTATAAATAGTTTTCTTTCTTTCTTTCTTTTTTTTTTTTCTGAAAGGGAGGAAGCACGATTTCGAGCAGGCTGGAATTTGTCTCTATATCAATTAGTCTCTATGGTAATTTTGTTTCCAACTTAGGTTAGATTTTTATTTCTTTTTGATTTGTAATCAATAACTTGTAATTCTTCATGAATTTGTCTATGGATTTATGAAGTAATTCAATATTGTTTCTATTTCAAGAGTTCTTGCAAATTCTTTTGAGTTTTGTACTTTTCTTTATCATTAGCAATCTGAATTTGAGCATTCTTGAATCAGTTTTTAATTCTTGAAGCATGTTGACTGATCTATATCTTGAACATGTTTAGCATAGATGCTTGGTTTTGTCACATTCACTCATGATTGAATACGTTGCTTTTAATGTATTCGATAGAATGTCTAGCCAAGATCTCCAAGAGGTAATAATAATTGTGTGTTGATTAAGCTATCTTAACAATTAATCGACAAAATTGAATCCTTTAACTTAATGCACGCATTTTCTCTTCTATATGGCCGCTATCGATCCCAATAGAGGTAGAAGCATGTAGATAGATTAGGGTTAGGGCTATCCTACCTTAATCATTAATTAGGTCACTTTCTTGACTAGGTTATGCTAGTTGTCTACCTTTATAGAGACTAGTTTAATCTAGATTAAGTAAGTAGTTGCGAGCTTAATCCGATTGTGAATTAAATTTTTAGAATTTAATGATAAGAATTGCATTGAACGTCTAACTTGGATTAGAAGCAAGAATTTTCTAAATTTGGTTACAACTATCCTTTATCTTTTGATTTTTAGCATGTTTCTTATCTTAATCAAAACCCCCCTATTTTATAGCTTTTATAGTTAAGCTTGGTTAAAGAAAAGATAAATAACATTTCCCTTCGAATCAACCTCTTACTTCCACTTTAACTACTAGTTAGTTTAGGTTGATGTTCGAGCTTTACAAATATTATTTGTTTCGGATTGGGTAGAGCTAACGACGCCTACTTAGCTTCGAGTAGTTTATTTTGGTGGTGTGTAGTTTGAAGACTTTGTTGTGTTTGGTTATTTAGTGCTGGTTTTGTTGTTGTTATTGTAATTTTTAAGCTATTATTCTTGGCATCAACTGAGTTGAATTTTATGGTTTTTTTTTTTTTTTTTTTTTTTTTTTTTTTCTGTTCTACCTTAAAAAAAATGTAAGCCAAAGGGGGAGCATGTTGAAGATTTCATTTGTTGGCTTCATTTTTTCTAAGGTTGTGGTTTCTATAGATATCTCAAATATAGTTTTAACATCTTTTAGACTACGAATTCCGCAGTTTCCATTGTGAAATCCCAAAACGAGTCCGGTAAGGAAGCGTAACTCATCATCGAGCGAACCATGTCCAATACGGTCCTATTTCTCCTCTCCGCTACACCATTCTGCTGAGGTGTACTCGGCACTGAGAGTTGGGAAATGACATGTTCTATCAAATAGTCCTGGAATGTCGAATCTAAATAATTTCCACCTCGATCGAATCGAAGTGTTTTAATCCGTCTATCCAATGCGTTTTCAACTTCAACCTTGAACTCTTTGAACTTTTCAAAGAATTCAGACTTCTGTTGCATAAGATAAACATACCTATACCTGATAAAATACACATAGCCACCTCGGGCTCGCACATTCATAGGACCACAAAGGTCAGACTGTACTAACTCAAGAGGTTCCTTGGCTCTATAACCTTTTCCAGTAAAAGGTCATTTAGTCATCTTACCCTCAAGGCAAGACTCACACACTGGTAAAAAATTTTCTTTTAACTCAGTTAGAAGTCCATTCTTCACCAATCTCGCAATCCTATTGAGATTGATGTGCCCTAAACGAATATGCCAGAGATGGGTATTTTCTTTTGGAGAAATACGTCGACGTTTTGTTTGAGTTACGATAGTTCTAAACAATTCAGTATTATGGAGGGAATTAATGGCTAACGGCCTTAGCACATATAAATTCGATTCCAAATCTGCAGTACAAATAAAAACACCATCTTTATGAATAAATGCTTTATCCATATTAAAAGAGATAGTATATTTACATTGCAATAAACACTTTACAGAAATGAGGTTCCTCTTTAGTTCGGGAACAATATATACATCATTTAAAACAAGAAACCTATTTTGTAAAGCTAATTGGAGCCCTCCCACTGCCACAACTGAGACGACGTGCCCGATGCCTACTTGCATCATCATCTCACAAGCCTCTAGCTGTCGCCAAGATCTAATCTCCTGAAAAGAAGAATAAACGTGGTTAGTGGCGCCCAAATCAATTATCCAGGCTGAATCATCATTCTCCACTAAACAAGTTTCAAGAACTAGTAAATCATATTTACCTTTTATCAGTCTTGACCTTAGCCTTGGCTGCTTTCTTCTCTTTCAGATAGCGAAGATAGTTCCTCTTCTAGTGTCCATCCTGATTGCAGTGGAAACACTTTCCCTTTTCAACCGGTGGACGCCTCCTTGGGGCGACAGACGGTGGGTTAGCAAGTGTCTTCTTTTTTCCCTTACCACCCTTCTTCTTCTTCCTCTTTGCAGAGTTAGAAGTAGAAGGTGCAGATTTCGTTCCTGAGGTCGAACCTCTATGGAACATCCTGGAGGATGAAGCAATATTTGCCTCACCCTTCTTCCTCTGTTTACTTTTCAGTAAAGATTGGTAGGTCTACAACTTGTTGAGGAGAGTTGTAAGGTTATATTTCACTTTATTAAGAATCACATTGCTAACATAGTGCAGGAAGCTCTCCGACAAAGAATGCAGGATTATGCTAACCTAGTTGTCGTCATCAATGGTAGATGATGCTTGTATTTATGAAGTGGAAATATGGATGCTATGTGTTGATGGAATTGCATTGTGCACTCAAGTTTTCCTACGGAATCCAGTGTAAATTCTCCTGAGTTTCCTGGTAAGTCCAGGGTCGAACATAGGGACTTGTGAAAACAGTTTGCGTTGGTAATTTTTATGAAGAACTTTGCGGTAACCGGATAAATAAATAAAGTGTTGGGTTTGTGTTTGCGTTGATGAAAAAGAAATAAACAAATGCGGCGGAGTTGAGAAAAGATAGTTGCGTTGATAGATGCAATGAGTATGCGATGAACGGGTTGAGAAGATCTTTAGCTAGTGTTACTTCGGAATGCGTCAGACTACGCGATCATGTTACAACCACGCACAACAAGTCATTTTCCAATGTAAATGCGATTCTCCTAAATCTAGGACACATGTGTTGAATGCAGAATGTCCATAGAGCTCATCCCTAAGTCTCTACTCTTGTCCTATGCGATGATGCAAAATGCATAAAAGCAGGGTGACCACATACAATCATATCCTATCTCTAGGATGCATGCGATGCGTTGATACAAATAGTGCTCATTCCTAAGCACCTATCTCTTGTTCATGCATTCTAATCTGGATCTTCTGAGTCTAGATTCTAACCAGACCTTCCCAAGTCTAGATCCTGTCTTTAGACTACCCTCTCGAGTATCTCTAATGGATGAATGAAGCATACATAAACAAAATAATCGCAAAGAATGAAGATTCCCTAGTTGTGCTAGCTAAATGCTTCTCAACCCATTCAACAGATTTAGCTACTCATGCGTGAATAACAGAGAGTGAACAAATATAGAGAAGGGAAATCCATTTTTATAGATGAGTTGAGTATAAAATGACAATGGAAAGTAAAGGTAGAGAGCCTGGTAGCAATTCCTTGCTGACCGAGGCTTTTTACACTGAAATGTCTATTCTGATCTAAAGATGTTCCCGCTTCCGCAGGCGTCGGCCCTCTCTCTATCCTTGAAGCTATCGGCGCTGTCCCAAGCTTACCGGAACAATCTGCCGGCACAACGTCTTCCCTCGCTCTGCCTTAAATTGAAAGAAAACTAAAGACGTGTGAACTGAAGTATGAAATTTCTAACTACTAAACTCGTGAACTGATCAACCCCTTCTCTGAAGAATGCCCTTGGTATTTATAGAGCATCCATGGTGAAAGGTGGTTTCTCTCTCCTGGTTGTATAGATGGGTCAACTTTTATTCCTAACTTATGCACCGAATCATTATCACCGATAAAGCTGAATGTACTTTGTGACCGTTATGGACTGTTAACTTAATTTGGATTCGACCGTCATCAGCTTTCTGTCCCATCGCTCTTAATTGGCCTTTCACCAAGATGCGCTCACTATGTTGCGCTGACCAAGTTGCGACGATCTTTCTTGGGCGAATATTTGCGAGAACGATCAACGTAAAGCCTTGCGGTGAAGTTGTGCTCGACCAATGAATTTCTATGATCACAATCTTTGCATTGCATTAACGCATATTCTGCATAAAAATACAAAAATCAACTGTTCTAATGCGTTGAACGCATGCGACCACAATATCATGAAAACAATGCTTAATGGATGCAAGTTAACATATTTCATCAACGCAATCCAACATTGTTTAAGAACTTAGCACTAAGATAACGTGCATTTCTGCCCGTTATCAGTAGACCCATACAACTCCGCCACATTAAAGTGGACCATCATGTTAAGCACATGTTCACGAACAAAGGTGTCTTCCATTTTAGAGTTGAATATGTATTTAAGAGCCTCATGCATAAGCCGTTCAGATAGTTGTCCAAACATCCCCCCCAGGGACTCCATGATCTCACGTGCTGAGACCATAGGCTCATGTTTCTTGGCCAAGACTTCAGAAAAACTTGCCAAGATGTAGGCTCGGGCCTTCTCATTTTCCCTTGTCCATCACTCGTATGCCTCCCGAACATTTCAAGTGGCATTAGAAGCTAGAATAGGAGGACAGGCCTCCGTGAGAGCAAACATGAGATCCTCGATGATTAGGATCGTCGTGATCATGTGTTTCCATGTTGCGAAGTTGTCGCCATATAATTTTCCGGCGCTTAACAAAGCCAACATGGTTGTTTCCATTTTGAAAAAGAGTTGTTGTTGAAAATACAAAAAAAAAACTTTATTGGATTTTGTTAAACCACCTTTAAACCAATCAGTTTTGCAAAACAATTTCAAGTACCCTAAGTTATAGACTTCTATTTTGCAATGATGCCCCAGTGAGGTAGGACAAACGTCACTGGTGGGATGATCAGTTGCCCCTTTGTTGGGATGAGACATTCTCAACCATTAGGCAGAACAACCTCTTGGAACTGAACCTAACATCCACCATTTTTCGGTTTAAAACTGTTAACCTTTAATAATTCCGCATAAGTGTAACCCCTCGCTTTCGGTGCCAGAGTCCCGCCCTAATGAGCCCACCGTAGGGAAGAAGCAGATTAGAACAAGAGACTAAGTTATCTTATCCTCTTACAAGAGATTAAAAAAAGAAATGCGCAAAACTTTCATCCTTTAGGGGGACATTCCCAGGGTGCCTCGAGGCGATGCGTAGTAACTTTATTCAATCCAATGAGGGAGACTGAGGGATATGTTGTCGCACTTCCCCCTCCCACTTACTATGAACACTCTCTCCATCCACCTTGATATTTACCTACCCAAACACCATCTGTTAGGGGGACACGCCAAAGGTGCCGCGAGGCCGAGGGTAGATCTCAGGTGTGGACTATTTAGAAGAAACGTGAAAGGTTTAAGTGGAGCATCTCATGCCCCAAGTATCTCCCACTGAATGTTCTACCTAGGGGTTCATTAACCTAGACAATCCGGCTACTGAATTTAGTCTAAGTCCTCTTTTTAATTCCCGCTCATAAATAATGTTTGTCTATGAAATATAAACAAGTTCAAGTAGTCACATTTAAACAATTTAATGGACTGTCTTTAACTTGCATGCATGCGTCAAATCTATCTAATTCACCTTTCCAGGTAAGTTCTCAAGTAGGGGTGTTACGTTTCCGTCAACTTAAATACCCCAGCCTTGACAGAACCCGCCTTAGACAAAAGGTCCTTTATAGATAGATTTGCTACACTTTAACCTTTTATTAGTCAATTTAATCCTATTAAACCGATGAAAAAGATTAAAGCCTTAGGGTTGCTAATCATATTAGAATCATGATCTTAGGTCTATGTGATCCAAGTTTTAAACACTTTAAAACCATGAATTAAACCTAAGTGAGCATGCATGTCTTTCTTATTTCTATTAGTTCTAATTTCTCTTTAACTTTTAAAAAGAAACAACTAAAAAACCATTGCGCACAACGAGGTGTTTATAACGATTATAAAGTAACCTATGTGTCATGCTTCATGCAATGTCCGATTATTACTATATATAACTTTTATTTAAGGCTTAATAACCAAGCAAACATGCTATCATTCACCCTTTTACTATAACAATTATAATATAAAGATGATGCATGTCAATGTTTTTTATGCATGTATAAATATAACTCTTATATTATATGATGCATGAGCATTCACTTACATAATTAAATCATGCTTCTCTAAATTATAACAATTACAATAAAGAGGTGATGCATGACCAATGCATAACCTAAGGTGGGATTTACTATATGTGCATACCATATGACATATAAAACATTCATCAAATGTAATAAATAAATGATTAATAGACCGGGATGAGCCTTTACAAAACTCGGAATGAAATAACCCTATCTATTACATTTTTCATCGAGTGAACCGGTTCATAGGTGAACGGGTCTTGAACCGCCAAGAGGACTCCATTGTGTAATAAACCCGAAGGTAGACAATCGCCCATCGCGCACTAGATGATAGACACAAAAAATAAATGATCACGTAGATGACTACGAGGCTGTGAAGCCTGATCGTCTATGTGATCGCTTAATGTAGCGACTGGTAAACGATTTACCTTGCATTACTAAGCGATCATTTAGTCAGTTACTAAGCAATGAAGCTTACTGACCTAAATGATCGTCTAGTGCACGTGCGCGTTAAACGATATGCGAGCATCCCATCGTCTACACAACCCGATACTCAGATATCGCTTACCCCATCGTCTACACGATGCGATCAACCCTTGATCGTCTCCTTCCTCGAAGAACTGCAATGCTTGCTCCGATCTTCTTCACGAACGACTCAAGACTCAAACAGACTTTGAATTACAGACTCGATAACGATTATTAATGCTAAAAAAATGTAGGGGCCTTTACAAACAACCACAAATGTAAAAGAATTAAATCAAACCGAGGCTAACATCCACGAAAACATCCATTAATCCGGACATCCACAACAATTTAACAATTAAAAAGAGCAGACATGCACCCACCAAGAATATATATGTAATTCGTTGCAACAATGAAATTTGAATATCAGAACCTGACTTTGATAACAATTGAAGGAACTCTTAACGAAAAACATCCATGAGAGCATTCGGATCTTTCCGATTTCATCATGACGGAAATACAACACATACATTCGAACACACAGTTATGCAAATTCACACTAATTAAAGGCATGCTTTGAACACTAAAGTACAAGGGAAAGAGTGCTCATACTAGTTGAAGACCCTCTTCAAGCTTTGGAACCCTTACGCAGCGGAAAAACCTCCACCCGTACTCTATCGCCCAACAAATGCGTCGGTTGCAGCAGCACGATTGTCTATACAAGCGATAGCATCATGAACAGTCACGAATAAGTGAAAGCAGCAAGGATGACACCACAAAAATGGAGCCCTTGGTATTCTCAGAGTGTGAATCCAAAGTGTGGTCTTTGGTGAGTTTGGTAGAGGTTGAAGAAAGAACTAATCGTGTAGACGATAAGCAAGTGGGAGAGAAAAGGAGCTATCGTATAGCTAAGTGCTTATCGTTTAGAAGAAGCTACACGATTGGGTAGGTTTTACTAAGTGATCGTTTAGTAAAAGGTAGATGATTGTTTAGAAAATACGACACACTATGAGATCGTTTAGGAAAGCTAAGCGATCGTTTAGAGACTAGCGTGCAAACGTTTAGGCGCGAGATGTGCGATCATTTAGGCACTGAGTGACTATTGTATAGGCTCTTGACTATGCGATTGTTTACATTTCCACACCAATGCCAATTTCTCCGAACTTTTGCAAAATGAAACAAATTTTCATTTTATTCTTCGGTTACAATAATTGAAGCAGGTGCTCCCACTAATGCATGTTTGAGAGAAATTTTAGGCTAATTATCATATAATTAACCAATTAAATAATTAATAAATAAAATCATATTATATTCTTACCATATAGTTTGATATCACATATCTACTATAATAATTTCTCCTCTACTTGATATAAATCATATTTATATCAAATTTTCTCCAAAATAATGTATCTCATACATTTAGTCAATTATATCATATATAATTAACCAATTCAATTATATCATATATAATCGAAGTCCATCTTGTCAATTTGAACATTTCAAATTAACCCAAACACTGATTCTCGACTTTATCCAAGTTTCCCAGGGGACCTAATGGACTTGTGGCTCGAAGCTCCAATGGTACTGAATAGCTGACTAAACACTTTAGCCACGAGACCCACCGTCCGTTAACTATGAGGCATTCCACTAAAGACCAACAATTGAACTCTTCTTACCATAGATATATTTCTGTGTCCATCGGATATAACCAATCATGAGTACGATGACTCTTCACAGATGCTCGTAAGTACAGTTGGGCCAATTTATGGTTTTGCCCTTGTAAATACATCTCACTCCTTAAGTACCATTGGTTCCTCTAATGAACAATATAACATAGTCCAAATATGTGTGAACACCTCTCAGGCCAAAAGAAGGTGTATGGTGCCACATCGTTCAAGCCCTGGAATCAGCCCTTAAGGGAGTTATCTATCCACTTGCCCTTGCCTCGGGGAAGGAGTGAATTCCATCTTATATAGCTGAGTTCCCAACTCCCAAATCAGACGAATCCCGAAAATGGTAGGTTTGAATCGACGACCTGACCACTCGCACCGATACAAATCAAAGAACCGCCTTCAATGGCAGGAGTTCCCAACTCACTCAGGATTGATGTCATGTTACCTATGGTCATCCTAGTGAAGTGAAGTTTCTGTCATGAACGATGTTATATAATGAGACGTTAACACTTCATGGTTAGGTCTTATACAAACTCTTTGTATAGGACGCCCCTGCTCGTATGTCCCTTACACGAATGATCAGGATCAAACCATCTGTGACAAGTTACAACACTTGTGACCATTCCACAAGGCGGGCCACATCCATAGCATTACTAGGATAAGGTTTCCCTCCTATATCCATATACTACATACCATTTTGGTTATCCCTCAAGACATGATCCACTTGTATGTCACCACATACATGCTTAAGTTACATATAGATAACCAGAGATTTTATGTTTATTGGTTTGTGGTAAAGCAAATAAAACATGCAACTTAGCAAAAAACAAGATGTGAAGTAAATATCATATATTATACAACACAAACATTCGTACAAACTGTTTACAAACTACAGGACTCGAGAATTTAGGGCATCAACCCCAACAAAGTGATGCGAGAGATACGCGATGAGCGACAACAAGATCGTTGGGTGATAAGTGATAACTTGTAGAAATACAAGTTATTTCTGTCACCTTATCTAGATATTGCGGCCAAAAGTTAGTGAATATACGCCGATTGTATGAAAATTAGCTTAAAATTACAATAATTATAAATGATTGCAATTACATCCACTAACACCATAAGGATGGAAGACAAGCCGAGTTTTACTCTTTTTTGTAGGAAACTAAGTCACCGCTTGCGCTCAAGGCTCATGAGAAGCTGATCAACGCATCTCTGTCACATTGTGCCCGTCAATCAATAATGAAGAGACGATTATTGCAATGATGGTGCAATGCGACAATTGATCCAGAGCTGACTTTCAACCGCATGCGGTAATAAAAACAACATCGCATGCGAACTCACGATCGAAAGATGCAACTAAGCAATGCAAAAGCGAAGGATTGAGACACGTGTACAACTAACGGTTATGCAGAATTGGCGATCTGATTGCATAACAGAAGGAATAATATCCCTCCATCTTCAGAATTACCATAACAATCAGTGGGGACCACAAGACCGGAGTCAAAGACCTGTACATATAAATAACCCATAGATTTTAGAGAAAACTTATGCTACTTGATACGGGGAAAATTGCTGCTAAAGTGTTGAGAGAAAAGGCTGAGTTGAATGCTTAATTGAAGAAATCCGGGAAGAAGACGAGACAAAGCTAAGAGGTAAGTATCAAATCTATTATGCCAAATACCTGATTTGAAGCTCTGTGTAAAGACCCCTACTATCGGTTGAGCAAGCCTGAGAGGGAAGCTCTTCCTACCATCAGATCCATCCTATCCGGTAAACAGATCTCCATCGAATCGGTGCCAAGACATTGACGCTTGTTTGTATCTATTCTATTTCTTTCATCGTTGTATTTCACTTTCTCTTTATCTTCTCATTCACATACCATGTATTAAACACTTAATAGACATATTAAATGTTTCGATAGCTTTCATATACCAGTCTCTGTCTATTTCTGTTCCTCCATTAATCACTTTCTCCATGATGTCTTTTTAATCCTCTGATTCAAAATAAAAACAATTTTCATTTTAATTCATCGGTTACAATAACCAATGCATTCCCATTAACTCCACCTGTGAGAGCAGAAGTGAAGATGCCATTCTGATCTATCGAGAGAAGATTAGAAGAATGCGTTAACTAAAGCGAGCAGTACTTCCAGACATGGAAGCAACCTTGCATTCATTACGCTAGTCTCTGTCTCACCATAGACATGTGGGAACGTGGCCGATCGTCGAAAGGTGTACGCCAAGAGAAGAGTGGAATAGTATTTCTAGCTTCAACGCAATTGAGAACTTGCGTTGTTTATATTATTTATCTCTCTTTCTATTATATTCATAAGACTTATTGCTGCATTCCACGTTCTTTGCATAACCTTTGCAGCCAGCCTTGACCCCAACATCTTTTATCATGAGCCTGTATCTTGTATCATCTAGCTTAGGTTTATTGTATTTCATTTTACTATCGCATTTTTGCTGTTTACTTTCTTTTACCGCAATTTATTTACTATTACAAAACACTCTTTTAAAGATTGAAAACCTGGTCGCATATATCACGAACATACCACAATAACCTAAAACAGTCCCTGTGTTCGACCTTGGATCACACCGAGAAACTTGCGGTGGAATTACACTTGGTTCCATCGTAAGGAAACTTGTGACAATGCATGACATACTACGTGAACATCCATAATTAATGCATATCTAGCAGTAGTATCGCATAGAACATCATCAATCATACACATCAGTGTTTTCCAACCACAACAAGTTTATGGCACCATTGCCGGGGATCGAACCCGGGTCACCCGTGTGACAGGGGGGAATACTTACCACTATACAACCACGATCACATTACAGCTGGCCGATAGATCGATAAAGCTTCCTAAGGGCAAGATAGAAGATGTTCTCGTGCAAGTGGACAAGTTTATTTTCCCAGCAGACTTTGTCATATTGGATTGTGAAGCCGATAGAGAAATTCCTATCATCTTGGGTCGCCCATTTCTCGCCACAGAGCGAGCGTTGATCGATGTGTAGAAAAGAGAATTAACCATCAGAGTCAACGATCAGGAAGTAAAATTCAATGTATTTAATGCGTTAAAGTACCCAGGTGATATATAAAACCAATATATCGAGGAACTACGGGAAAGACATTGGCACGACCCCCTGAAGGGGCTGGAGGAAAAAAATGTGAAATCGGCGCAATAGTGGAGGAGGACTGTGCCACAATTTATGTGGAAGCTAATTTCGAACCACTCAAGTTGTCTGAATGAACTTCACAGCGCATTAAGCCATCTCTGGAAGAACCACCTGTGCTAGAGTTAAAGTCGTTGCCTGTGCACCTTAGGTATGCTTACTTAGGAAGTAACGACACGTTACCGGTTATCATTTTTGCATCGCTAAATAAGGAGAAAGAAGATGCTCTCATGCAGATCCTAAGAAATAACGCAAAGGCCTTAGGATGGACGTTGGCAGACATTTGAGGAATTAGTCCCTCGTATTGTATGCACAAGATTCGTCTAGAAGAAGGATAGACTGGATCAGTAGAAAGGCAACGCCGCTTGAACCCTGCCATGAGGGAAGTCGTGAAGAAGGAAATAGTAAAGTGGCTAGACGAAGGTGTCATCTACCCGATATCTGATAGCAACTGGGTGAGTCTAGTGTAGTGTGTTCTGAAGAAAGGGGGGATGACAGTCATCACTAATGACAAGAATGAATTGATTCCCACAAGGACGATTACGGGGTGTAGAATTTGCATGGATTATCGCAAGTTGAATTTGGCCACTAAAAAGGACCACTTTCTACTCTTGTTCATTGATCAGATGTTAGACAGACTTGTGGGGAATGAATTTTTCTACTTTCTTGATGGCTATTCAGGGTATAACCAAATAGAAATTGCGCTGGAGGACTAAGACAAGACAACTTTCACGTGCCCATTTGGTACGTTTGCATTCCGAAGCATGCCATTTGGACTCTGTAATGCACCAGGCACTTTTCAACGATGCATGATAGCAATATTCTCAGATTACTTGGAGGAGTCAGTCGAGGTATTCATGGATGATTTCTCAGTCTTCGGCAGTAATTATGACTTCTGTTTGTCTAACCTTGAAAAAGTCTTAAAGAGATGCGTGGTAACAAATCTTGTTTTGAACTAGGAAAAATGCCACTTTATAATGGAAGAAACAATAGTTCTGAGTCATAAAATCTCCAAGGCAGGATTGGAAGTTGATCAGGCAAAGATCGACACAATCTCCAAATTGCCCCCATCGATGAACATAAAAACACTTAGGAGCTTTCTGGGACATGCTGGGTTTTATAGAAGATTTATTTGCAACTTCTCCCAGATCGCAAGACCTCTAAGTGCACTCCTTGAAGCTGACCGCAAGTATAATTTTGACGATGCCTGCACCAAAGCATTTAACACCTTGAAAGATGCACTCATCTCCGCACCTATTTTGATTGCGCAAGATTGGACGCAACCATTTGCATTGATGTGCGATGATAGCGGATATGTTGTGGGCGTAGTTTTGAGTCAGCACAAGGATAAGGTATTGCATCCTATTTATTATGCAAGCAAAACACTGAACGATGCGCATGAGAACTATATGACCACAAAAAAGGAAATGCTCGTAGTGGTATTCGCACTGAAGAAGTTTTGACAGTACTTAATCGGAACAAACGTGGTGGTGTATACGGATCATTCTGCGATTAAGTATTTAATGACGAAGAAGGATGCAAAAGTGAGGCTTATTCGGTGGGTGTTACTCCTGCAAGAGTTTAACCTAGAGATTAAAGACCGGAAGGGCATCGAGAACCAAGTGGCAAATCATTTGTCAAGATTGGAAAATTAGGAGGTTCAAGGGACAAAAAAAGATATTGAGGAGAGATTCCCCGATGAGCTGCTGATGGCAGTAGACATTAATGTTCCATGGTATGTGGACATAGTAAACTTCATAGTTTGTGATCAAATACCGGATGACTATACATACCAGCAGAAGAAGAAGCTAAAACATGATGCTAAATTTTATATCTGGGACGATCCATTCCTATATCGACAAAGACCTGATCATATATTACGTCGATGTGTTCCTGAGCATGAAGCCAAGCACATTTTAGAGTTTTATCATGAGTCCCCGTATGGAGGACATTTTGGGGGGCAAAAGACTGCAACAAAGGTCTTATAGTGTGGCTACTTCTAGCCAGCACTGTTTAAGGATGCCCGTGCCCATGTTGTGCAATGCGACAGGTGTCAGAGGACGGGGAATATGTCTAAAAGAAATGAAATTCCATTAACATCAATCTTAGAAGTTGAATTATTTGACGTTTGGGGAATTGACTTCATGGGCTCATTTCCACCATCCAAAGGTCATCAATATATTCTGGTTGCGGTTGATTACCTATCAAAATGGGTTGAGGCCATCGCATATGCCAAGAATGATGCGGCCACAGTGGCGAAGTTTCTGAAGAAGAACATTTTTGCTTGATAGGACGCCACGGGCCTTAATCAATGATGAGGGCTCTCACTTTATCAACTGCATAATTGCCAACCTGTTGACTAAATTCAACGTCAGCCATTGAGTTGCATCTGCTTATCACCCACAGACTAATGGGCAGGTAGAGATTTCTAACAGAAAGATCAAAACTATCTTGGAGAAGGTAGTCAATACTTCCAGGAAGGATTGGTCACTTAAGCTTGATGAAGCACTGTGGGCATATAGCACTGCTTATAAACACCAATTGGCATGTCCCCATATGCCCTGGTCTTTGGAAAAGCTTGTCATTTGCCACTTGAGTTGGAACATAAGGCGATATGGACATGCAAGAAGCTGAAGTTTGATTTAGCCAGTGCGGGAAAAGCCTGGAAACTGCAATTGAATCAGTTGGTTGAATGGCGAAGAGATGCCATGAAAATGCCAAGATATATAAGGAGAAAACAAAGAAATGGCATGACAACCACATAAATGACTGAACATTCAAAAGTCAACAGGTATTACTATTCAACGCACGTTTGCGATTGTTCCCAGGAAAGCTGAAGTTTCGCTGGTCTGGGCCATTCCGAATCAAGACAATCTTTCCTCACAGCATAGTGGAACTAACAACTTTAGACAGGAACAACGCATTCAAAGTCAATGGTCAGTAGATTAAGCCCTACTATGAGGGCGACTTCGATCGACGCAGGTGTCAGAGGACGGGGAATATGTCTAAAAGAAATGAAATTCCATTAACATCAATCTTAGAAGTCGAATTATTTGACGGTTGGGGAATTGACTTCATGGGCTCATTTCCACCATCCAAAGGTCATCAATATATTCTGGTTGCGGTTGATTACCTATCAAAATGGGTTGAGGCCATCGCATATGCCAAGAATGATGCGGCCACAGTGGCGAAGTTTCTGAAGAAGAACATTTTTGCTTGATAGGACGCCACGGGCCTTAATCAATGATGAGGGCTCTCACTTTATCAACTGCATAATTGCCAACCTGTTGACTAAATTCAACGTCAGCCATTGAGTTGCATCTGCTTATCACCCACAGACTAATGGGCAGGTAGATATTTCTAACAGAAAGATCAAAACTATCTTGGAGAAGGTAGTCAATACTTCCAGGAAGGATTGGTCACTTAAGCTTGATGAAGCACTGTGGGCATATAGCACTGCTTATAAACACCAATTGGCATGTCCCCATATGCCCTGGTCTTTGAAAAAGCTTGTCATTTGCCACTTGAGTTGGAACATAAGGCGATATGGGCATGCAAGAAGCTGAAGTTTGATTTAGCCAGTGCGGGAAAAGCCTGGAAACTGCAATTGAATCAGTGAGGTCGAATGGCGAAGGGATGCCATGAAAATGCCAAGATATATAAGGAGAAAACAAAGAAATGGCATGACAACCACATAAATGACCGAACAATCAAAAGTCAACAGGTATTACTATTCAACGCACGTTTGCGACTGTTCCCAAGAAAGCTGAAGTTTCGCTGGTCTGGGCCATTACGAATCAAGACAATCTTTCCTCACAGCATAGTGGAACTAACAACTTTAGACAGGAACAACGCATTCAAAGTCAATGGTCAGTAGATTAAGCCCTACTATGAGGGCGACTTCGATCGACGCAGGTGTCAGAGGACGGGGAATATGTCTAAAAGAAATGAAATTCCATTAACATCAATCTTAGAAGTCGAATTATTTGACGTTTGGGGAATTGACTTCATGGGCTCATTTCTACCATCCAAAGGTCATTAATATATTCTGGTTGCGGTTGATTACCTATCAAAATGGGTTGAGGCCATCGTATATGCCAAGAATGATGCGGCCACAGTGGCGAAGTTTCTGAAGAAAAACATTTTTGCTTGATAGGATGCCACGGGCCTTAATCAATGATGAGGGCTCTCACTTTATCAACTGCATAATTTCCAACCTGTTGACTAAATTCAACGTCAGCCATTGAGTTGCATCTGCTTATCACCCACAGACTAATGGGCAGGTAGATATTTCTAACAGAAAGATCAAAACTATCTTGGAGAAGGTAGTCAATACTTCCAGGAAGGATTGGTCACCTAAGCTTGATGAAGCACTGTGGGCATATAGCACTGCTTATAAACACCAATTGGCATGTCCCTATATGCCCTGGCCTTTGGAAAAGCTTGTCATTTGCCACTTGAGTTGGAACATAAGGCGATATGGGCATGCAAGAAGCTGAAGTTTGATTTAGCCAGTGCGGGAAAAGCCTGGAAACTGCAATTGAATCAGTTGGTCGAATGGCGAAGGGATGCCAAGAAAATTCCAAGATATATAAGGAGAAAACAAAGAAATGGCATGACAACCACATAAATGACCGAACATTCAAAAGTCAACAGGTATTACTATTCAACGCACGTTTGCGATTGTTCCCAGGAAAGCTGACGTTTCGCTGGTCTGGGCCATTCCGAATCAAGACAATCTTTCCTCACAGCATAGTGGAACTAACAACTTTAGACAGGAACAACGCATTCAAAGTCAATGATCAGTAGATTAAGCCCTACTATGAGGGCGACTTCCATCGACGCAGGTGTCAGAGGACTGGGAATATGTCTAAAAGAAATGAAATTCCATTAACATCAATCTTAGAAGTCGAATTATTTGACGTTTGGGGAATTGACTTCATGGGCTCATTTCTACCATCCAAAGGTCATCAATATATTCTGGTTGCGGTTGATTACCTATCAAAATGGGTTGAGGCCATCGTATGTGCCAAGAATGATGCGGCCACAGTGGCGAAGTTTCTGAAGAAGAACATTTTTGCTTGATAGGATGCCACGGGCCTTAATCAATGATGAGGGCTCTCACTTTATCAACTGCATAATTGCCAACCTGTTGACTAAATTCAACGTCAGCCATTGAGTTGCATCTGCTTATCACCCACAGACTAATGGGCAGGTAGATATTTCTAACAGAAAGATCAAAACTATCTTGGAGAAGGTAGTCAATACTTCCAGGAAGGATTGGTCACCTAAGCTTGATGAAGCACTGTGGGCATATAGCACTACTTATAAACACCAATTGGCATGTCCCTATATGCCCTGGCCTTTGGAAAAGCTTGTCATTTGCCACTTGAGTTGGAACATAAGGCGATATGGGCATGCAAGAAGCTGAAGTTTGATTTAGCCAGTGCGGGAAAAGCCTGGAAACTGCAATTGAATCTGTTGGTCGAATGGCGAAGGGATGCCATGAAAATGCCAAGATATATAAGGAGAAAACAAAGAAATGGCATGACAACCACATAAATGACCGAACACTCACCGAAAGTCAACAGGTATTACTATTCAACGCACGTTTGCGATTGTTCCCAGGAAAGTTGAAGTTTCGCTGGTCTGGGCCATTCCGAATCAAGACAATCTTTCCTCACAGCATAGTGGAACTAACAACTTTAGACGGGAACAACGCATTCAAAGTCAATGGTCAGTAGATTAAGCCCTACTATGAGGGCGACTTCGATCGACGCATGGACACCATTGACTTGGGCAAGCGAGATTAAACCGCTTGCAGAGGGAATGATTGTGGTAATTCTAAGAACTTCTTTCTATCAGCTTCCCTATTTATGTTTACTTTCTTTCTTACAGCTTTCTTTTACCGTTTTCTAAATTACGTTAATTACTGTCTAGTAGGATTAGTCTTCAATGCTTTTTTTATTTCCTTCCAATTTAATTTTGCATGTATTTCTATCATGTATTTCCATACCTTAAATTTAGTAGTGCATGTCGTATAATTTGTGTGAATGATTTGATGAATCACCACAAAGTCTTTTTGACTTGCATTTTTGATGAAGTAAAGAGAAAGGAAAGTACACTGGTGTGTAATGAGATGATGGGTGTAGCAAGAGGTACCAAGAAACACTGTGCATCCAATACACCCAAATGCATTGCGGTGTGGGGTGTGTTGCACTCGTATATGTCCTTTGTTCGTCCTTAGCTAAATGCACTACATCGAGGTACCCTCCATAAATGTGTTTAGTTAAGGGGTGTGTTGTAGGGATGTATGTGTGTTCCCCGTCCTTGGCAAAAATGTATCTGCATTCATTGAAAGCAGGGTGCGAATCTTAATCGTGCATCCTTCTGAATCAAATTTGTAAGTTAATCAAATTTTTTGACTCTTGTACAGGTAAAAGAAAATTTTGTATTGCGTTCATTTCTACTTATTTGTACACTTTGTTAATATTCAATACAATTAGAGTACATGATTCACTCTACTTTTTACCTGTGCCTTTTTTTTTATCTCCCTTTGTTAATTTTTGTGATGTTCTTAATCTTTTATTCTTACGATCTTCATTGCGTTGCTATGATGTATTATATGTTTATACTTAGAAACATTTCCCATACTTAGTAACTTCTGACTAACACTTAGTTAATTCTTCGTCTAGCAGTACTTTACCTTTTATCTTTCAAAGTTTTGCCCAAACCTTCTTTTTGAAATTTTCTTCTAAGTGTTTGTCTAATCTATCCAAATAACACAATGAAGACCTTGCTCATCTTTAAATTTGGGGGTGAGGAAGGTCTGAGCAGATGAGATCAAGATTATGCAGTACTAAAACAAAATGCATCCATTTTTCATATAAAAAAAAATTGCAAAACTCCAATGTCAGCACAAGTAAAAACCTCAAAACTGTCCCAACCTGATAAGAGTTCAGTTGTGAAAGGAGCCTGCTCGTAGTTGGATGTTCGTATGACACCCGTAGGAGCAAGCCAAAACGAAGGTGGGTTTCCAAGAACAACGCAGTATGGAAAGAAAAAAATAATAGAATGCAAGAGATAACTCCTCTGAATGTCATGAGTTAAATTTGAAATTGGCACACAACTGTAGTTGGATGTCCACATGACACCCGTGGGAATAAGCCAAAACGAAGAGTGTAACCATGACCAACAGTCTCTAAATAAATAAATGACGCAAAGTTTTGCTCACCGCATATAGAAACATCTTGACAAAGAAGAGATAAACATTCTATTTTGAAAACTAGAAAAGCATCTTTTAGCAGAACTTTGTCATATAAGAAGAATAAAGTAGGGCTTGTAAAAATATAGGATAGGAATTTAGCATGATTGCCTTAGTAGAAGATATGCTTGAGGACAAGCATATATCTAAATTTGGGGGTGTGATAACTTGTAGAAATACAAGTTATTTATGTCACCTTATCTAGATATTGCGGGCAAAAGTTAGTGAATATGCACCGATTGTATGAAAATTAACTTAGAATTACAATAATTATAAATGATCGCAATTACACCTACTAACGCCATAAGGATGGAAGACAAGCCGAATTTTACTCTGTTTTGCAAGAAACCAAGTCACCGCTTGCGCTCAAGGCTCACGAGAAGCTGATCAATGCATCTTTGTCACATTGCGGCTGTCAATCAATAATGAAGAGACGATTACCGCAATGACGGCGCAATGCAACAGTCGATCCAAGCTGACTTTCAACCACATGCAGTAATAAAAACAACAACGCATGCGAACTCATGATCGAAAGATGCAACTGAGTAACACAAAATCGGAGGATTGAGACACGTGTACAACTAACGGTCTGATTGCATAACAGAAGGAATAATATCCCCCCATCTTCAGAATTACCATGGGGACCACAAGGCCGGAGTCAAAGACCTGCACATATAAATACCCCATAGATTTCAGAGAAAACTTATGCTACTTGATATGGGGTGAATTGCTGCTAAAGTGTTGAGAGAAAAGGCTGAGCTTAATGCTTAATTGAAGAAATCCGGGAAGAAGACGAGACAAGGTCGAGAGGTGAGTCTCAAATCTATTCTACCAAATACCCGATTTGAAGCTCTATGTAAAGACCCCTGCTACCGGTTGAGCAAGCCTGATAGGGAAGCTCTTCCTACCATCAAATCTATCCTATCCGACAAGCAGATCTCCATCGAATAGGTGCCAAGACATTGGCGCTTGTTTGTATCTATTCTATTTCTTTCATCGTTGTATTTCACTTTCTCATTATCTCCTCATTCACACACCATATATCAAACGCTTAATAGACATATTAAATGTTTTGATAGCTTTCATATACCATTCTCTGTCTATTTTTGTTCCTCCATTAATCACTTTCTCCATGATGTCTTTTTAATCATCTGATAGTTAATGTGAATCAAACAAGTACTTAATCTGTGTGAAAGGTATAAAATGCATTTAGTTAAGGCATGCTAGACAACATCTTCACCTGTGAGAGCAGAAGTGAAGATACTATTCTGATCTATCGAGAGAAGATTAGAAGAATGTGTTAACTAAAGCGAGTAGTACTTCCAAACATGGAAGCAACCTTGCGTTCATTACGCTAGTCTCTATCTCACCATAAACATGTGGGAGCGTGGCCGATCACTGAAAGGTGTACGCCAAGAGAAGAGTGGAATAGTATTTCTAGCTTCAACGCAATTGAGAACTTTCGTTGTTTATATTATTTATCTTTCTCTTTCTATTCTGTTCATAAGACTTATCGCTGCATTCCACGTTCTATGCATAACCTTCGCAGCCAGCCTTGACCCCAGCATTTTGTATCATGAGCTTCTATCTTGTATCATCTAGCTTAGGTTTATTGTATTTCATTTTACTATCGCATTTTTACTGCTTACTTTCTTTTACCACAATTTATTTACTTGTACAAACCACACTTTTAAATACCAAAATGTTCTCGTGCAAGTGGACAAGTTTATTTTCCCAGCCTATAAATACCACCACAAGGTGTTTCTTCAGTTTATAACCTGAAATCCTCTTGAAAAACATTAGGAAGAGTGTTTGAGAGTAGTTTCAGAAGAGGTTCCAAGAAGAGGTGATGTTGTCGGACAGTGAAGTCTGAAAGTAGCATCAACTTGGGATGACAAATACTCGTGCATTTTGAGTGATTTCAAAGCCACCTGAAAAGCTCTAAGAGTCTGGTTTTCAAGGTAGGGCTACTGGAGAAGAATCTCCAAGGAATCAGGCTGGAGGGTGAAGAAAATACAGAAGGGTCGAGCTCTGGGGTAAGCTTCGGCCAATCTTGATGATTTGAGGATTCCAGCCAAATCACAAGGATTTCTGAGCTTAGATTTTAAGGAAAGCTTCCTGAGACATTTTAAAACATGTTTGTAGAAGGAAGTGTCTCAAAATAAGGCTTAGAATGACAAGTAATCAAAACTTGTAGTTGAATCTGGAATTTTGGGGTTCAAAAGGGAGCTTGAGGAAACCAAGGAACTTCTAGAGAGGAAGGTTCCTACCTTACCAAGGTGAGTGGTAATTTCCTTTAAGTCTTAAGTATATATCTCATAGAGTATATGTATATGCTTATGATATGAATGAGTAATTAGAATAAGAATGAGAATATGTGAACGGGATGGTTAGAGGGTCAATAGACCTAGTTCCTGAGCCCAGAAGCAGAACCTCACGGGATGGTCAGGGAATCGAGAGGTCTAGTTCCTGAGCCTGTAAGAAGAATCCCCTGTGCCCATAAGCGGGAATCTATGTGCACATAGGGAACGCAGGGGAGTATGCATTTATGATTAGTATCAGTTAACTATTTACCGTGTGTGTAGGTAGAGTTTGAGAACAGACTCATTATAAGTAGTATCAGTTTAACTATCTACCGTGTGTGTAGATAGAGTTGAGAACAGACTCATTCAAGGCTGAGGTTTGAATGTAACCTCGTATTTGTGATATGCTTGTATTATTATGAATTGAAATAGACTCTAGAAGTTGTTTACCACTCACTGAGCTTCTTGAAACTCGTTCTTTTCTTTCATGTTTTCTTCCTAGGTAGCGAAAGGTGAGGAGTTCCAGGGTGCTACTAAGGTCAAGGTCTGTCACAGCCAAAGTCAAACTTCCGGTTTTTAGAGTTATTGATGTAAACATTGTAGTTAAGCCTGATAGTTGTATAAACGTTATACTGTTTGTAATAAAATGGGTTTAATCAAACAGTTATTGTTTACATCTTTGGCTTAAAGTTTTATGAGAGTAAAGAGGTTCAGATGGGGAGTAAGTATCACAAAAGGGTGGTATTTGCGGTCCTTCACACCTCCCCTCGGGCTCAAGAGGCGGGCTCGGGGCAGGGTGTGACATTTGTTCAAATTGTTGTTTTATCTACTTCGTAGGTGGGAGATTAGTCCCTAGTTCCAAAAATTGACATTGGAAATCTTGGGAAGACATCGCTGAACACTTTTCATTTATCTTCAGCTTATTTTTAGTCATTTTAACCATTTTGTATTTCATTTATTTAGAATTATATTATTGTGTACAACTTAGCATGTATACTCTACTTGTTTAATGTAGAATATATGTATACTTTATGGTTGATAAGTAGGATTTTGCTGTTTAAACCATATGAAGTTCATTTGGATGAAAAATATATTTTATCTTGAGGCTTTTCTTTAATTTTCTTCTTACAATTTGTTATTCTTAAATGTTCTTATTGAAATTTGAATAAAATGTCTTAAAGATTGGATTGATAATAACTCAATTTTTATGGATTTTTGCATGCAATATTACATAGCTCTATAACAAATTTGTAATTAGGTTGCAAGAACTAGTAATCTTGAATGAGAATTTGGACTTTTTCCTATTTTCTTAAAATGCTAGTTTAGAACATTCAAATTAATCAATCTTGATTTTAGTCTTCTTAATTTTAAGAATGTCATAGTTAAGAAAACTCATGAAGTTAATGCAATTTAGGGATTAATTATGAAATGTCTTTAGGAAGCAATTATGAACTAAATTAAGGCTAATTGGTTAATTGACTAATTAGGACACGGTTTGGGGTTTTGGAATTGAGTTAATTTTTGGATTTTACCTTGTTTGGGGTTATTTAATTAAATGAGGGAATTAGGGGTTTAGAAAAATGCATGGGATACATGTGAATTCATTTTCATTTAATCCTAAAATGGTCTCAACAACTTCTTTAATTATATTGTAATTAATTCAACAGCTTCATTAATTGTACTGTAATTAATTTATTGAATTCATAATTCAGGCTCTATCTTTTTTCTTTCAGATATTTAGTGTGAATTAAGTTCCTCTATCACTGTTGATATTTTGGCATAAATTTCGCTTTTTTATCTGAATATTCTCTAAATTTATACCTAAAGAATCTTCCATCTTCAAATGTTAAATGAATTTTCAAAACTCATGCTATATTACTTTTCCTAAATCTGGCATTTAATCTTTGAGGTTTGGAAAAATATTTTAAATGGTCTTTGAAGTTAGTTGACCACTAATTGACTAACGAAAAGACTAAGGCAATAAGAAGATGAAGGAGAAGGGGAGAGAAAGAGAAATAAAATGAAATGAAAAAAAAAAAAACGACACATCAAAATAAATTAATACAAAACTAATAAAAATTGCTACATCACGTAAAAGGTACCACTTCAACCATGCTAAGTCATCTTTCCATTAGTCGATTAACGGTCAAATAACCTCAAGGATCATTGAAAACAAATTTTCAAACCTCAATAACCAAAAGTGTTCATTTTAAAACTTTAGGACCAAATAGATACCTAACTTAAATTTTAATGACCAAAAATGTATTTTGCCAAAAAAAAAATGTACATCCTCCCTATCGATCTTGTGAACCAATGATAGAGGATATACATCAGTACCATTGGAGCAAGGGCTGCAGATTTGCATTTTTTAAAAGAAAAAAACTATTTTTAAAAACATTTTTTTTTTTTGTTTTCAAAATTCTTAAACTGTTTTAAAAATATTTTAAAATTGAAAAGATAGAAAACTCAATTAGATACCAAATAAACTTGTTTTCTAAAAGTTAACAACTAAAAATTAAAAACAAAAAACAAATTTATCATCAAACAGCCCCTCAATTATTACAAATTTAAAACTAGGACGAAATGGTTACTCTGGAAATTAAATGGTTAAAAAAACGTGTAATAGGTCAACATTGATCTATCTTCTATGGCCATTCTCGTTTTCCGATCCTCGGTTTTCTTCCTTCTTCATTTTTTTCAGTTTCTCTCCTCTGCCGCAGTCGCTTCCTTTTGGCCCGTCAAGCATTTGCCTGGATTCTTAGGTCCTCTTCCATTCGAACTCGAAACTGGGTTAGTTTTACCCTTTCTTCTTGCTCATTCTTCATTATACTTTTCAAAAAAAAAAAAAACCTTTTAATAATTAAACTATACCTCTTGTAAAGTTCAATTATTTTATTACTTTGTGAAGTCCCAAGGAGATCCCCGAACGGATCCCTTAGTGGCTTGGTACGCCGGAGGCCCTGGTTGCTCGTCTTTCACTGGATTCTTCTATGGAATTGGCTAACCTCCATTTTTTTTCTTTTTTTTTTTTTATTTGCATGAACAATTTCAATATTTATTTGGTAATTATTATATAGGGTTGTTATCAAATATAGCAAAATGATCGAACTTATTTATAAATATAATAAAATATCGTCGTCCATTAGTGTCTACATCTATCAACGTAAGATAGACATATGTTAATCATGGATAGATAGTGACATTTTACTATATTTGTAATATTTTCAGTAATTTTGTCAAAACAATAATTACCCAACTATATATTTCTCAAAAGAATATTGTTAACCAAACATTTGTATATATAAAAGATAGAAAAGTTATTAAAGCATATTTTTGTTTATTGTTTATTTTCCTTAACAAAAAATAGAAGTATTTATCGATATTTTAGAGGACGCTTAAACCCAAACCCATGGTTTTGATAATTGAACTGTCTTTAGTGTTAGGAGCCTTTTTTTTTTTTTTGGGAAATATAAATAGTCAAAATCTTTAGATTCCAAAATTATAAATATCTAGAATTATACGTCAAATATCCTAAGATAACAATATTTTTACGAATATTTTGAAAACGGTGTTTGTCTATAGAATTTCTACTACGCAACATCTTAAATTTACATGATGTTTCAAACAATATTCTGACGACTATTCATTAAATTATAATTAATATAATATAATTTGATCTCATATAACATATTTGTTTTTATTAATTAATACAATTTATAATATTTTTCTCTATAAAATAATATATAATAATTTAAGATTTTTTATCAAATAAATATCAATTTAAATTTGAATATTTTGGCAAAAAAAAAAAAAGGAACTATGATATAATAAAAAAAAATAATTTATATGGTTGATAGAAGTAATTTTAACTATATAATATATATAAAAAGAGTGAATATATATATAAAAGAAAAAAAAAAGAGGACAAAAAAATAAAATGAAGATATTCTCAACATGGAAATCTAGTAAATCCGGGTTTCAAGAAGGCATCAAAACTCTTAAGATGACCTCCGTAAAATTAATCTTAGAATGCCTAAGAATCTATAGATATCAGAGTATCTTACTATAATGCAAAAACAAACGTAGTAATCTTGATATCCACTTCATGAGAATTAGACTTTTCTCTCTTTATCTCGATTGATTAAAGTTTAATTACAATAATAATAATTTTATATTTTACGGTTTAAATTTATTAACTTCCACCAAAATTGATTAAAGTCATGGTGCTTAAAAGTTTGAAACAATTTAATTTTTTCATTGCATTTTTTCCATCAAAGTTATTGTTAGTTTTGAGTATTTAACAGCTTAGTGTTTATAATTTATAAACACTTTTGTATATAAAGACTGAATTATTTATTATTTTGTATTTGTTTAAAGGTCCTCTAGTTTTCAAGGTAGAGCCCTACAATGGATCCCTACCTCAGTTAATTTTCATGGTGCTGGTTTGATTGTTCCATTTGTTACTCAAGCAATCTCAGAAGGTATGCATATACGTAGATCTTTTTTTTTTTTTTTTTTTTTTTTTATCATCGATAACTAACATGTCAATTGAATGGATAAAATAAGAGTATTTCTAATTTTTTCTTGAAATTTTTTTTTGATGTTATAGGAAATAAACACGAAGTCCCAGTTATAAACCTTCAGGTTTGTTAGTAGGGCTTTCTCTCTTGACTTGTACTCATTTAATTACCCCATTGAGTTACAAACTGCAATGCAGTCTTTTAACTTTTTTTAAATAATATTTTTCACTATAGGGATATATCGTGGGGAACCCAATTACCATACGTGGAAGCAATGAAAATTTTCAGATTCCTTTTGCGTACAACATGAACCTCATCTCTACTCAATTGTATAAGGTAGTATAAGGTTTTGTTAACTACGGGTGAGCCAAACCGAATTCAACTAAAAATTATAGTTTTGAATATACACCAAATCGAACCAAACCGCAAATAATTGATTTTATATATGATATATACAAATCAATTTTGTTCGATTCGATTTTCAAATTTAAATAAAAAAATTTAGGTATTATTTGTTAACTATTTCATGTTTTATTTTTGGATTTTGAAAATGAAGTATATTTCCTCTCAATTTTTTAGAATGGTTTGCATCTTTCTTAAGTATAAGTGTTAAATTTTTAGCCAAATTCAAAAAACAGAAAAAAGTTTTTAATTTTCAATATTTTGCTTGATTATTGAAAAATTGATAAAAAGTAGATAAGGAATCAATAAATTTAAATGTGGAAGAAATATTTGTAAGCTTCTTTTTTAGAAATTAAGAATTAAAAACGAAATGATTACCAAACGAGTCCAAATTTTCTTATAATTTACATTGAATTAAATTGATGCTTCAATAAAAATCAAAATTTCAGTTCGATCGGTTTTAGTGTTCATGCCTATTGTTGTCGTACACAAAAATATTTGAAGGAAACTGATGATGTATGTAACTAATAATTGGTGCATAGTCATTGACTAGTAATTGCAAAGGAGAATATGTGAAGGTTGATCCCAAGTAATGTGGAGTGCATAAAGCATGTATCAACCTTCAAAAAGGTTTGTTTCGTAGTATTTACGAAAACGTTGTTGAATTTTTTTGATATTCAAGATATAAAAGTTGTGATATAATTAATTATTTGTTTTGTGTTCATCTCCTTAATTGTAGTGTGTGAGTAGAATCAATATTGGGTGTATTTTAAGTCCTTTTTGTGTGGCCCCAACCGATAGACTTGAACCGCGGAGATCTCTCTATAACACCTTTGAAGATCAACAATTGTTTCTTCCTCCAAAATTCTTACCTCCTCAACTTTCTATTGACTGTGAAGTAAATTTCTTCTTCTAGCATTTTTCTTTTTTCTTTCTGGTCTCATAAATGAGGAACATCTCTTATGACAATCTTGCTCTTGAATCATGTTGGTTGTAATATATAGGAGTATAAATACAACCTCAGTTATTACTGGGCTAACGATGATCGAGTCCAAAAAACACTTCATATACGTAAGGTAATTAAACAGATAAATTATTTATGTAATTATAAACATTAGCGACAAGATAAATTGTTTATGTATGTATATTTTCTTTAACAGGGAACTATTAAAGAATGGTTAAGATGCAATACTACTGATGATTATGAATATGAGATTAAGAGCGGCGTTCCTTGTCATGCAAACCTCAGTTCTAAAGGTTATCGGTCTTTGGTTTATAGGTACTATGCAATAACTCTATCCAATTAAATGTTTTATTTAAAAATTTATATATACTAATTACTGTTTCTTTTTTATTGAGATATAGTGGGGATCATGATATGGTGACACTGACCATAGATACCGAATCATGGATCGAATCTCTAAATTATTCCACTATTGATGATTGAAGACCTTGGTTTATTTTGGATGATCAAGTACTTGGGTAATTATTATATTTGAATTACTAGAGTTATGATTTAATCTAATGATTTAATGGTTAATTCATTTTTTTACAGA
This sequence comes from Benincasa hispida, assembly GCF_027475165.1. NCBI lineage: Eukaryota > Viridiplantae > Streptophyta > Magnoliopsida > Cucurbitales > Cucurbitaceae > Benincasa > Benincasa hispida. The sequence continues at coordinate 89,638,194 of NC_143486.1, read as the reverse complement.
TATACAACAACATATGCAAATAACATGACATTTGCAACCATTAAAGTAAAATACAGGGTTAACCATTAAAGTAAAATACAGGATTGTGTTTGTTGTTTCATGAAATTTTCAGGGTGGAGGGCACACAGTAAAATACAAGCCAGGTGAAAGCAGTATAATGTTTTATAGATGGATAACAGGAGAAGCTTTATAAAAAAATTTAGGGATGGATAATGTGTTTTACTCGCTTTTTGAACACTATTTTAGTATTTTAATTCTGGTGGAATTTTGAATTATGGGTTGATAGGACAACCAAAAAATAAATGGATACTTTTTATATATGTTATGTGCATTAGATGGTCTTTGTGACTTAAGAACGTGAATGATTTTGAAATGGTTAAAATAATTCTTTTTTGTTGGGTTTAAAATCAAAACATATCTTTCAAACATGTTTAGAAGTGATTTTAAAACATTACAAGAAATCTGGGTTTTGATGTCGGTTAAAAAAACTAAAAACGGATGTAAAATGTCAGTTTCTTAAAGAAAAATGGATCTTTAATGTCGGTTTTAAACCGACATTGTAGTCGAGTTTTTTTTTTTTTTTTTGTTTGTTTGTTTTGTTTTAAGAAAGGAAAGGAAAAACAAAAAGGAAAAGCTAAACAAACCGTCGTCTCCCTCTCCTTTTCCCCTCTCTCACTCTTCCTCCCTCCCTCACCGTTCTCGCCGCTCAGTTTGTCTTCCAGCACCGTTCCACCCACGATCCGTTGCTCTCGCCACCAAATCTTTTAGATCCATGCCGGCGTCGTATAGATCCGTTCGCCAGTGTCAGCATTAACCTGTATGTCAACTCTTATGTTCTAGATATTTGAAGCTCACAAAGTTGAATTGTCTTTGAACTTTTTTTGCTCTAGATATTTGAAGATAGTGATGTATCATTGCTGGATGATACAAAAGATGTTGGCGCAAATGGAGAAAAATGAGAGTGACAACGATGGTCATAAACCTTCATAGCTTTGTTTTTTTATTTCAAATCAAAGGGCTTCATACCAATGGAGATAGTCATTCTCATTTATATACCCATGATCCTCCTCTAAAAATAGTCATTCTCACTTATATACTCATGATTCTCCTCTTATCTAACCAATATAGAATTTTGGTCGCATTCCAATATTAGCTAATTGGGAAGAAATTGAATGTTTGATTAGGTTTGTATTGTCTTGATGTTGAAAATGACTTTGAGTGTTAGACCCAACATTTTCATAGCTTCATGACTTTATCTGTTAGGTTTTAATTTATGCAGATATCTGAACTGAACAAAACAATCTCTCTCAAATGAGAACCGTTCTAAAATTTACGCAAATTATCAAAACGTCATGCTTATAAAAAAAATTCTCTTAATACAAACCAATGTCTTCATTTTCAACATAAACATCATTGTTGATACTTGCCTCTGGAAGAATTTCATCAAAGCATTATGGTATGTAAGTTCATACTTTTTCATTTGTTACGAAATTGACAATTAAAAAAATATAAAAACGTAGACTCTAAACCTTAGAGTTGAGTTTATATAGCGCACTACTCTAAACCTTAAGGTCATAATTATAAATAACTACAAAAAGAGTAAATATGCTAAATACGATTTTTGAACACGAATTCTGAACAGCCAGACCCCATATTTAATTGTTCGAAATGCCATTACAAAAAAAATAGCCTATTTCAACCATCTTTTATGGAAGGATATAAAAAAACATTTGAAAAATGTTACATTAATAAGACAAATTTAAAAGCATTTGAAAATATTTAATCTTTATAGAAGGCTTTGAAAACTCTTTGAGAAAGATATTATATTTATCATAGTACATTAAAAAAAATCCTTTGAAAACTCTTTGAGAAAGATATTATATTTATCATAGTACATTAAAAAAAACCTTTGAAAACTATTTATTCTTCAATAAAAGTTATTGAAAATCTTTGAGAAAGATATTATATTTATCAAATGTTTTTAAAAAAACCTTTGTAAATTATCCATTCAAGGTTATTGAAAACCTTTGAAAAAAATATATTATATTTGTCAAATGAATTTTAACCTCTAAAAATTATCTACTCTTTATCGAAGGTTATTAAAAACTTTGAAAAAATATCGTATTTATCAAAGGAGTTTTAAAAACTTTTGAAAATTATCCACTCTTTTTCAAAGGTTATTGAAAACCTTCGAGAAAGATGTTATATTTATCAAAGGAGTTTAAAAAACCTTTGAAAATTATCTTCTCTTTATCGAAAGTTATTGAAAATCTTTGAAAAATATATTATATTTATAAAAAATATTAAGAATCTTTGAAAAATATATTAATTTTTTTATCAAAGAAGTTTAAAAAACCTTTGAAAATTATCTACTATTTATTGAATGTTATTAAAAACTTTTGAAAAAGATATTAAATTTATCAAAGAACATTTAAAGCCTTTGAAATATATATTATTCTTTATTAAAAGAGTTTAAATAACCTTCGAAAATATGTTATCCTCTATTGATGATAATTAATTAACCTTTGAAATTAATATTATTTTTAAGTTGTTAAATATATATTTTGTCGACCACCAAATTCTTAAAAAGTATATATATTATCTTTTATCAAAATCTTCACAAATTCATTTGTTTTCTTCCTTGGTTCAATATTTTACTATGATTCTTCTTTTATTTTGCAATTTCATCTACGTTGTTTTCATCCATGATTTTTAATTCCAGAGAAGCTGGTCATTTCGGCTTGATAAGCTAGCAAGGAGGATTGAAGGATTTGAGGATTTGAGGCCAACTAAATGAGGATTTGGTTTCATTGATTAACAATGAGGATTTTCGACAAAAGAGGTAATCACCAAAATGACTATATTTCTAGTTTTCTTTCGTAATCATTGGTTATTTTAATTTTCTCAATAACATGACATTTATGATTAGTTTTGTTTAGTTTATATTCTGATTTTCTATTGATTTTGTCTATGTTGGCACTGCGTATCATGAAAATTTAGAAATCTACGTTACCACACTTTTAAAAACACCATCGAAGAAAATATATTCGTATAAAAAAATATTTAAAACTTTTGAAAAGATTATATTCATTAACTAAGAAATGTATTAATTTTTTTTTTGAGAAAAAATGTATTAATCTTATCAAAGCATTTATAAAACCTCGAAAATACTTATTTTATTGAAGGTTATAAGAATTCTTTGAAAAAATGCACATCAAAGAAATTTTAAACCTTTGAAAAAAGTTCATTTCAAATTTTTATATTTTCTAATTTAGAAAAGAAAAAAAAAACATTCTGAATGGTTAATTCTCACTTCATCTCCTAGGGCTGAATTTCCTTCCTCTGCAGCTGAATTTCCTTCCTCTGCAGCTGAATTTCTTTCCTTTGTGTTCATCTCCAACTCATTGTCGAGGTCGTTTGATCGCGTTGTTCAATTGTCCTCAACAGTGTGGCGACAATTTCTTTCCTTTGCCTTTCGAGTTTCATCATGAGGTATGGACTTAGACGATTTTTATTCTTTAATAAACTCTACGATTTCCTTTCTCTTTGGATCTGGATTTTGAATCATTGATTGTTTTGATTTGTTTGTTTATTGTTTGTATTTGGATCCACAGTCACTTCTAGTTTCAAGGACCATATATATGCATTGCAGTATATGGGTGGAAACAAAGTTGTTTTGTTGAAATACAAATGATGGAATATCAACAGTGTCAGTAAAGGAATTAGAATTGATGGTCATGGACTAACTAGTGTGAATATAATGTACACATTGGCTACAAATGAGTCAGTTGTATTAGCGTGCCAATTTGAACAAGTTTTTTACCTTGAAGATAGAAGAAATCCGATTTGGTATTTTGTGTTGAAAGTTGATCCAAGAGATTATTACGATATCCCTTTGGTCATAGATGAAGATTGTCAAGAAGAAGATGATGGAGAAGACGAAAATAGAAGAATTTAATTCTTAATTTTTTTTATCTATCGTTTATGTTAGGTAGTCTCTTTTTAATTTTATAATATATCATATCTCTTATTTCTTAAACTAGTACTCAAATTTTATTATGTTATTTATCTAGTTTGCTTTTTCCAACAAGTTCATTATTTGTGTAAAGGATGAAAAGAGTAAGAAACAAATTCAACAACAATAATTGCATAGATAGTCTACATCTAACCAAATAGCTGGAGATCAACAAAGTCTACATCTAACCAATAGCTGGAGATCAACAATCTTCAACAAAATCTAAAGCAAAAGTTGGTTTAGAAACTTCATCGATTACGGGAGAAATTGGATCAACTACTAGTCATGAAAATTTTCTTAATAGAGGCAACATGTTTTTTTTATAATATATATTATTTATGTTTGATTTGTTAGTAACATACTTTCTTTTTTTCCTTTTTACCTTAAATTCTTCTTTTAGAGTAAGAAAAGTACGTGGTCCCACACATAATCTCAAACTAGTTAAACTACCTCATGGGATTAGATTTGAAGTATCATGGAGGAAGAACCGGCTTGTTGGAGATAATGCTGATATCTTTAAAAGTCAATACACTGTCTTAGCTAGACAAGTCAACTTTACTCCTTTAAAAGTAAGAAGTTGGAGAGATATTGATACAAGAACAAAAAGAAAACTATTCGAGCTTACAATGGTAGGTGAAAAAATAATATTCTTTTTCCTTTAATTTACTTCCTACATAACTAGATTACAACTACCATTTTCTTTGCAAGAACAATTTAAAGTTGAAGGTCACAAGGCTTCAATGTTGCTTCAAATTCACCGATCTTATAATAATTGGAGAGACAGTTTAAAGAAAAAATGGTTGTACAAATATGATACAATTGTGAAGCTTTAGCAAATATTCCACCATAAACAAGAGAAGATTCAAAATATCTTTCAAAGTTGTGGAAGTCAACTGAATATCAGGTTGTATTCTAATATCTTTTTCTTGTACATAAAAAAGTTGTGCTTATTGATTTATTTTTTATTGATATTCATACTCTATATTTGAAATACAGGAGATGTGTGAAAGAAACCAAAAGAATCGTTCTAAATTGAATGTATATCACACATGTAGTTCACAAATTATACAACAAAGAGTAGAAAAATAGGTAATTAAATGAAAAATTACATAAACTTCTTTTAATTTAGTCAAATTATCTTAATATATAATATTTTTCACTTAAATAGGTTCAAGTCACTAATGAAGAACCAAGTCGAATTAGAATTTGGGAGTTAACTCACTTAAACAATAATAGATTGGTTGTGAATGAAGCTACATAGGAGAAAATAGTAAGTACAAAATAATTGATAGATATGGTCTTATTGGTTAGAGTTTGAGTAAGGGTCATTAATTTATCATTTCTATTGCTTTGTTCTATAAATGATTGATTTAAAGAAGTCTCCTTAATTTGTGTTTGGATTTGAACTGGGATAGAATTTATGTAGTATATAAATATTGGGTTTTGCTTTAGAATCTTCCAATTTAGAAATATCGGGATAAAGAGAAGCATAAACACATTAGCTTTGAGTGCTTTTTCTAAGTTTTTGTAAGTGAATTCTTTTTTTATCTTGTTATTTTTATTGTTTTTAACATGTTAGATAGAAAACATTTGAATTGAAATAGAGGATACTACAAATTGGATCGAATGATGGTCTATTTCTTGCCCAATTATATTATATAAAACAATTACACCCATGAATAAATTACACCCATTAATAGTCAAGAATTGTGTAAAGTTAATATATTATGTTAAGTCATCAATATTTATTTTGTTGTAATTGAGTGCAAATTATTGTATTAATTTGAATGGTAGAGTATATTTCAATGATAATTATATGGGAAACTTTGATGTTGCTAGATGATGTATAGATTTTCATGAAGTGACATGTGTTTATTGTAAACACTTGGATTTATGTGTATTAGTTTTGAATTATAATATATAAATTTTAGTTTTAAATTATAATATGTGAATTTGTATTTGTAGTTGAAACATAAATCATATGCTTCTCAAGTCATCGATGGTACACTTTACATGAAGGAGGATGAGATTTTCATGCGAATATTAGAATTAGAGAAACACGAGCGTGTTCGTAGTTATAGAGTAGATGTTACTCTTTCTGAGTTGTTTGGATCATCGTTTACTATACGCGATCTTGAGCGTCGCTTTAATGAGTCCGTACAACGGTTTCAAGAATCTGAACTACAAAGAAAAAAAATTGAACAACAAAGAGAGGTTGAGGTAGAAGCACTTAGGTGTCAAATAAGTGAATTAGAAAATCGTTTTGAAGATAGATTTAAAAAATGATGCCATAGATTCGTAAAGAATTTGTTTCTAGTTGATCGATTGTAGTTTGATGTTACAAAATTTCAATTGTCTTTTGGTATATTTTTATGACATATAAGTTTACTTCCATCCATGTAATTGTCTTTTTTTCTATTCTATTCTTATACTTTGTAATTCATGGTCCTACCGGAAAATAAATTAGTAAAAAAAAATCTTCCGAGATTTGTCAATAAATGTACTAAAAGATTTTGTAAGAGAATTTTCAAAGGATATACAATTGTTGATAAATAAGTTTTTATGAAGGTTTTAAAATTTTTAAAAATAACATGATAAGTCTTTAGAAATAATGAAAACCTTTGAAAAAGACCACTTGATATTAGATAATTATTGATAAATAATTTGACAATTATCGAAGATATATAACCTTTGAAAAATAATAATTTTCAAAGGTTAATCAACTTTTGAAAAATAATAGTTTCCAAAGGTTAGTAAACCTTTGAAAAAGTTTTTCGACGGGATATATTTCGACACTTTTCAAAGGTTGAGATATTTGAGATATTTGAAAAAGTTTTTAGACCACTTGTTTTTAGTTATCTCAACTTTGAAAAAAGATGTATTGAAGGTCTATTAAATGTTTTTTTTGAAGGTTTTGACCTTCGAAAAATATCAATTTTCTCGTAGTGTGCCAGTAAACAAATTCAAGGTATTTCAACCCCATTATTAATACAACCAATGATCTTGTTGAAAAGCTTATGTGGTATATTTCTCTACTGTACATGAAAATGTGAGAGTAAAATTCCCTGGTATTGTACATCAATATCCTAATATTGGCTATAGTGGAATTGGTGCTTGGAGTAACATTTCTTTTGAACACTGTACTCTCTGCTTAGAATCATTAAAATTAACAAAGGCACCATTTTCCTACATTTGATAACATTTGAAATTTGTTAATTTGAACTTGGTTTGATTGTTCAATTTAGTTTCACTCCATACTCCCTTGAACATTAACATGTCCTTGCTACATCGTTTTTATTCTTTTCCTTGCAGTCGCATACGGGTGGCTTAGACCCAAACCTGCTTCTGTAGATTCAAAATAGTTATGAAACTATTTGAACACTCTTTAGCAAGGACCCAAGCTTGTTTTAGTGAGTTTTAAGAGTTATGGCTATACTTAGACCCTTTTGACTTTGAAGAGTTCGGATTGGGGTTCAAGGTCTTTGTAGATAAGATTATTCATTTTGAACGCTATTTGAGTTTCAAATAAGGTTTTGAACTAAGTTCTAACCTTGGAACTTGAATGTTATTATTTTAAGAGTCTTTCGGTTATTTGAGAAGTACTTTTAAAACGTTTAGGCAAGCAGAATTATACTTATTGGGTTTTGTATTTTTGTGTGCTAACATGATCCTTGATTTACTTATTTGTTCAAATTGTTGTTTTTTTACTTATTTGTTCAAATTATTTTTTTTACTTATTTGTTCAAATTGTTGTTTTATCTACTTCCTAGGTGAAGAATATGTGAAACTCAGATCTCAGTTTCCCTACTTAAGCATGTAATTAAGGGAATTAGCTAAGTGTAAGTTAAATCCTATGTTGAAGAGAAGAAAAATTTTCTAAGTGTTGAAGAGATTTTCTTTTAGTAGCTTTAAGTCGAGCCTTAACTAGTGGAATTTGGCTAAGTGTGAAGTAAAAAAGAAACCATGTGTATGGTGTTAGGAAACATTAAAGCATGAGATGAGACTAAGTTAGTAGAGGTTAAAAGGAGTAAGCATTGATGCCAAGGGCAACCATGCGTTGAGCTTGTAAGGTTTGGACACATGTTGACCGAAGCATTAGCAAGAGGCGTTGCTCAAAGGTTGCTCATGTGTTGAGGCTACGTGAGCGAGAGTGAGAGAGCTAGACATTGAGTGCAAGGCACTGGGCAAACGATCATGTAGCTATAGGTGATGCTAATCGATGTGAAGCAATGCACTAAATGATAGCACTACACGATAGGCGATAGCACTACACGATCAGCATAAACGCTAGACAGTAGCACTAGACGATAGCACCAAACGATGAGCTTGGGCGTTAGACAATAAGCGTAGACGTTAGACGATGCATTAGGCGCGAGAGCTAGACGATAAACGAAGTGCTAGACGATGAGAGTTGCGCAATAGACACAAACACTAGATGATGGCACTACACAATAAGTAGGCACACTAGATGATGGGCGTGATGCGTTAGACGATAGGTGTCAGCGCTAACGACAGGCACAGGAGCTATGCAATAGGCTATATGCTGAACGATGAGCGACAACGAGATCATTAATAGCGAGAGATACACGATAGTGAGATCGTTGAGAGCGAGAGATCATAGACGATGGAGTTATACGATGGGGCATAAGTGCTATGCATTGGGCACAAGCACTAGACAATTGGCAACAGCGAGAGGGCTGGATGATGAATGACAACGAGAGGGCTAGATGTTAAGTGACAGCGAAAGACTAACTAAACGATGGGGTTGTGCGATGAAGTGCAAGAGCTATATGATGGACTAGACGATGGGCCAAATGTTTATGCAGTGCTTAGGCTTGCATTACGCAAGGCTGATGAATTCACTCGGATAAGTGGCTGAATTGAGAGAAGATTGAGCTTGAATTAGTAGGAGGTGAACGAATAGAGTTTCATGCAAGGAAGATTTATGCATGAGGAAGACAACTCAAACTCCATGCAAGTAGGTGAATGGCATGGAGCTATGTGTATGGCAAGGAAGAAGGTGGTGGCAAAGCATGGTGCAAACACTCCAAAGTAGGAAGTGTCTTGCGTTGAAGGCTTTGTAAGATAGGAAGGATAGATTCCTTTAGCCTATAAATACCACCACAGAGTGTCTCTTCAGCCCATAAACCGAAATCCTCTCGAAAATACAGTAGGAAGAATGTTTGAGAGTAGTTTTGGAGATAGCCATGCGTTGATCATGTGGTTCCAAGAGGAGGAGATGCTGTCGAACAATAAGGTCTAGAAGTAGCATCAACTTGAAATGAGGAGTTCTCCCAGACTACTCGTGTATTTTAAGTGATTCCAGCCAAACCACGAGGAGTTCTAAGTTAATATTTTAAGGTAAGCTTCCTTAGACATTTTAGAGCATATTTGTAGAAGGAAGTATCTCGAAACAAGGCATGGAACTATGAGTAATTTGAGCTTAAAATTGAATATGGAATTTAGGGTTCAAAAGGGAGTCCGAGGAAACCAAAGAACTTTTAGAGAGAAAGGTTCCTACCTTACCAAGGTGAATGGTATTTTCTTTAAGTTTTAAGCATATCTTTTAGAGTATGTGTATATGCATATGTATGAATGATTAATTAGAATGAGAATGAGAATATGTAAATGGGATGGTCAAAGGGTTAATAAACCTAGTTTTTGAGCTCGAAAGCAGAACCTCATAGGATGGTCAGGGGACCAAGAGTTCTAGTTCCTAAACCTATGGGAGAAACCTTGTATGGGATGGTTAGAGGGCCGACAGGCCTAGCTTCTGAGTCCATAAGAGGGAGAATTATGTGCACATAAGGTTATAAATGTTTTAAATGTAAAAATGTTAACTATCTACCATATGTGTAGAGGTAGAGTTTGAGAACAGACTCATTCGAGACTGAGGTTTGAGGACTAACCTTGTATCTGTGATATGCTTGTATTATTATGAGTTGAAATAGACTCTAGAAGTTGCTTACCACTCACTGAGCTTTTTGAACTCATTCTTTTTTTTTTCATGGTTTTCTTTCCAAGTAGCGAAAGGTGAGGAGTTCCAGGGTGCTGCTAAGGTCAAGGTCTGCCACAACCACAGTCACACTTTAGGGTTTTCTTAAGAGTTGTTGATGTAAACTTTATAGCTAAGCCTGAGAATTATATAAACGTTGTAGTATTGGTAATAAAATGAGCTTAGTCAAACAGTTGTTTACATCTTTGGATTAAAGATTTATGAGAGAGAAGAGGTTCAGATGGGCAGTAGGTATCACAAAAGAGTGGTATCTACAGTCCTTCACGCCTCCCTTCAGGCTCAGGGTGGGGTGTGATAAATTAGTCCCTAGTTCCAAAAATTGACATAGGAAAACTTGGAAAGACATCATTGAACACTCTTCATTTATCTTCAACCTATTTTTAGTTATTTTAACCATTTTGTAATTCATTTACTTGTAATTCTATTCTTGTGTGCAACTTGGCATGTATACTCTACTTGTTTAATGTAGAATATATTTATACTTTATGGTTAATAAGTAGGATTTTGCTGTTTAAACCACATGAAATTCATTTGGATGAAAAATATATTTTATCTTGAGGCTTTTCTTTAATTTTCTTCTTACAATTTGTTATTCTTGAATGTTCTTACTGAAATTTGAATAAAATCTTTTAAAGATTGGATTGACAACTCAATTTTTATGGATTTTTGCATGCAAAATTACATAGCTCTATAGAAAATTTGTAATTAGATCGCAAGAACTAGTAATCTTGAATAAAAATTTGGACTTTTTCCTATTTTCTTGAAAGAATTTGCTAGTTTAGAACATTCAAATTAATCAATCTTGATTTTAGTCTTCTTAATTTCAAGAATGTCATAGTTAAGAAAACCCATGAAATTAATGAAATTTAGGGATTAATTATGGAAAGTCTTTAGGAGCAGTTATGAAATAAATTAGGGCTAATTGGTTAATTGACTAATTAAGGCACAGTTTGGGATTTTGGAATTGAGTTAATTTTTGGATTTTACCTTGTTGGGGGTTATTTGATTAAATGAGGGAATTAGGGGGTTTAGGAATATGTATATATATATATATATGTAGAAATTTATATGTATATTTCTTTAAGGAAAATGAGGAGTTAGGATTTAGTTGGGGAAGCAAGGGTTTAGTCGGGGGAGCAATTGGTTATAAATAAGGTATTTAAGTGACCTCGGTTAAATTTTTTTCTCTTTTATCTGCATACGAATCGAGGTCATTTAAATCTTCCATTTATGACCCATTGCTCCCCCAACTAAACCCTAACTCCCTTTTTCCTTAATGAAATAATATACATATAACTCCCTAATTCCCTCATTTGATATTCAAACATTTTCGTCATAATAAAGATCGAAATGGAACAGGTGAGACAAAAAAAACATGAAACATGAATGTTATCAAAACTCATAATAAGTCCTTATATATTAAATTTAAAAGAGAAAAAAAAAAAGTCGTGTATTAGACTTAAAAGGGAACAAAAAAAAAAAAAAAAGGAAATTGGTTCCTATAACACAAATTATACTTTCATTTGGAAATAAGTAAAACATGAAACTTTTCAAAATTACAGCAAAAGACATGATACCATGTGAATTCATATCTTTTTAATCCAAAAATGACTTCAACAACTTCTTTATTTATATTGTAATTAATCTAGCAACTTCATTAATTATAGTATAATTAATTTATCAAAATCCTAATTCGGGCTCCAAAAGACTTATAGCAAAAATGCATGGGATACATGTGAATTCATTTTCATTTAATCCTAAAATGGTTTTAACAACTTCTTTTATTATACTACAATTAATTTAGTAGCTTCTTTAATTGTACTGTAATTAATTTATTAAATTCATAATTCGGGCTTTATCTTTTTTCTTTCACATATTTGGTTTGAATTAAGTTCCTCTTTCTCTGCTGATATTTTGGCATAAATTTCGCTTTTTTTATCTGAATATTCTCTAAATTTGTATCTAAAGAATCTTCTATTTTCAAATGTTAATATAAATTTTCAAAACCCATGCTATGTTCCTTTTCTTAAATCTGACATTTAGTCCTTGAGGTTTGGAAAAATATTTAAAATGGTCCTTGAAGTTAGTTAACCACTAGTTGACTAATAAAAAGATGAAGGCAATTAGAAGATGAGGGAGAATGTGAGACAAAGAGGAAAATAAAATAAAATGAAAAAAAAAAATGACACATCAAAATAAATTAATAAAAATTGCTACATCACTTAAAAGTACCACTTCAACCATGCAATCTTTTCGTTAGTCAATTAACGGTCAAATAATCTCAAGGATCATTGAAAACAAATTATCAAACCTCAAGTACCAAAAGTATTTATTTTAAAACTTCAAGACCAAATAGATACTTAACTCAAATTTTAGTGACCAAAAATATATTTTGCAAAAAAAAAAAAAAAATTGTACATCCTCCCTATCGATCTTGTGAACCGATGATAGAGGATAAATCAGTACCATTGGAGCAAGGGGTGCAGATTTGCATTTTTTAAAAGAAGAAAACTATTTTTAAAAACATTTTTTTTTTGTTTTCAAAATTCTTAAACTGTTTTAAAAATATTTAATAAACTTTTTTTTCTAAAAGTTAACAACTAAAATCTTTAAACAAAAAAAATTATTATATAACAACCCCTAAATTATTACAAATTTAAAACGGAGTTTTTTTTTTAATATTGTGATTAGGAAAACAATTTAGGGAAATATAGTGGTTTTGAAACTATTTAGAAATCTATGGTTGTTTTGGAGTTTTCGATGTGGGGATTTTGTTTAAAATATTTTGTCGAGGGTTCAACCCTTGACCCGTCGAAAATTAACGAAGAGATCGAGGGTTTGACCCTCGACCTAAAGGAAATGAGAAGAGGACGAGGGTTCAACCCTCGACCTATCGAAAATTAAAGAAAGGGATAAGGGAAGAGGAGAAAATTTGAAGAAGAGGTTGATGCGTTATTTTATTGAATGGAAATATGGATGATATGC